>NC_063062.1:11308557-11681890 GCF_018812025.1 Megalobrama amblycephala | reverse complement strand
GATGCTCAATTTGAATCTCTGTCTTGACCATGTCTAGGTGCCTAAATGCATGTCTTAGTTGGCAGCTCACTAGGTTTTAACACAGCCAATATTTCTCTCAACCTTGACTCTGTGCGTCAGCAGCATGTTTGTACATTAACTCAATCACATTTTAGCTTCTTTACTATATGATTTCAATGACTAGAAGAATTTTAAATGGAAATGAGAAAATACTGGTATTGATGAAGTTATTATTATTTATAATCAATATTTAAATCAGTGTGTGTGCGCCTCTGTTAGATGTTATGATTGGCATAAAACCTACATAGGATATCACAAATTAGATTTGACAGAAAGCAAAACTTAGGCCTCAATGCTTAGTTTAATCTGTACTTCTGTCTTCTCAGTATTGGCACAGCAGGACTGGCAGTGCAGGTCGTGGGAAGCAACTGGCCGAAACCGCACTACACACTGCTCATTACGGGCTTATGTCGCTTTCGTGTGACCCAGCTGCTGAGAGAGAGACCCTTCCCTGTGGCAGAGGTGGAACAGCTAGATAAGCTGGAGCAGTACACAGAGGGGGATACGGCTGATGGAGAGCTGGGAGAGCTGTCACAGAGGTTCTATCAGGCAGCTGTACAGGTCAGGAGGAAAGAGACAGGCTTTTAAGTGTTTATGCCATGATTCTGTTGGCTATAAAAATAACACAAGTCTTTTTCCACAAGTCACAGATTTTATTCATTTGATACACCTGTGTAAAATATAAGATTAAGTAAGATTATGTAAAAGTTTTTGAAAGAAGTATCTGCTCACCAAGCATTTATTTGTTCAAAAATAAACATTAATATTGTGAAATATTATTACAATTTAAAATAACAGTTTTTTTATTTTATTTTAATTTATTTAAAAAATGTCCCCAATGACCCCAAACCTTTTAATTGTAGTATATACAGTACAGTCCAAAAGTTTGGAACCACTAAGATTTTTAATGTTTTTAAAAGAAGTTTCGTCTGCTCACCAAGGCTACATTTATTTAATTAAAAATACAGTAAAAAACAGTAATATTGTGAAATATTATTACAATTTAAAATAACTGTTTTCTATTTGAATATATTTCACAAAGTAATTTATTCCTGTGATGGCAAAGCTGAATTTTCAGCATCATTACTCCAGTCTTCAGTGTCACATGATCCTTCAGAAATCATTCTAATATGCTGATCTGCTGCTCAAGAAACATTTAATGTGTACAATTGTACAAAATATTTGTGTACAATATTTTTTTTTTCAGGATTATTTGATGAATAGAAAGTTCAAAAGAACAGTGTTTATCTGAAATCTAATCTTTTGTAACATTATAAATGTCTTTACTGCCACTTTTGATTGATTTAATGCATCCTTGCTGAATAAAAGTATTAATTTCTTTAATTTCTTTTCAAAAAAATAAAAATAAAAATTCTTACTGACCCCAAACTTTTGAACGGTAGTGTATAATGCTACAGAAGCTTTGTATTTCAGATAAATGCTGTTCTTTTGAACTTTCTATTCATCAAGGAATCCTGAAAAAAAAAAAGTACACAACTGTTTTCAACATTGAAAATAATCATAAATGTTTATTGAGCAGCAGATCAGCATTAGAATGATTTCTGAAGGATCATGTGACACTGAAGACTGGAGTAACGATGCTGAAAATTCAGCTTTGCATCACAGGAATAAATTACTTTGTCAAATATATTTAAATAGTACACAGTTATTTTAAATTGTAATAATATTTCACAATATTACTGTTTTTACTGTATTTTTAATTAAATAAATGTAGCCTTGGTGAGCAGACGAAACTTCTTTTAAAAACATTAAAAATCTTAGTGGTTCCAAACTTTTGGACTGTACTGTATGTATTTTAATGAATAAATAATAAATAATCTTTTATTTATTTACCTACTTTTACCAAAACACCTCTTTGAGCAATGATAACCAACATGAGAATTTGATAATTTTTTGATAAATTCAAATAATGGTAATTGATGGCAGCCAAATGTTTCGAAAAAATATACAGTCATGTGAAAAAGTTAGGACACCCTTTTGAATTCCATGTTTTTTTCAGAACAGGACATAATAAAAAAATCATCTGGTCCTTGGCAGGTCTTAAAATTAAAAAAAAAATAAAACCTCAGATGAACAAAAACACATGACATGTTACACCGTATCATTGCTTATTTAATAAAAATAAAGCCAAGATGGAAAAGCCATGGGTGAAAAACTAAGGACACCCTATGATTCAATTGCTTATAGATCCACTTTTAGTAATAACTTGAAGTAATCGTTTTCTGTATGACTTTATCAGTCTCTCACATCATTCTTGAGGAATTTTGGCCCATTCTTCTTCATAACGTTGCTCCAGTTTATTGACGTTTGTGGGCATTTGTCTATGCACAGCTCTCGCCACAGCTTTTCAGTCGGGATGAGGTCTGGACTTGACTGGGCCTTTATTCTTTTCTTCTCAGCCATTCTGGTTTAGATTTGCTGGTGATCTTCAGATCATTGTCCAGTTGCATGACCCAGTTTTTGCCAAGCTTTAGCTGTCAGACAGATGGCCTCACATTTGACTCTAGAATACTTTGGTATACAGAGGAGCTCAAGGTCGACTCAATGACTGTGAGTTGCCCAGGGCCTATGGCTACAAAACAAGCCCCAAATCATCACCCCTCCACCAGCATGCTTGACTTTTGGTATGAGGTGTTTGTTCTGATATGCTGTGTTTAGTTTTCACCAAACTTGGCGCTGTGCATTATGACCAAACATCTCCACTTTGGTCATGTCTGTCCAAAGGTCTTTGTTCCAGAAGTCTTGTGGTTTGTTCAGATGCAACTTTGTAAACCTAAGACCTAAGAGAGAAGAAGCTTGGCAACCCTTCCAAACATGCCATACTTGACCCATCTTTTTCTAATTGTATTGTCATGAACTTTATCATTTAACATGTTAACTTAGGCCTGTAGAGTCTGAGGTTCTCTGAGCATTACACAGTCTGATCTTGGGGTGAATTTGCTGGGGCGTCCACTCCATGGAAGATTGGCAACTGTCTTGAATGTCTTCCACTTGTAAATAATCTTCCCTACTTTAGAATGATGGACTTCAAATTGTTTGTAAATGGCCGTATAACCCTTCTCAGATTGATGGCAAAACAATTGCTTCTCTAAGGTCTTTGCTCATGTCTTTCCTCCTTGGCATTTGGTAACACAGTGTGTGAAGTCTCCAGACCAGCAAACTGCCAAGATTTCAGCTTTTATAGATTTGCTCACACTTTCTGATGATTAATTAATCAAAGGCATTTGATTAGCAGTGCCTGACTGCTACTTACCCTCTTAATTCCTATGTTAGCAGTAAGGGGTTTATTAGTTTATCACACATGGCTTTTCCATTATGGCCTAGTTTTTGTTAAATAAATAACATGTGTCATGTGTTGTTGATCATCTGAGGTTTTATTTTCCAAATTTTAAGACCTGCCAAAGACCAGATGATTTTTTTTTTTTGTTATGTCCTGATACGGAAAACCATGGAATTCAATAGGGTGTCTTAACTTTTTCACATGATTGTATATGCTAAATATATGTTTTAAAGACATCCTTTTTTTCATGACTGAAGAAAAAATGAATGTGATTGTGTTTTTTCTCTCATTTGGCACCGGTCATCTATACGGTGAGTCATCATTTAAACACCGAATGAATAAAAAGGCTTCATTCTTTGCCAAATGCTACAGAATGAATCATTGCATGTAGGCTTTTCATTCATTGTATTGATAGTGTTCTCTGGCCTCTCTTTGTCCAGCTGGTCGGGATGTTGGACATGTCTGTGCCTGTGGTGGCTAAACTCAGGAGGCTGTTGGACAGTCTGCCTAAAGAAACCCTACCGGATGTCCTGGCCTCCATGATCCGCACTTCCAACAAAGAGAAACTGCAGGTGCAACAATAAGGGTTATTGTGCATGGTTCTACAATCAGTATGATTCATCTAGTGTGATCACGCACCATGTTTTCCTAAACTAAATTTAGTACTTTTGTTTTGTTTTTTATGTTTTCTGAATGTGTTGTTGTCAGGTGCTGGATGCAGTAGACTTGGAGGAACGGTTTAAGAAGGCCCTTCCTCTGCTCACCAGACAAATCGAGGGGCTCAAGTTGCTGCAGAAGACCCGTAAACTCAGACCTGATGATGACAAAAGAGTAGGTCAATATTTGTTTATCTTTCTGTCACCTTCCTCCGCAACTTCCTGCTAAATCAGAGTTCTTCTCATTTTTCCTAGGTGCTGGCCATCCGTAAAGGTGGTGTGTTCCCAGGTCGTCAGTTCTCGCTGGATGAGGAGGCGGAGGATGAAGATGGTGATGACACGGCTTTGCTAGAGAAGAAGGTGAAGGCAGCAGCTATGCCAGAGGCAGCACTGCGCGTGTGTCTCAAGGAGCTCAGAAGGTATGTTCTGGTAATTTGAGAGGAAACCACATTTCACAGTTGGCTAGGCACAAGGGACTTTTCACTGACCAGTGCCTGCATGTTAGATTAAAATGAAGTCAATGTCTTTACAGTTTAATCATTATTTTAATTAATAACACATTCATGACTCCCCCTGCTGAGCTGCTTCCTCCCTGGATTTCTTCCTTATCTACCCAACATCTTAACCCTCTGGTGCCCTTCACATGGTGGCCAAAAATTATTATTATTATTATTATTTATTATTATTTCAACTAAATTAATGTACTAGGTTTTATTTTGATAATGTTTTTTATTTATATATTTTGTATTTTTAGTGAATTTTATGGTACTAAATTATATTTATGCAGTAGTTATAATCCATTTTTATAATCCAAATGTACAACTTAAACTGTCATAAATATTGAATGCTTTGGAGTACAGACTTAAGTTTAATCTCTTTTTAAAGACAACACTTGGCAAATTATTGCTGAAGTGAAAAAAGTTTTAAAAAGTAAACTTAAAAAAAGTTATAGAATTTTACGTTTATTGTTATGAAAAGTGCACAAAAATAATTGTTTCCACTTTTATATGAAATATATATTTTCTAAAACACTCTAAGATAGTCAAAGTCATAAATCTAAACAAGTTGTGTTCCAAATTTGAGCTTGATATCTCAAAAAACATGCTTTCGGTAAGATTTTGTTTGGGAGCAGGTACCAAAGGTTTCCACTAGATGAAATTCGTTTCCCATTCATTTCTAAAGTAGTCATTTTTGACTGTAAGTACAAGTGTGACTATTTTTTTTTATCAGGACCATTTAACCTGGACCATTTAACATTTAACCATGTCCATGATTTTTTTTGTGTGTGTGTGTGTGTGTGTGTGTGTGTGTGTATTCACATAGCAAGTGCCATTTGTACCATCCAAAAAAATTGAAAAAAAAACAACACATAAACAAAACACTTTTTTCTCCTCAATTATTCTGTCAAAAATGACCACCAGAGAGTTAAGAGAAAGGTTTTTTTGTTTTGTTTTGTTTTTTTGCCACAGATTAAAAAAGATGCCACAGTCCATGCCAGAGTATGCCCTCACCCGGAACTATCTGGAGATGATGGTAGAGCTGCCCTGGAGCAAGAGCACTACAGGTAAGAAAGCTTTTTAAAATTAAATTAAATTAAATTAAATTAAATGTATTTGTATATTTTTTTTATGTTTTTAAATTAAATGTACATGCATTTTTGTTTTTGAAGTTTCCAAACACTGTTAGTCACTAATTATTAATTATTAAACTATTAAATTATTAAACTATTTGTCAAACCTCAAATTATTATAGTAGTATTTTATATCATTCTAAATATAATTAAAATATGTAGTATTATATTATTAAATTAAGTCAAAGTATAGCACTATTTATTGTAGTATTTCTACAATTTGTTACTGTAGATATATTGTGTATTTCTAAATGACCTAGGCTATTTTTTACCAGTGTTTTGTACACTAATGTTCAAAAGTTTGGGGTTGGTAAGATTTTTAAATGTTTTTGAAAGAAGTCTCTTATGCTCACAAAGGTTGCATTTATTTGATCAAAAATACAGTAAAACAGTAATTTTATTACAGTTCAAAAAAAACTTTTATATTTTGATGTTTTTAAATGTACTTTCAGCATAATTTCTCCAGTCTTCAGTGTCACATGATTCTTCAGAAATCATTCTAATATGCTGATTTGCTGCTTAAGAATCATTTTTTACCAATGTCGACTGCTTTACTGAGTTTTTGAAATGAGCATTTTTTCAGCATGCTCTGATCAAGAGACAACCCCCCCTTTTCGAGGGAATGCCTCCCAAAACTCGTGCACGAGTATTGGAAAACGAGTGTTTACCACCGGCATTCGCTGTGTCGTGTTAGTGGATTCATTATGTTGGACTCACCGCAGGTAACTCATAATCTGCAGTTGTTACTCCTGTCTCCGGACAAAAACATTGCATGCGGCGCCTGTGGAGTGTGGAAAGTTACAGGCGCAGCCACGCTTGTCTCTCACAAGGATCATGGCAGTAGACAAGCCAGAGAGCCAATCCGCGCACGTCTCTCACAAGGAATGTCACGGCAGTGATTGACAAGCCAGAGGGCCAATCGTTTACGCGATGATCACGTAAACGATTGGCTGATGTTTTTAAGGCCCTACCTCGTGCAAGATGATGTATATTAATATTATTCTTTTATCAGTTAGTAAAGACAGTTTCAAGTAATATTGCAAAAATGTATAAAACAAAACATCCTCTTTAGCACCTTTAAGAATCATTTCCTATTACCAATGTTGCACTGCTTAATATTTTTTCAAACGTGATGCATTTTTTCAGTATGCTCTGATCAATAGAATGTTCAAAAAAACTCTCACTTTTTATTTAATTTAATGAGGTATTGCACAAATATTAGTATATGCTAATTTAAAAAAATCTCACTGACCCCAATTTTTGAATTGTAGTGTATTTATACACTAAATGTATAATAAACATTTTTGAAAATTAATTTAAAGAAATGTTTAATAGTTTAATTTTTCAGATACAAAAATGGCTAATTTAATCAGTTATCAAAAGTTATCTCGAGATTTCGTCTAGAGCAGTTTTAATTGTTGGTAACAACTTTTAACTATTAAATAAGCTTTTCATATAAAATCAATCTGAGAGTTTGCTTACACTGTTTCTCCTCCAGTAGAGGGAGTCTTTTACCAATTTTTGTGAATGAATTGCTGTGAGTCTACTGTAGTGGTGGAGAGCTGTTTACATGTGTTATTCTTGTCATGTTCTCCATGGCCACATGGGGGAATCTGAGAATTCAAATACAGTAATCAAATTGCCAAGCATAGCTAGAATGTTTGACCATATGTTGAGAAGCATTAAACATACCTTTGTATTCATTCATTTTTGGTGTTTTCTATTATTATTTCATGTGCAGGATTGCAACTATTACTTATCAATTTACTAGCACACTCAAAGGAATGTTCAAAAGTTTATGCATTACTTACTATCCTAAGGTTAAAGCTTGCCTTGAAATAGGATCTCTGACTATCCACGAAGGGCTCGAACAAACATGCGCATGTGATTGTATGAGCTCACACACACACACACACACACACACACACACAGAACGCCATACATACCTCTGAATTTCCCTTGCTAGATGTGTAGCAGACCTTGGGGCAGGAATTCTGCTGGGAAAGTCTCATGTACTTGAAGTGCATTTCACAGTCTTTTAAGCTCAGCACTTAAGGGTGGGACAGCATTAGAAGAAAACTGATTTAGTGGTTTGATCGGCGCTTGAAAGCTGGGAATAGAGAGGTCTGCCCTTACAGGAATGTTCTCCTGTAAATACAGAATTAGACAATCCATGATTTGTGAGAACCATAAAGAAAATTCTGTGCCCAGTTTAAGTTTACTTTATGAGACAGCTGCACGTATGTCTGTATCTTATTACATCAAGCAGTGGAAATGCATATGTCTTTGATAAAACACTCACATTCCTTTCAGAATTTTTACATCATGCGTGCAATCAAGGGCTACAATGACTGTTTAGGGTCTGTAAGATGTTTTTGAAAAAATGTATTTTATTTTCACCAAGGCTTCATTTATTTGATCAAAATACAATTAACATCAGTAATATTTTGAAATATCAATTTAAAATAACTGCTTTAAATTTTAAAGGTGCCCTAGATTGTTTTTTTACAAGGTGTAATATAAGTCCTAGGTGTCCCCTGAATGTGTCTGTGAAGTTTCAGCTCAAAATACCCCATAGATTTTTTTTTATTAATTTTTTTAACTGCCTATTTTGGGGCATCATTAACTATGCACTGATTTTTTCAGCACGGCCCCTTTAAGAGATGCGCTCCCTCTGCCCCACGAGCTCTCGACTATATATACATCGCATAAACAAAGTTCACACAGCTAATATAACCCTCAAATGATTACAAGATGTTCGTCATGCATGCTGTATGCATGCTTCGAATTATGTGAGTAAAGTATTTATTTAGATGGTTACGTTTGATTCTGTGTGAGTTTGAGGCTATGCTCTGTGGCTAAAGCTAACATTACACACTGTTGGAGAGATTTATAAAGAATGAAGTTGTTTATGAATTATACAGACTGCACGTGTTTAAAAATGAAAATAGCAACGACTCTCGTCTCCGTGAATACAGTAAGAAACGATGGTAACTTTAACCACATTTAACAGTATATTAGCAACATGCTAATGAAACATTTAGAAAGACAATTTACAAATATCACTAAAAATATCATGATATCATGGATCATGTCAGTTATTATTGCTCCATCTGCCATTTTTCGCTGTTGTTCTTGCTGGCTTACCTTGTCTGTGCACAGATCCAGCCGTTAATGCTGCCTTTCCTTGTCTAATGCGTCAAATGGGCTGGCATTATGCAAATATTGGGGTCATACATATTAATGATCCCGGCTGTTACGTAACAGTCGGTGTTATGTTGAGATCCGAGTGTTTTCTGGAAGTCTTTTAAACAAATGAGATTTACATAAGAAGGAGGAAACAATGGGGTTTGAAACTCAGTGTATGTCTTTTCCGTGTACTGAACTCTTGTTATTCAACTATGCCGAGGTAAATTCAAATTCTGATTCTAGGGCACCTTTAATATATTTTAAAATGCAAATTATTGATGCAAAGCTGAATTTTCAGCATCATTACTCCAGTCTTCAGTGTCACATGATCCTTCAGAAATCATTCTGATATGCTGATTTGCTGCTCAAGAAACATTTATTATCATTGGCAATGTTGAAAACCCAACCATGATATATTTTTTAATAAATAAAAAAGCATTTATTTGAAATAGAAATCTTTTGTAACATTATAAATGTCTTTAGTGTCACTTTTGATTAATGAAATGCATCCTTTCTGAATAAAAGTATTAATTTCTTTCAAAAAAATCTTTGAATTGTAGTGTATATATCATTATTTTAACTCTATAACATGTTTCATTGTTATCTAATTAGATTGCCTGGACATCCGTGCGGCGCGGGTGCTCTTGGATAATGATCACTATGCCATGGAGAAACTGAAGAGGAGGGTGCTGGAGTATCTGGCTGTGCGGCAGCTCAAGAGCACCCTTAAGGGACCCATACTGTGTTTTGTGGGACCCCCCGGTGTGGGAAAGACCAGCGTTGGGCGTTCCATCGCTCGCACGCTGGGTCGAGAGTTCCACCGCATCGCCTTGGGGGGAGTCTGTGATCAGTCTGACATCCGTGGCCACAGGTAAGAGGTCATCATAAAGGTAGTAGACTCAAAGTCTGATCTTCAAACAGGCATGCTACGTGATACATATAGTCTCAGTGTCTGACTGCTTTGAGAAAGAAACTGTAGTTATACGGTCATTATACAGGCAGGTCAGAAAGATCCTTTTGCGGTGCGTTCTTGGCCAGAATAAACTGTGTGGGCCAGACTTCATGCTGATAATCAAAAGTCTGACTGAACAAGTATATACATTGCTGTGCAAAAGTTTGAGGTTGGTAAGATTTTTTTTTTTTTAAGAATTATCTTATGCTCACCAAGGCTGCATTTATTTGATCAAAAATACATTAAAAATGGCAATGTTGTGAAATATTATTATAATTTAAAAACAACTCTAATCCTGTGATGGCAAAGCTTAAAGGCACAATATGTAAATTTTCGCCGCTAGAGGTCGCTTATTCAAAACAAGGTTGTAGTTTGATGACGCCTTGGTTTTTTGGCGGAATCATGGGAGGTGCTGTTTTCACGTCTACAGCCGGTGGAAAAGAATTGGGATGGGACTCGGGCAGAAATCATATTCATGGATGAGATTATTAACGTTACTGTAGTATGAAGCAAAACAGGAACCGAGTGCTGTGCAAGCAGAAACGAGGCCGCTTGAGCGATTACTAATGAGGAGACGAGGACGACACACGTCTTGAGAGCAGCGGAAGTTTTATTATGCCGCAGTCGCTGTTTCTGCTTCTTCCGTTCAAACGTATGTGGGGTAAAGCAGCGCTGTTTTATCATATTAGATAAATGTTGAAAGTTGTTATAGTGCTACACTGCATTCGCAAAAAATCGAGGGTAACGCGGGTATGATGTCATTGATAGGTGACATACTGTCCGTATGTCACCTATCAATGACATCATACCCGCGTGTCCTGGTTAAAATTTCTCTAGATGTAAACATTCTTGGAACCATTTGGGATAATGTAAGTACACAAGTCAACAAAATATATAACACTGTTCTAGAAGTTTTTGGATATTTTTTATTCCAAAAATCTTACATATTGTGCCTTTAATTTTCAGAAGCTGTTACTCCAGTCTTCAGTGTCACATGATCCTTCAAAAATCTCTCTAATATGCTGATTTAGTGCTCATGAAATATTTATTGTTAAGTTGCTAATATAAGTCTTAATATTTTCATGAAAACCATGAAAGGATTCTTTGACAAATTCAAAGTTCAAAAGAACAGTATTTATTTCACAGACTTTTTTGTAACAATATAAAAGTTTTAACTGTCACTTTGGATCAATTTAATGCATCCTTGCTGAAAAAAAGTATTCATTTCTTTAAAAACAAAACAAAAAAAAAAACAGTACTGACCCCAAACTTTTGAATGGTAGTGTATACTATATAAACATCAACCAGTTTTTGGATTATTGTAAAAAAAAAAAAAAAAAAAAAAAAAGAAAAAGGCTGTATTTCCAGAGCATTACTAAAACCCTGTGACACCACTGTGATTAACCTGGGTGTTATGTTACTAATCCAAGTTCTATCAGACGTTTGAAACTCAAGCCATTCAAGCTTTTGTTTTGCAATCAAATGGTGAGTCATAACCAAGATGTGAAGCATGCAGCGATGTAGATGTGTCAGATTGAGGTGTCAGACTATGATGAACCCACCAAAGAGACGTGTGACGTAGTGACCTATTAGTAACGAGAGAAACTTTAAACCTTGACCTGCACTGTGATTTCTTTTGATGTTCCCTCTGATCTCTTGTCACTATAGAAACTAGAAGGTGATAACATCATGACACCCTGCAGGCCGGGAGGAGCCTCTGTGCTTTCTGATTGGTTAATGTCAAACTTCACACTCTCATATGGAAAATGTGTCCTTAGGACAAACAGCTCTTACGAGACTTTTCCCCACACACTCTCTGCATTTGTCTCTTCACAACTCAGAGTCTGCGTTAGTTTACTACAGTAGAGTGTGTAAAGTTTAATGACAGTCTTACAGCCCCTAATGACTGTAATTAGGGCACAACTCCATCCTGTCTGTCTTCGTATCCTGCCTCTTTGGTAGTTCAGTAGGATGAAATGTTATGGCTTAAGTGTTTTCAACCCCATCAGATGCACTCGAGCCCCAGCAACATTTGTAAAGAAGTTATTCACCTAAACCCTGATACAGATCTTTTTTACTCCTCTCATCATGTTCCACCCCATCTTTTATCTCTCCCTCTCACTACTTTTTTCCTTCCCACTCCCACTTTATCTCCCTATGTCTTTGTTCTCAGACGCACGTACGTAGGTAGCATGCCTGGCCGCATTATAAATGGACTAAAGACTGTTGGGGTAAACAATCCTGTCTTTTTATTGGACGAGGTGGACAAACTGGGGAAGAGCCTGCAGGGAGATCCTGCTGCCGCCCTGCTGGAGGTGAGAGAAACTACATGTAGGTTACAGTATTGCTACTTGCCTTGACCAGAGTCTCACACTACAAGAAAATGTTATTTATTTTTTGTTGTGACACAACATGGGGAACTATAAAAATAAAATTTGCCTGGATGGAGGGGTGGGTGAAGGGATGGATGGATGGATGGATGGATGGATGGATGGATGGGAGGATGGATGAAGGGATGGATCAAGGGATGGTTGAAAGGATGGATGGATGGAGGAATGTAAGGATGGATGAAAGGATGAATGGTTGGATGGAGGAATGTAAGGATGGATGAAAGGATGGGTGAAGGGATAGATGAAAGGAAGGAAGCATGGATGAAAGGATGGAAGGATGAAGGGATCGATGAAGGGATAGATGAAAGGATGGATGGAGGACTGTAAGGATGGATGAAGGAATGGATGAAGGGATAGATGAAAGGATGGATGGATGAAGGGATTGATGAAGGGATAGATGAAAGGATGGATGGAGGAATGTAAGGATGGATGAAGGGATGGAATGAAAGGATAGATGAATGGATGGAGGAATGTAAGGATGGATAGAAGGATGGATGAAGCGATAGATGAAGGAAGCATGGATGAAAGGATGGATGGATGAAGGGATAAATGAAAGGATGAATGGATGGAGGAATGTAAGGATGGATGAAGGAATAGATGAAAGGAAGGAAGCATGGATGAAAGGATGGATGGACATTCCTCCATCATCCTTCCATCCATCCTTTCATCCATGGTTCCATCCTTTTGTCTATCCCTTCATCATCCATCCATCCTTGCTTCCTTCCTTTCATCTATCTCTTCATCCATCCCTTTATCCAATGGATGGATGGATGGATGAAGGGATAGATGAAAGGAAGGAAGCATGGATAAAAGGATGGATTGATGGAGGAAATTAAGGATGGAAGCATGGATGAAAGGATGGATGGATGAATAGATAGATGGATAGATGATTAAGGCTAAAAAAATTGCATTTTTTAAATTGCATTCAAGGGCAATATTGGCCTTATATAAGTGGATGGATGGATGAATGGATGGATGTACTGTGATATGCTTTCAAATTGAAAAACTGGAGATGGAATAGTGCAAAACCGACAGATATTTCTGAGGGCAGGTCGCTCTGTTCCAGAATAGCATTACTGCATGACATTGTATGCCAGGATACTGAAAGAAAATGTTTTTTGAAATGTGTTCATGTGTGGTCTACAAGATATTTTTGCATGCAAGGCAAGCGCATGCATACCATAGGGAGTAGTTTGTTGTACTTTCTGTACACAATATCACATACACATCACCATTTGCATACACTTGATTGCACATGAGCCAGTTTGTTTCCACTGAGATAAATATACAAATATCGCCGTGCATGCTTTGAACATCTGTATATCTGTGATTGTAATCCTCCTATCTGTTGGCATGACGTACTTTTACAATAATTCAGGGGGAAAGAAATGTATCTTACAATTTCACCAGAGATCAGCAGTCTGCATCGTGTGATCAGAAGATCGCCACTCAAAAATCATCCAGGGAGTGACGTTCATCTCCTACTGTAAAGCATGTGACTCCTTTCATTGTGCTCCAGATAGGATCTGGAGATAGGGAAGTTCATCACAGGGCGGACGTGACCTGACAAGCTCAGCAGAAAGCTCTATGATTTAGTTTGTCAGAGGCTCAGAATACACATGCTTTATTTGGGGAAGCATTTCAAAATAAATCGTTTTAAGATGGTTGTTTATAGCTATATCGATCTTGTTTTAAACCCTTAACCCTGAGTATTAAACTTCAGCACATAACTCATCTCATACCTCATGGTGCATCGTGGAGAGGTGTGTTATTACTTGACTAAAGGCCTGTTCGCACACAGGCTCATTCATCAGCTGGAAAATCATTCTGAAAGGGATTCCATGATTTTGTTCGACTGTGCCATTATAGTTATAGTTGTGGTGTGGACTCTTCTATTCTTTTAAATTGAAGGATGATTTTAAAAACTATATCTTTATCATTATTTATAGTTATCGTCCTTGGCGTGAATGGATTTTAAACAATTAGACTTACTGTTTTTTCAGGTTTTGTCAAATATCACTTTGCGTGGTAAGGTGCTGTCACATCAGCGAAATTTTGTGGGCAAAAAGGTCCATTGTTTATTGTCAATAGTTTAGTGATGTGTGAAGCACAGCTCATACAGAAGTTACTTTCAAACCAAAGCGGCACTCTTTTGGTCAATGTGATGAATTCTCATGACCAACTTGAACCCACTTGGAAAAACTCTTTCCCTCAAACGAAATCCTTGATTGCACTGATTTCTGTTGAAATGCTCTGGAGTTAGTAGTTTGAAACATCTCGCAGTGAATCAATCAAACCCATTACTGACTCCTTCACTGAACAGCGAGTCATTTTTTCAAAAATGTCTGATTCAAAATAAACTAGTGTCCAGTGTCCACCAAAGCGTTTTTAGCCAGCTGAAAATGGCAGGTGCTCTTTTGAAATATTTTTCATATTATTATTGTGGTAGCCTGGAGATGTCATATGGTATAGACATAGATACTCAAAGATCAGCAGTATTAACTTTTCCTTCATTGTTGTTTAGTCATTCATTGTGCAAGTATAATGTGATGGTTGGTTGGTATGATATTTTTCCCGCCCTTCCTTCACTGTGATTGGATGGCAGGGTAAAAACTGACAGAAAAATGGTATGTTCTGTTTGTCCTCGGAAGTGAGAAATTCCTAGTTCCCAGTAGGAACTGGAATGCCCTCTCAAGTTCTCTCGAGTTGCAACTGGAAAACTCGAGGGAACCACTAACTTCAGAATCCAATATGGCTGCTCAGCACATCAACCGTAGTGAAACGGTAGTAATATTGTTTATTAGCACTTCTATTTGTCTATGTCTCAGTAAACTCAGTGGTGCACACAGTACTATCCAACATCTATTTGTGAACTGTGCAAAATACCGCTTTTTTATGTGTTTGTATTCTGAAAGAGAAAGCACAGTAAAGGTTCGCCTGGATGCGTCCATCTTAGTTTTCCCAGCTCTGAAATCCCTCTTCCAAGGTAAATGGAATGCAGCAAAAGTTAAACATTTTTGTTTAACACTCTTGGCTGCTAGCACAAAAATGTCAAGCACAACATTTAGCATGGAATGGACACTCTGCTGGCTTTTTTTATAAACATGCAACGCTCCCATAGCAAACAATTGATTGGTTAAGAAGAAATGCTTTAGTGAACACTTGCCCTTATCATTATTTAGTATACTATAGATTCTGAGGCATTGGTTAGTTTACTGATTGAATGTTAATATGACAACATGTAATTAAAGATTAATAATTGCGTTGTAGAAAACATTAAAATATGGTTTTAATAAACTGGTTATTGTTTAGAATCTTTGTTTGGAACTGTATGATGATTTGTGAATCCCTAATAAAATAATAAATAATGACAGTGTTTGTTTTGTCGATGTACCAACCAGTGCTGATTCTAACAGAAGGGGTTTGAGCAGCCTGTTGCTATGGTTACCTACTCAGGCTAGAGCAGTTTCTGTTCATGATCATGAGATCTATTTGATGTGTGGTTAAAATGCACACTTGTGAAGCTAACTTTTGTGTTAAAGGGATAGTTCACCCAAAAATGATCCCATGATTCACTCACCCTCAAGCCATCCTAGGTATATATGACTATCTTCTTTCAGGCGAACACAATCAGAGATGTATTTAAAAATTCCAAGCTTTATAATGGTAGTGAATGGCACTTCTGAATTTGATTTGTGTTGGCTGGAAGCTAGTTATTTTAGTTTATAAAGATTTAAAAATTGATATTTTTCTTACAAAATCCCATCGCTTTGCTTCAGAAGGCCTTTATTAACCCCTTGGAGTTGTGTGGATATCTTTTATGATGGATGGATGGATGGATGCACTTTTTTGGACTTGACAAAATCAGAAGCGTAATTCACTACCATTATAAAGCTTGAAAGAGCCAGGATATTTTATAACTGATTGTGTTCGTCTGAAAGAAGATAGTCAAATACACCCATGATGGCTTGAGGGTGAGGACATCATGGGACAATTTTCATTTCTAATTTTTTGCAAATAAACTGTGGTCATTATCAGGTTCTGGACCCGGAGCAGAACCACAGCTTCACCGACCATTACCTCAACGTGCCATTTGACCTCTCACAAGTCCTCTTCATTGCCACCGCAAACACCACGGCCACCATCCCCCCTGCCTTGCTGGACAGAATGGAGGTCCTCCAGGTGCCAGGTCAGAGTTCAATATTGGACAAAAAAAGACAGCAGGATGTGGCATTGACGATGTGACATTTTTAGTGATTAATTCCTGACCATTTAAATTGAACCCAATTAACTCTATCCTACAGCTGAGCAGATGGTTTTGTGGTTGAATACATGATTAGTATATTGTAATTTGTGTTCTGAATATCAGCATGTGTGTCTCATTAGGGTACATCCAGGAGGAAAAGGTAGAAATCGCCCATCGGCACCTGATCCCTCATCAGCTGGAGCAGCATGGGCTGACCCCACAACAGCTCCAGATCCCACAGGACACTACACATGAGATTATCAGCAAGTATGCACACACACACACACACACACACACACACATACACACTTTGTGTTCTAAACAGGTTCAGGCTGATAACATCCTTTTTAACCCACGTGAAGGACAGAAGGACAAGATTAAAGTGTCCAGACAGATGCAGTCATTGTCAATTAAGAAATAATCACACACACTAACAGATGAATCTCCATCCACACGCTAGTATGATGGTATTTGTAAGTTAACATGCCATATGCATTATATGCATATATTGATGATATATGATCAGCAATCATATATCACCATTATATGATCATGCAATCACAGATAAATCCACTGTTATGTAAAATATATATATATATATATATATACAGTCCAAAAGTTTGGAACCACTAAGATTTTTTTTTTACTTTTTCACAAAGTAATTTATTCCTGTGATGGCAAAGCTGAATTTTCAGCATCATTACGCCAGTCTTCAGTGTCACATGATCCTTCAGAAATCATTCTAATATGCTGATCTGCTGCTCAAGAAACATTTAATGTGTACAATTGTACAAAATATTTGTGTACAATATTTTTTTTCAGGATTATTTGATGAATAGAAAGTTCAAAAGAACCGTGTTTATCTGAAATCTAATCTTTTGTAACATTATAAATGTCTTTACTGCCACTTTTGATTGATTTAATGCATCCTTGCTGAATAAAAGTATTCATTTCTTTAATTTCTTTTCAAAAAAATAAAAATAAAAATTCTTACTGACCCCAAACTTTTGAACGGTAGTGTATAATGCTACAGAAGCTTTGTATTTCAGATAAATGCTGTTCTTTTGAACTTTCTATTCATCAAGGAATCCTGAAAAAAAAAAAGTACACAACTGTTTTCAACATTGAAAATAATCATAAATGTTTCTTGAGCAGCAAATCAGCATATTAGAATGATTTCTGAAGGATCATGTGACACTGAAGACTGGAGTAACGATGCTGAAAATTCAGCTTTACATCTCAGGAATAAATTACTTTGTCAAATATATTTAAATAGTACACAGTTATTTTAAATTGTAATAATATTTCACAATATTACTTTTTTTACTGTATTTTTAATTAAATAAATGTAGCCTTGGTGAGCAGACGAAACTTCTTTTAAAAACATTAAAAATCTTAGTGGTTCCAAACTTTTGGACTGTACTGTATATGATGGATTAATTAATACATTTATAAAAATTAATGAAAATATAAACAAATAACAAAAATAGATGGCACACTGAAATAAGGGGCTAAAAAAATTATTTGCACGACATTTCGAGTGTAATTAAATTAAGTAAATATGAATGCATGTGCAGAATATTTGAAGGAGTACATTAAGGCCAGAAGAGAACATAGAACATTTCAGAGAATGTAGCTTCTCGCTAGCTCCATTTACTTGGACCCTAATAATCCGACTACTTGCACAGTCGGGATAAAAATGTCACATGTAACCACATCAATCGGAATGAATTGGTCAAATCTGATTAAAATTTCATTCAGATTGTTAGGGGTGGTTTAAACCTTTAATAATCCAATCAAGAGGACACGTAAAACTTGATCGGAGTAAAAACCGAAACTGGTAAGAACAGCGAGAAACTCTGTATGTTCGTGCAGTGTGCGCATATCAAAAAATCAATTCCGACTTGAAGCTTGTGGCATATAAACGCACACATCAACCCAATCACTTTATTAGCATTCATGTAAACACTGCGTTTTGATTCATGAATGAATTCATTCCGATTGAAACAAAAGGTGTCCATGTAAATGTAGCTACTGCTAAGAGAGATTGTCAGGTGAAACAGAGGAACAGAGGGGCAGCTTGGGTCACAGATCAGGCTTCCCTCCTGTAAACTATATCCTCTGCTGTCTCACTCTCTCCTTCAAACCCATATCTAAAGACAAGCTGCCAAACTTCTCTTCTAAAAGTCTGTAGTCCACCAGGGATCGTCAATTAGAGACATTTGCACAGCAAACTAATTAATTACCTCAGAGGTTGCTAATTTGGGGATGATTATCTGCTAAAAAGCAATCAATACATGGCCCGGCCCAGCAGTGGCAGCAGTAATGACAGAGTGATTTGTGTGTGAATGTGTGTTTGTAGGTACACACGGGAGGCAGGCGTGCGCTCTTTGGAGAGGAAGATCGGGGCCATCTGTCGAGCAGTGGCTGTGAAGGTCGCTGAAGGTCATAAGGTCTCTAGAGCAGAGTCCCCCACTGAGCAGCATGCAGGTAAAAGTGGGATTTTTTTTCATCTCGCACATCATTGTAGTTTATGGCTGGAATTACATTAGCTCCCCTAGGCTCTGCTTCAGTCGTAGACTCGGGATTGATGGTAGTAGCCTTTGGGCAGAGATAAAAATGTGCGTCCCAGTGTGCTCTCCTCTTTGTTGCGTCCCGATGACTATCTCTGCCAACAGTGAAGTCTCATTGGATGAAAATACTGCACCACAATAGCTACATATTACATGTTAGGTATGTTCTGATTAGCTAGAATGACACGTTGTGCAGTATTTTGCTTTCATCAAGAACAGGAAAATTGATGTTGCTGGAAACATGTTGCATTTAGGCCTGGTTTATACACAGTGTAACTATGAAACTGTATTCAAAAACATTCAATTACAAAACTATTCATTTAAATGAGTCAAAAAATCTGGCAAGATTTCGCTGTTTTGATCATGTTCGGTCATTTAATGGTAGCAGTAGTTCCCTTTGTGTCAGCCACATAATTTACAGACAAGCTTAGAAAATGCACACAAGCATATTTTTTGCAACTGTATATATATATATATATATATATATATATATATATATATATATATATATATATATATATATATATATATATATATATATATATCATTTGTTATCAGTAAATGTATTTTAATTTTGAATTATTTTAAAATAAAATGATAAAATCAAACAAAAAAATATATATATAATTAAATATTCAATATGTAAAAATATAATAATAATAATAATATTCATTGTCAATATTTTACTTTATAAAATAGTGCTGTGAAACAATTAATTGCGATTAATCGCATGCAAAATAAAAGTTTGTTTACATAATATATGCGTGTGTATGGTGTATATTTATTATGTATATATAAATACACACATGTATATGTTTAAGGAATATTTACATGTGTGTATATATATATATATATATATACATTATTATTTTATTTTTTTTTCTAAATATATACATGCATGTGTGTATTTATATACATAATAAATACACAGTACACACACATATATTTATATAAACACAGACTTTTATTTTGGATGCGGTTAATAGTTTGAGAGCACTAAAAATAAATTATAATATATAAAATAAAATACAATTATTTAATTTTATTTGCCTCACCCTGCTATTTATAGATATTATTGGCATCCAAATTGTCCTTAAAAAATCCCTATAATGATGGACCACTAGTCCTGTCAGCTGGTAAGACACTTTGTGAGGATGTATTTGATTGAGGAACTTTTCTGTATGTGTATCGTGCTTCACTCACCAACGGCAGCAGCTCAGGAAGGGTTTAGCATTCCCTGCCACATACAGATGGCTGACTTCAGCACAATCCATAACACCTACTTACCCTTGCTGTACCACACAGACAGAATCAAGTACACTAACTCTAGATGTGTGTTCAGACTAAAGAGCATGTGTAGGCAACCCATGCTGAGAAAATATCGTACGTACAGTCAGAAAAACTAGTCTCGCTATTATTATGAGAACCTCAGCACACACATGCACATATTGGTCATCAATCTCTCTAAGCATGGGCCCCCAGAGAGGGGGAGGAGGGTAAAGCGTGCTAACAGACGGCTTTAGAACCCCCCTTTACGTCCCACTGCAGCTGCTCCTCTGTAACAGAAGTAATAGCCCAGCCAGTTAATGCTCTGTTTAGATTCTGATTTACCCCAACTCTGTTTCTCAGTCCTCTCCTGCATGGCCCACGTGTGAGAAGAGATTTAGAGAGACGAGGGTCAGGGGTTCTTTTTTTGCTTTGCTTTGCTTTATTTTATATTCAGTCTCTCAGGCTCTATCTGCCGCTCGCTGTAGCAGGTGTTGTTCTTGGTCTTAACATCATGACAGCTGTCGCATGTGCTTCCTGCTGTTATATCCACTCTCTCAGTCTCATTCAGTACATCTCAGTCCTCTCTTATGGTTCAGTGTTTGCATTAACCTCCTAAGTTACAGGGAAATGAAAGAATCTGTTTGTCAGGTAGCCGATTCCTCATAAAGGAGCATAAGTCTGATGTTCTTTAATAGGAACACTTTTTGTTTGTTGCGCTGACTGATATGGAACATGCTGTAGATGCAGCATCAGGCAAAAGTTTTCAGTTACTAATGTCATCCAATAATAGGGTGGATAAATAAAGCAAGCAGAATTTGGCTGGTCATGTGACCAACATGCCTGGCCCCATGAAGCATCCCGCTTAATGTGATGTAAAATTGCTTTTATTACTACTGCATAATTTTTAAACATTTTTTAAAAGCACTATTCATCTTCTTATGTGTAAATAAAATAAAATAAAGTAATTAAAATAAATTAATTATAATATATTACCTTATTTATTTTATTTTCTTATGTTTAAATAAAATAAAAAGTAATTAAATATATAAAATTATATATATATACTTTTTATTTTATATAAAAATTAAATTTATAAAATAAAAAAAATTGAAATACTTTATAAAAAGTATAAAAACTTCACATTTTATTCAATAAAAAGCGCAAAAAAAAAAAAAAACAGCTTTACTACAGTACTGTGACAGATGAAACAAAATTCTAAAAAAAATATATGCAGGGACTAATCATTCACATTAAGGCCAGTCACTGGAAATAATAAAATATATATGATAAATTTTGATTCCATGCTAACACGAAATTCTGTAAAATGAAGCATTTCTGAGCGAAAAGATATAGTGCAAAATAATGCTAGGTAGGACTTAATTTTATCCATCGGAATTTGATTAGATCATGAAAGTTGAGCTTGACATTATTGGTTAATATTATTTGTTGCGTTCTGTCTTGGTTTATGTTAGTAGAAAATAAGGTGGAGAAAGCTGACTTTGATGAATTTTTATGAAAGCAAACTTTTTTCCCCCCTAGAATAATGTGCACTGATCAATCATATCATAAGCACAATAAAATCTTAAAAGACATTTTAATTATGTCTTTCTCAGAATGGCATATGCTCTTTCCTTCTTTGTTCTTCAGAACATGATTCTCCTCCTTTGCATGTCATTAACAGTCTGGTCACATGACTTGTGGGCAGCAAGGGGCATGTACATAATTGTGTGTCTTGCCAAGGGCTAATACACAACACTCGCTTTAAAAAAAAAATAGACACATAGACGTACTCTGTAAATAAATACACCCTAAAGCTGCTTTCCTTGTTATTTATGATATTAAAACCTATAATACCTCCCAAAATTAAGATAGCACCTGCTCTCCCCCTTTAGCTGGACCCCTGTGGCAGCCTATAATTCTCCGTTATTTCAGACAGCTCTTTCTCGCTTTTCTTTTCACTTTCCCCCCTCTGGCCTCCATGTCTGTCACCTTCTCTAATGAAAAAGCCTCAAATAGACATGATAATGGAAGTGCTGGTGCGATAAAATTTAATAGCACTTTTTTTTTTCTCTTGTAATTCACTTTTCTGAATATGCTTTTATCTCTGCCTAAATTGAGTTTACTTTTAGTTCATGTAATGTCAATCACCCACCTCTTTTATATTGAAACACCAGTTTTAAAGTTTTAAATTGATGATAAACCTTGAATTCCACCACAGTTTTCACCAGTTTCCCACCTTTTCTCTCTGTCTATATTTTTCAGATCAGAATACAGAGACCAAGGTGGAGAATTCTGGGATAGCGGCACCTCCAGAGATGCCAATTGTTATTGACCACATTGCCCTTAAGGATATTCTTGGACCGCCACTCTTTGAAATAGAGGTTGGTATTAAATAAATGCCTGATAGCTCCTTAGTTGCGTCCCAAATGATGTACTTATGTACTCAACTGTGTAGATTATGAACTGTATAAGGTTATTTTGTCATGTCTGATAGCCTCTCCCCTTCTGCTACATAATTAAAGGTGCGACAGTTGAGCGCATGAAGTGTCTAACATTCATCCAGCATTTAAGTGTATTTAAAATGCACTTTTATTTTTGGTATTTTCAGTGTGAGCACAATACTCACACTATTTATACTACAAAATGGTATAGAATAAGTCCATAAGAACACAAATTGGGATGCACCACTTTTTGTGTCTCTGAAGGAAATGTTTCTAAAATGTAGAAACGTTTTTCCACCTTTGTGTACGATCCTTATGAAAAAAAGCACAAGTCAAAAGCATTTTACAATGTCTCCACAAAAAAAGTATCATAGTTTCCAAAAAAATATTAAAGGGATAGCTCACCCAAAAATGAAAATTTGATGTTTATCTGCTTACCCCCAGTGCATCCAAGATGTAGGTGACTTTGTTTCTTCAGTAGAACACAAATGATGATTTTTAACTCCAACCGTTGCCGTCTGTCAGTCAAATAATGCAAGTGGATGGGAACTTCTACTAAAAGTGTAAATAAAACTTGCATAGACAAATCCAAATAAACCCTGCGGATCGTGACAACACACTGATGTCCTAAGACACGAAACGATCGTTTTTTGCGATAAACCGAACAGTATTTATATCATTTTTTTAACTCTAATACACCACTATGTCCAACTGCATTCAGCATTCGCTTAGTGAGGTCTGATCGCGCTCTGACAGCGGCAGTGATGTCTTGCGCATAGACTTCAATGAGAGCTAGACATCACTGCCACTGTCAGAGCGCGATCAGACCTTACTAACGAGTGCTGAATGCAGTTGGACATGGTGTATTAGAGTTAAAAAAATTATATAAATACTGTTCGGTTTATTGCACAAACCGATCGTTTCGTGTCTTAGGACATCAATGTGTCATCGCGATCCGCAGGGTTTAATTTGGATTTGTCTATGCAAGTTTTATTTACACTTATAGTAGAAGTTCCCATTCACTAGCATTATTTGACTGACAGACGGCAACGGTTGGAGTTAAAAATCATCATTTGTGTTCTACTGAAGAAACAAAGTCACCTACATCTTGGATGCGCTGGGGGTAAGCAGATAAACATCAAATTTTCATTTTTGGGTGAACTATCCCTTTAAGCAGTGCAACTGTTTTCAACACTGATAATAAGAAGACATTAAACATTTTATTTTAGCACCAAATCAGCATATTAGAATGATTTCTGAAGGATCATGTGACACTGAAATTCAGCTTTGCATCACAGGATTAAATTACATTTTAAAATATGTTAAACTGGAAAGCAGTTATTTTAAATAGTAATAATACTTTATAATATTACTGTTTTTTTTTTTATCATCACAGTGGAAAGTTTTGCATGAGCAAACACCACTCACATTTTCTTTAGAAAATGTAAAAATCTAGTAGTCTGTGTTCTTTCAAATTGAAGGCCGGTGTCATTTTTTTTTTTTTTTTTTTTGGTGCAGTCCTGTCATTACTCGCATATTATTGTTCATTTGTCCTCAAAACTTTTGGACTGTTCGCACCTAGGGCTGTAACTAACGATTATTTTGATAATCGATTAATCTACCGATCTTTGGAGCGATTAATCGACTAATCATCGCTTATTGCACTTCGCTTATTATATAATCAGTATGCTTTGTTCACTTCAGCTTTTGAAAGTGTAGTTTTAATGAATTTGTTAAAATTACTGTTAAAATGACTGGTACTGTGTTTTTATTAAGTCTGGGAATTGTAATAACTGTGCAAAATATTTTGAAAAAATGCTCCTCTCTAGATTTCTTTTTTTTTTTCTTTTTTACTAACTATCGAGTTTATGGTCATTGAATGGCTTTCCTGAGGTAAATGTAAGATTTTGTGACATATTGTTTGCAAGCTGTTTTATTGACGTCTTTCTGCGGTTGAAACTCTGATTAAGTGATTACATTAGAGATGAATTAATTTCAGTAAGTTGTACTGTATCTTTCAACATACTTTTTGATGTTCATTCATATTTATTTCATGCTGTAAAAGTAGAAAAGAGAAAGACATAATAGGTTCACGTGCCGCTAAACCTGAGGCGCTACAGCGATCTGTCACTCCACATTAAAGAGCGCCAAAACCACATGTACTGTTTGAATCCTGTAGTAAAATTGACAGAATTTAAAAGCTGAAACTTTGTTTTATATCAAAAGTAACCTGATCTGTTGGCGCGTTGTCTGTGTCCTCTTTGATCTGCGATGTATCTTTCACCGCGTGAGAAAATGGACGTGTGGCGAACAGTGAGTTTGAATTATGCTAAACTCCCACATTTTATGGGTTCGAATTCGTTTGCACTGTGCACTCCAAAGCGCCGTGTAGGGCTGCATTACGGTATTGTGCTACAGCGCCCCACTGGTCAAACAGCGTTATTGCAGGCCCTTCAAATAGGTCATATGAGATCAAAAGACTAGTCGACAATAAAAAATTCTCTACAAATATTTTTGTTGTCGATAATGTTGACTAATCGTTTCAGCCCCGCCCCTGTGTGTGCTGTTGTGTTTCTCAGAGGAGTGCTCTCTCTCCTTTCAGTAATAGAGGCTGCATTCCTGCCATGCCTATGGGGACGGGACAGGGAAAGCCCAGAGGCAGTCAGAGACAAAGTCACCCTATTTCAGTTCTGCTGAACTATCACACACATCTTCTCCTTCAAACCTTGTATTAGCATTCAGCTGCAGTTAGTTTGCCAAGTATACAAACAGACAAAAGTTTTTGGGACATTTATAAAATAAAGTCTTTTTCTGTGGACTTCTCTTAATGGGGCAAATTCTCAGTCTGGATGTGCTGGGGGGAAAAAAGTCAAAAGGGCTTGCTGTTCTTTTCAGCATTCAAAGTTGTGGTCACAAGTTTACATCATCTGTTTGGAATTTGTGAGATGCATAACACTTAAAAAAGTTTATTTAGTGCTGCTCTGATTTTTACACTGTTTGACATGTTAAGTATGTAACCAGAGCAGTATATGTTTGTAGGTCTCAGAGCGACTGACCCTGCCAGGTGTGGCGAATCGGGCTGGCCTGGACTCCTATGGGTGGAGAGATCATGTTTGTGGAGGCCAGTCGTATGGATGGAGAAGGTCAGTTGACCCTGACGGGACAGCTGGGTGATGTCATGAAGGAATCTGCCCATCTAGCTATCAGCTGGCTCCGCAGCAATGCCAAGACTTACCTCCTCTCTAATGGTAAGTAATAGACATTGACTACCCATACATGTATACTACCTATCTGAGGTGACAGACATTGAGGCCAGAGGGGGGAAAGCAGGTGCTATCTTAATTTTGTGAGGAAAAAATTCATTCTTTGATGAATAGAAATACCATTTATTTGAAAAGTTAACATTATACTACTGTCATCCTTGCTGAATAAAAGTAAGTTCAAAATAAGTGATTATTGACTCCAAACTTTTGTATGGTACTGTACTTACAGTAGTCATTTAAAGATAAATAGAGAAGTTGACTCTTATGTGACAGCTTTTAGTTCCCCTAAAATACCACATTTTGTTCATGGTCGACTGTGGGCGAGACTGATTTATCGCAATGTTTCTGTTTGAATGATGTTGTTGTAGGCAGCGCTGATCCTCTGGAGGGTACCGATATCCACTTGCACTTCCCAGCAGGCGCCGTCACTAAGGACGGACCCTCCGCTGGTGTTACCATAGTAACGTGCCTGGCCTCACTGTTGAGTGGGCGTCTGGTGCGCTCTGATGTGGCCATGACTGGAGAGATCACTCTGAGAGGACTGGTTCTGCCGGTGAGGAACCTAAAGCAGATCTCTCACTTGACCGTTCATCATCAGAGATGTTGAGTGTCTGACCTTACAAGATGTATGTTGTCTCTCTACAGGTGGGAGGTATAAAGGATAAAGTCTTGGCAGCTCATCGGGCCAATCTGAAACGTGTTATCATCCCCAAGCGCAACGAGAAAGATTTGGAGGAGATACCAGCCCATGTGCGAGCTGATCTGGATTTCGTTTTCGCCAGCACTCTGGATGAAGTCCTGAATGCGGCCTTTGATGGCGGGTTTCCCTCAGCTGTCAGTCATCCACAAGTTGTTAGTAAACTCTGAGACTGTAGTTGATAGACATGAACTCAAGAAGACTTTTTTCCTCATAGAGGAAGTCGAACATTCAGCACTTAGTTTGTCATCTTTGAGCGCTTATTCTTTCTCTAATTCATTGATTTAATAACTTCTAATTTAATAACAGAGGACTGCTGTTGGCTGATTGTAACTGAGTATAATTTTGTTCCTGTATAACTGACAATAAATGTTGCTTATACTTTAGGTAATTATACAAATCCTTTTTTTTTTTTTTTTTTTTTCAAGATATTTAGTGATCCTATGAATGAATGTCAAAGTTCTTAAACATATGTTGACAACTAAGTACAATTTAAAGGAATAAATTTGAATATGTCAAATTATCGTCTTTGAAATTTAGGTTGGCATTAAATAATTGCCTGAAATCGCATTGTCTGTACAGGAAATGTTTCTAGACTTGGTTGCACCCTCAAACCTCATTCTTCCTTTGTGTACAAAGTCACAAGCAGTTCATTGAGGTGATGATCATAGAATAGCATACCGGTAGTATAGTCTTGTTAGTTAGATCATCAGTTTGCAAATAAACGTCAAAACGCTTCTTAACCTTGAAATAAATATGATTTTTCCATAATTTTACATTTATAATTAAAAAAAAAAAAGTCACTGTAGCAGTGCACTATTTCTTCTACCAGGACTGCTGAAATGACTCATCTTGACTACTAAACCACGTATTGTTGTTGTATTTGTAGTTGTCATGCACATGATAATTTGATATGCTATACTGCAAACAAAGCTGACATTTTACCTACTTTTGGGAGTTATAAACAGTTAAAGTAATCAAGAACAAGAACGCATTAATACCTGCATGACAGCTCTGGCCTGAAAACAGAAGGCATGTTTGGAAATGTCATAAGATGTAGACTAACCACTTTCACTGGAGTCCGTCAGGTTCAACATAAAGTGTAGAGATTTGTGAGAAGCACTATTTTCCACACACTGTTCTTGAAATAACCTGTTTGAAAGCTAAATTGTGTAGACAGCTAGAGGTTATTTGTAGGTTGAGCATCCTGACCAGCAACATTGGCTCAACCAATGACATTAGTTTGGGGTTGGACTAGATGTAGGTCAGAAAAATGGAAGACAGCAAAATGTTGCACAAAGCTGAAAATCATTTTGCAACTCCATTTGATGATAAAAGCAACACAGAAATGACAAATTTCAGCATTCAGTGTTGAGTGAAAATCCTCCCAGGATGTTCATTAGACCAATTTTGTGTTTGCAAACAGCGATGACATTTTTTTTTGTGGACAGAGCCTACCTGGTGGCAGAAAATTTGCAGTAGCAGTCTACGGAAGTCACGGAATAAAAGTTCATTTCAAGTTTATATCTCACAATTCTGACTTTTTTTCTTGCAAATCAGAGTTTATCTCACATTTCTCGTCTTTTTTCCTCAGAACTGCAAGTTTATATCCCACAATTCTGACTTTTTTCCCCCTCAGAATTGTGATATTCACAATTGCGAATTATAAAGTCCGAACTGGGAGATATAAACACGCAAATGCAAGAAAAAAAGTCAGAATTGGGAAATAAAAATGTTATAGACTGTTTAAAAGTTATCTATGTAAAATGTTATAGGTTTAAATATTATTTACAACATATTTGCAACATAAACGTCTTCATTTAGCTTCAAAGGGTGTCTTCAATGACGGTATTCTATAAAAATCTATATTTTTTTGCACTCTGATTCTGACATCCAAAGGCACAACAAAACATTTTTCTCTTATTCTGTGGATTTTGCACATTTTCCTCCACTTGTTACTGCTATTTTTCTGCCACCACTTATTGCGCGCACAGCTGCAAGTGACGTAACTGTGATGTCTGCTCCAAATAGGTCTATACATTACACCTTAATTCTGATCTTAGTAGTACCATAAAAGGTAATATAATACACCTAAAAAAGTTAAAAGTAATGAACCACCTAGTGTAAAATCACAACTTTGAAATCAGGAAAAAAAAAAAAAAAGGTTTTGGAGAATCAAACAAAAAACTTAAGAGACGCAATTTCTGAGAAACTGTTGGATTGGACCGAGCCAACACACTTGTAGCCAATCAGCAGTAGGGGGCGTGTCCACTCATGATTGTGGAGGAGAGAGTTAACAAGATAGAGTTGAGGAAAGATTGTAGAAAGAGAGATGGCTGAGATACATTATAAAAAGAAAAGGTCAGAGGAATATCACTGGACAAAGAAGGGTCAAGCAAGAGCTTTAGGACCCCCGTTAATATTAGAAAAGCTTTCCAGCGCTGGAGAGACCTAAGGGGGGAAGGCTTGAAAACGGACACAGAGGCTGCGTTTTTGCACCATACATGAGCAACATTGGTTTTTCTGTTTCTCAGAACCAAGATATGCTGTTGTTGTAATGCTAGATATAACAGGACAATTTTGAGTGTCATTTTTTTTGTCTGGAGCTGGTGTGCTGCTGACAACTTACATAACTATATACAAAAAAAAAAAAAAAAAAAAAAAAAAAAAAAAAAGAGTTGGTTAAATTTAAATCAGACTAAAATATTTACACTACTTAACCTCAGCACTTCCAGTTGAAAGGTTAAAAAGTTCCCTATTATCACTCAAGCTAACATAGACAATGCAAAAAATTAATGACAAAACATCTAGTTGGTAGAGTACTTGCTTGCTTCACCCATTCTCACCTATTGGGTTGAGGGGAAACCAAAAGAAGCCATCATCATCAGTTGCAACTTAGAATGAGGAGTGAGAAAATGGGTATGAAAAAGATAGATTTATTTACTGGCAAAATAGAACAAAACAAACAATAAAACAAATAAAATTAGAGATCAGGACTAGCAACAGTACAATGTATCCACAGAGATGTTTGGCTTTGCTTCACCCTATCCTTGCAAAAAACAGAAATACAGACATACAAAGAACAACGGCAACAAAATTATTGACTTACAAAAAGAGAAAAAGAAGACACTGAGGTCTTCTGAAGAACAACACTATCTACAAACACTGAAGATTAGCCACAAGGTTACAACAGCCTTTTTCATTCCATTTTCTTATAAGTCATTACAAAATGATAATTATGACAATAATCTCATTATAATAACTGTATTAATTGCCCCCGTTCCTAGCCTGATATTCAGCGCAGTGTTTACTCCACTGTTTGTAATGGAGGGCTTCCATCTCAGGCAACAAAACTTAAGATCTCATGCATACACTGCACAACTTGAATCAAGCTGTTAAGAGTTTTTGATATAAAAAAAAAAAAAAAAAAAAAAAAAAAAAGGAAGTGTGGCATTGACAGACAGAAACTTGACCATTTTTACAACCTGGCTTGATGTGCGTGTGCCAAGTTATGAAACTATCCCTTCAAAAACAAACAGGAGAAACACTGCAGTGACAGGCAGAAACAAACAAGAACTCTAAAATGAAATCTTAACTTGGGGTGGGGAAGACATAAAACAAAACCTAATATTTTAACAAACGTTAGTGTTTCATCTGAACTGAAATGTAAAACTTCTTGGGAAACAAAACAGAATGAAAAAATTTGCTCTAAGGGTTGCACCTTTTGAGCAAACCCACCTCAAAATTGATCAATATTCCCAACCGCCATCCAGCTCGGTGTGCTGTTCCTCAAACCCTTGTTCCAAATGCCACATTTGCAAATGTCCATTTCCACAAACGTGGCTTTCCTATACCTTCAAGGGCAATGAATGTTGCTCTCAAAAATGTAGAATACATTAATTATTTAATTTATATAATATTGTAGCATAAAACTGAGAACCCAGGAGTAAAGTCTGGTCGGACGTGCCAAGCTCCAACCAATAACAGTTTTTTTTTTTTTTTTTTGATGACTACTTGGAACGTACAACAGCAAAAAGTTCTCTAGGATAGCTACTCCCCCGTCCCCCAAGCACAACTCAAGGTATCCTGCGGTGTTCTGAAATGTCTGGTTTTATGTGTGTGTATGTGTTCAAGTATGCACAGCTGTTAGTCCTCAGCACATGGATATGGTGACATTGATGCCCAGGTTGCCGTTCTCTGCAAACAGCTGAGCAATGGAGGTGTCAAACACCAGGCAGTCACTGTTCATGATGGCGGTGGCAATGCCCTCATGGATGGAACGTGGCGTCGCCTCCCAGGTGAGCCGCCGCCGGTGGCCATTTAACTCCAGCCGGTAGGCGAAGTTTTCCGCCTGTTTTCGTGTTCCGATCAGCTGCACGATGGCAAAGAACTGCTGGTGGCCGTCGTATTTCTCCTGCTTCTCTAGCACGAGCATAAAATGGAAGCCGAAGCACGACTGCATCATGACCCAGTCCACTGCCCCAGGCAAGTTGATGTCTGTGGCCAGGAAGACAATATCCTCACCTTGTAGCGTGGTGATGGACTTGTGCTGGTGCAGCAAGTGAGGCATGACGGCATCGAGAGATCCCTGCCACTTGCAGGAGGCGCCAGGACAGGGGCAAGAGTATGGCCGGAATTCACAAAGCTCCTCGTGTTCAGCCTTGTCTGTGTGCGGGAGGGTAACTTCGCAGCCTGATGAGGCGTACTTGCAAGGGAAAAGCACCGAGTTGGCCACTTTCTCCATGGCCAAATTGCGAATTGACCCAAGTGGGCCTCTGCAGGTGGGGCAGCAGGTGAGTTTGGGCCGGCAGTTGCTACAAACCAAATGGCCGCTCTGGCACTGCAGGATGGGCGGCAGCACATAGTCAAAACAAACCGGGCACTCAAACAGGCTGGCGAGGTCACTGTTGGATGCAGTGGTGCCCGACAAGTTTGGGACGCGCTGAGAAGGGGGACACTTGGAGGTTCCTGTGGGCAGCGCTGTGGCAGTCTGGCGACTCATTTCTAAAGAAAAGGAGATAAAGAAAAGAGTTAGCTTGGCAAACGGACGACCAGAAAGAAATGGAGGTGCAAGCATTTACAAGGAACATCCAAGACCAGCTAAGCAACTGCATTATGCATGACTGCAGAGATCAGCTGGCATCTAATGCACTGATCTGAGCAATTCTGCTTCCTGAACATGAAGTAGACATTTTAGAATGTAGCCTCAGGGTAAAACGTACACATTTCTGCTGATTCAACCAGTATGAACTCCAAATAGAGCAATGAAAAAGTCTCAACGGTGCTATGAGCCAGGCAATGCCTGTTCTCCCCGAGCGGCTCAGAGATATAGCCATCTAGTGCCACCGATAAGTCAGACAAGGGCCTCAGGGGAAGACTAGGGGCAGCTATTTCTGGCATGAGTAAAATGCACAGATCTTCACGCCTCGCCTTTTTTTTTTTTTTTTAAAGCCAGACATGGAGAGTGGACTCAGAAGGCCAGAGCGCATGTCTGCTGCAAGAGTGTTCCTATGGCAACAAGCTGCAGTGAACGTGTATGGGACGACCTGTGGAGAGACGTATAGGACTTGGGATGGATTTTTTCCTAATTCATGACAAAAGGGATGGTGTGACCCAGCTGTAACACCCGACCGCTATATATATCCTACATCCAGACATCAGTTAATAGGAAGCACAAGAGCAACTGTAAATTAGGACTGGGAGCAAATGAAAAAGACTGATTGCAGATTTAACACAGACATCAATTAAGTGAGGAATAAAGAGACTACAGAACAAAGGAGCAGTGTGGCAGGATCAGAGCACAGTAAATCGTCTCATGTAGAGGAATAAGGACAGTGCCAGAAAGGAGGGTGGGGGTGTGGATAGACGGCGAGCTGTGCGTGTATGTAGGTGGCTTAGAATCTGCTAGTAAACACATCTGCTCTGATAAAGCCAAGTATTTTTAGCCCCCTCACCAAGCAGCTCTCAGAGTATAACAACTGAGGCCAAAATTAGCCCAACACCATGTCCCCAATGCCTTTTCAAGCCTTGTAGTCAAAGACCAAGGGATTAGAAATGACCAAAAAAAAAAAGTCTCAGATTTTAGGAAAAGGGTTAACCTTAGGTCCTAGAACGATAATAAACGATGCAGGTACATGTTTTACAATATCATTTGATGTGACGGTGCATTCAAGATATACATTTTTAGAAGCTCATAAGAATTGAATCCAAATCCCAGACGAGCCCCCAAACTGTACACATTTTAAAGAAAATTTACAGGTGACTGGTCAACATATTTCAGTTGTGTCCAATCCTGGTCCTGGAGGACCACTTTTAACTCCAACCACAATTAAACACACCTGAACCAGCTAATCAAGGTCTTCAGGACTAGTAGAAACTTCAGGCAGGTGCATTGGGGCAGGTTGAAGCTAAACTCTGCAGGATGTTGGCCCCCCCCAGAAGCACGACTGGACAGACTTTGCTTTTGTTGAGATGCGTATTCATATCCAGAGCAGATGTCCCCGATACAATGAGAAAAGCAATGACAGTCCATCTGCTTGAAGTTTAGCTAAAGAGACAGTAAGCCACCCTCCCACCAAGAAACAGTCTGAGCAACTGATGGCTGTTGTACACTACTGTTACAACAGCGCTGGTCCATTAAGTAGTGGTTTTAACGACAGCTGAAGTGATGCATGTGTCTCACTAAGAGAAAAATCAAACTGTAAATTTACATTGAAAGGGAAGGGAAAGGAATAAGGTCTTGTCAAGTTTAGAGTTACAGTTTGAGAGATAGTGCTTGATTTGTGAGAAAGGATTATTTATGGACATTGACTTTTGTAAGTTGTGGTTGGCAGGCAAAATATCCTACTTCTGCCAAAGCTAAATATCAATTCATCAGAAATCTGTTTCTTGAGGGGGAAACAGAGAAGAAGCATTCCAAAGCAGCATGTTTAAACATCATGTTCATCTGTCTCATGAATAGTCTTATCTTAAATCACCTTCAAAGTAATGAGCAAGAGTAAGTGTCAATCATTAAATCAATGCAAATGTTAAAAAAGGTTGTATGTCCAGTATGGGTTACTCTTTAGGCAACCTATAATGTAAATCACAGTGGTTTGCAATTTGTTTCTCTTTTTAGTCCACTGTGCCAGGAGTAGTTTCCTTAAACATTTTTTGTGAGACTAGAAAGCAAATTATATGGCACATAAATAGTAGACTTGGGGGAAAAAAAAAAGTTGACTTCAATAAGGATTTGTTTAAAACTCTGGAAGAAAGCAAAGCATGGTAAGAGCCCTTGTGGAATTGCTGAATTTTCTATTTGTAAAGTTCTTCGTCTGGGAATCAAAAGGTGGTGTGCGGTGTGTCTTTTCTCCAGCAGTGCTGAGCTGATGTCAGTGGAAAGTTTGCAGTCCATCAGATATAACAGGAAATCCTGTAACCCCAGAGGAAGTGGTTAGAGCAGACTCGTTGTCAGGTCTTCTAATGGAGTTAGGAAGACTGAACAAAAGGCAATGCAACTGGCCTACACTGCATAAGCTGAAGTTTAAAAATGCTGCAATATCCAAGACTGTTATTTTGTCTCAGGTAGACCGTTAAGTCAGGTAACTTTAATACATCAGATTAATGGAGCCTCAGCAAAAACATCAACATTAATGCTGAGGGTAACATCAGCATTAGTGCTGAGCTGAGTCCAAGCATGGCAGTTGGACAAGTCCAAGGACCAAAATAAACTAAGCAAGTATGTGAACAAAAAGCTACGTAAGGTCAACACAAGTAGCTACTTAAAACAAATCTGGTTTAATGGCACAGACATTTGAAAGCATTACCACCTAAAAACATTATGTTCAGTGGTGCTACTTATATTATATACAATACTTTGGCAAAGAATTTGCAACTGCGTTTGCATCCAGCATGTTTCTGTAATCTTTGACTAAAGAGTACTGTGGGTCCAGAGTTCAAGCCAACCCAATACTAAGACCTACTGAGTGAACAAACTTTTGATCACAAGCATCTCCATGGAGTCTGGCATCAGATCACATTATTACTGTATATGATACACCACCAAGTAAGAGTTCAGTAGTTTTGCAGAGATAAAGAGAGAGTTCTAAAGAGAGACCTCTAGCTTATTAAAGCTTATTACAATTTTGTAACTTCATTGCTTCATACTTCATAAACACTAGTAAAACAATTAAGACAACATTATGAAAAAAAGATTCATACCTAGAAAATGTAACAACTTGAACAACAATTCTAATCAAAGTTTTGCATCTTATAATGTCTATCTAAATGTAACTATGAAATTGGTCCAAACATGATTATTTGCAAGCTAAGGTTTTGCAAGATGTTAACCTCAAACATGTCATTTTCAATGACATCATAGAATAGCACTTTTCCCCTCACACACATTTTAAATCATGGTTAAAAAACAAACAGACAAACAAACAAAAACCTCCACATACCACACCATGCAGCAAGAACAAAAAGCACAAATCTAATCTCTGGAGTCATCTCTCATCTCCAAGTCAAGACACAGATTACTGCAAAACAGCCACATCAAGTATTCTAATGTTTGCTGTTGAATTCTTGCAATCGAATCCTAATATGAAAACTGCAACCTAAGGCCCTGTTTACACTAGTCTAGTGCATTTTCGTTTTAAAACGCATAAGTTTTGCTATGGTTACGACTGTCATTTACACTACGCCGGCATTTTTGAACCTCGAAAACGGAGACTTTCATAAACCCTGCAGACCTTGTTTTAGTTTGAAAACGCGTGTAAAAAATAACATTAATACTGAACTGCAATCTTTGCTGGCTTTGTCGTCATTTTTAGCAGCCGTTGTGCAATTAAACTCTTACATTTTTTTAATACTGCAGCTACCTTTATGCGCAAGAGGCAACTGTTTACACTTGAATGCTCATGCCCAATGTGCATTAACAGTCATGTGACATGCGTTTTCAGTCGTGACGTATAGACGGAGAATGTTTCTGAAATGCTGTGGAAACGCCAGTGTAGACGAGGATCGTTTTCATTTTAAAACGCACTAGTGTAAACAGGGTCTAAGTTTAGGCATGAGCTGGGACTCCAAATGTCTGGTAAGATATATGGACTGGTTTCTGATGGGACATGACAAAAAAAACAAAAAAAAAAAACACGAGTTGGCAGAACTAATTTAAACACTTAATAATATAACTGCATTTTTTTAAAAACACATTAACAATTTAAACTCAAAAATTCAATATTTTAATTGATGTAACAATCAATATATTATAACTGCATACAACCTCAATAAAAAACCTGATTAAAATGAAGCAGCAAGAATTAGAAATAAGAAGAAAATGTACAGAAACAATTTCACGGTAATAAAATATATTCATAATGTGAAATGAAAGAGTTGATCTTCCTGCATCTTGTTTACACAGTACAAAGTTACATAACTAACCTCTGCTACAAATATCTACGTTAATTAAACACTTGAATACAGTTACTTACAATGCAGCACTTTGTAAAGCAAGAGGCATAATATAACATCATTTGCAGCTGCACAAATTGATGGTAGCGCCAATTAACTGTCTACTTCAATACATAAAAAGGGTTAGCAAATTCAAGTTTATTAAACTCTTGCAGTCTTGCAGTTTTATCAGGTACAGTAATGATGTTGTCTGATGCCAGACTCCATGGAGAAGTTTGTGGTCAAGAGCTTTGTTCACTTCAGTAGGTGTTACCACTGGATTTAGGCTTGCTGCAGTCTCTAATGTGGTTAGTGGTCTGCAACATTCTGTAATGGGAATTAGTTTTATTCCTGAGATCTGAAGTCAGTACTCAAAATGGATAATAAAAGCTTTGTGGGTTATTAAGATTTATGATTAAAGTTTGACTAGCTCTTTCACTTTCTTTATGAGGCTTATATGTGCCATGGAAACAAGCTTGTACAGTACACATGTATGATTGCAGAAAGTGGGATATATTCTGGGATACGTTCCAATAAAATGAACTGCTTTTGGTCTAGTTTCATTTGTAAACAGAGCTCTGGAACACAGTTCTCTGGAAGAATTCCTTCTAGAATTGATGCGAGGCACAGACAAGAGGTTCAGTATTCAAGGTTCTGGTGGGATGAAGAGATTAAGGCCAAGGAGATGGTAGGCTAATGTGGCCCAGCAGGGACAGTTTTGGTAGAGATGGGTCACTCTGCAATGTCTAGTGGTTCTGCCTGTGGTAACGGGCTTCGAGGGAATGGGAGTTTGATGGTACAGATCTGTCCTGCTATTCCAGGTGGGGACTGTGTGTGAATACTGGCACAAACGACAAACCCTTATCATTATCTTTCCTCAGATAGTTCTCCATTCTCTCCACTAAGAAGCCTTACACATCCCCATGAATTCAAGCTGAACTAAACATCAGCTGAACATGAATTGAAGCATCACAGCCAAGAAATACCCAACCCTGTTGCAAGTTTCAACGAACCTACATTTCCAAAGGCCTACACATTGGCAGAGGACTCTACTTGGATTCCCAAACATTGTGAGTTCTTTTATAGTATTTTTAGAACATGCACAGTGACAACATAAAACTGAATACTTGCCTTCGTCCATATGATTCCCAAGTACGTCTTTCTTTTTTCCTTGAAATGTGTGGACCTCTGGAAAGAGAGAGAGAGGAGGATGTGTCAGTTTTGTAACATACAATAAAAAAAGTCTAGATCTAGCTATGCATGTTTTCCAACTGAAGAGTTCATTCATTTGCAAAAACCGATAAACGCCAAAAAAAAAAAAAAAAAAAAAAAAAAAAAAAAAGAACTGACTCCTGTCCGTTATTCTCCACATAGCACGTTCTTAACCCTAAATACGTTGTGTCAGAAAAGCCAGTATTGTCCACTGTTGAGGCATCGCAAGTTCACGTTTTACAGCAGAAACTGACATGTGCCCTTGTCGTTTGTGTACAGAAAACAATTAGTCCATTTTAGCGAATCAGTGTGCAGTATTCAGGTCAGATGACAAGGCTGCTAGTCACTTCAAAAAGACGTGCTAGCTGAGGGGAGTTTCGTCAAAGCTGACTAAAAGTGATTGAGGATTTATAATTTTGACTCCTTTAAGTCCTTGTATACCACACACGTCTTGCATGCTTAAACCTTGCGTGTGTGTGTGTGTGTGTGTGTGTGTGTGTGTGTGTGTGTGTGTGTGTGTGTGTGTGTGTGTGTGTGTGTGTGTGTGTGTGTGTGTGTGTGTGTGTGTGTGTGTGTGTGTGTGTACACTTGTTTGAGTGTGTGTAAATGCAATTACAAAGCAATTACTTGGTTTGGTTTAACATGAAACGTGGAGTTATCTGCTTTTGCCAAAAAAAACAAGCTTTTAATATATGAAAAAAAAACATACTTTCAATGAACTTTAATTTAAGTTACCTGTATTTTTTGGAGTTATTACTACTTAATAAAAATAACCCAACTGCAGTTTGACTGATTTTACTTGGAATGCACAATAAAAAATAAAAAAAACATGATTTGTGAGAATTAATAAAAATGGAGTTATCTGTTTTTGCATTAACTGCTTTCCTGGTAAGTCAAGTCACAGCTTGCTCATTGTGTAACAAAAAAAAGTTTTATTTCCATGTTGTTTAAGTGTCATTAAGCTCCCACACAAACTAAAAAAAATTACTTAAGTGTTGCAAATCCTTCTTATCAACAAAGCACCCTTCTTAGACCAGAAAGAATTTCTAAACACCAGCACCTTTGTTTTTTCTATAGCAACTGTACAATACATTATGATAACAGAAGAGTCAATGAAGTCGGGAACAATACAGGTACAAAACAAGTAAAACAGATAATTCTTCATACCATGAAGACACACCCATGTAACCAAACCTTTTTTTAGCACCCCTATGAATATATATATATATATATATATATATATATATATATATTATATATATAAATATAATATAATATAATATAATATTATATATATATATATATATATATATATATATATATATATATATATATATATATATATATATATATATATATATATAGGGCTGGGCGGTATACAGAGTTTGTATGATATAATCAATACATTTTTTATAAACGATACAGAATAAGGCAATACCGTTTATATCAATATACAGTAATTTGGTATTATGAGCATATCTGAAAAATAGCGGAGGCCACAGACTGAGCTGCTGTGGAGAAAGTGCATAATCTAAATTGTCCTAAACATGAGATATGCTTTATATTAAAAATAACTTGTAAGATATAGTTAACACATATAGTTCAACGCAGCTTGCCCTGTTAGATGCTCTGATACTCGTGCTGTTTTTTGTGTTTAAGAGGTGACGTTTTCCTCACTTACAGATGGAAAATATACTCGTCAAATGTAAATGTTATTTCCATTTTGCTGTCAGGAGTAGATGAGCCTATGCTTTTTGTTTTTATTTTCATTTTTAAGTGTTTTTAACATCTGCTTCTAAAAGCTTTTGCGTTTTAAAGGGTTAGTTCACCCAAAAATGAAATTTCTGTTACTGCAATGCGCAATATGGCGGAATATGTCCCACCTTCTAAGTAAAAGAGCCAATCGCTGATTGAAAAAGTCATGCGTCACTGCAGCTGCCGTTAGAGGCTCCGGTTCCCGCTTAGGACTGCATATGCGCATTGGCTCGTCTAGCCTGAAAAATAAGCATTTTTTAACGCTATTTGAGAATAAGAAACAACATTTATGGGACAGTTCATGTCAGATTTTGTTGCTGATTTGAAATATGTTATTTAATTGCAAGTTTGTCAAGGAGTTGTTGAGATTTCAGGATCCCCCCCATTCAAATAGATAGGACTTGGTCTTAGGATGACTGAAATAGCTGCCCGGAGGCATTGCAAATATGGCCGCCAGAGTAAACAGACTGTCCTTGAAAGGAACTTTGATATCGCCCAGGCCTAAATACCTTTTCATATCTTTTCTAATGCGTATCCTGTTAAATCAGATGCTCACGGTGGGCAAGACTAATGCGGAGCACAATACTGGCTGGGCTTCACATTGATTTCTCCATATTAGGACACGCTTCTATATTTCATCAGAAGCTATTCAGAATGGAAGGTCGATCAATATGCATTAAAGTATCTGGTGAAATTATTCAGCAGATTAGGTGGTGTAGAAGTCCAAATCTGGCAGATGGTCAATAGCATGGATCAGCATGACCAAAAGCCAACAGGGACTTAAAAGCTGAAAATTCAATTTTGTTTTGATATCAACATTTGTAATTGACTTAGCTGCTATGAGAACATCAGATAAGGTTATGAATCCTTTTACAAGTCATATAGTGACCGATCTAAATCTCAGGACCAATTCTATGTCATATAGAAAACTAATGCAGCCACCAGCAAAAAGCTTTGGCCTGAGGGGGATCGAAAATGTGAGACGTGGGAAAGAAATATTAATGTATTGTGGGTAGTTGATAAATGGGCATGCATTTTTTTTTTTTTTTTTGAGAAATTTATATTTCTTGTAGGGGATTCTTGTAAGGGAACGAGTATGCTTTCAGATGCTGTAATTAGTCACCAGTTATAACCAACATTTAATTTCAATGGAATGTGACATTAAAAAAAATGTGTAGACTTTTTTTTTTTAAGAAAAATTTTTTTGGGGGGGGGGGGGGGGTGGATCTCTATAAATAACATTTAGACAAGTGTCATCATGGAGATACAATAAACAACTGTCTTTTGTTAAATATGATTTTTTTTTTTTTTAAATACATACATTTAATTAATTTATTGAGCTATTCAGTTAATGGAGAGGGCTTTCCTTTTGTCTCAAAACTGCATAATGAAACTGCAAATTTGAAATAATAAAAAATAATGAAGTAATAAAATGCAAATTATTCTTTAGTATTATTTACATATGTAAATATTTTTAAATATACTTAATACTTATCAAGAAACAATAAAAATCACGTAACATCGACTACCCATTTACAAGCCACAGAAATACATGATCCTCCAGTCTGTGAGTCATAGTTCCCTGAACAGGCAGACAAGTCACAGCCTGCCCTCACTGTATCGTCCCCCCTTTAGTGTTCAACCCTCCACACCAACCCAAAACAATCCTAGTATGCACTACTACAGTACTAACAGATTGAACAGCTGAGTACAAGACGCTGGAACAATGCACACAGTAGGTCTGATGACAGCTCTATTGAGGTTACGCTTCCATGCCACAGACTCAAACTAAATGACCAGACCACAAACACACACATAGACAAAGAAAATAAAAATCAAGGATGGGAGGGTTCTCAGCAATTTATAACAGAGAAAAGAAAATTATCAGTGTTGTCTCTCAAAACAGACAACTTTCCCTTTGTCTACAGTAGAAAGCAGAATGTAATCAGAAGCCCAAAGAAAACAAACTGTTTGAATATATGAATACATGGTTTATGTCAAAATGTCTCTGTTATTTTGGTCCACACAATAAAGGCAATGGGGCACAATGTTGTTTTAAACTCCGCTGACTTTCATTGTATGGACAAAAACAGTTTTTGGCCAACTTTAACACAGTAAATGATAGACGAAAGAAATGGCCTTCCTCTCACAGGTGAGTTAGTGGTGGTTTCTGTTACCTTTAGTTTTGCTAGCAGTTCGGGCCGCTATGCAAGAGAAGAGCTTGAGCACCCCCTTCCATGAGTACACAGGCTGTAGTCTAACAGTAGCAGACATGGGGAGCAGATTGACTCTTCATCATGCTCTTTCCATAAAAACAAATGGTCCCATAAGACAGGGTCCCTCCTTTCCCGTTTCACTCTCGTTCTCCTATAATCTTACTCTAATAGCCGTGATAGACAGAAACACAGCTCCAACAGGTCGCTCAGGGCCACTGTAAGGTATCCCCACCCCCCAACCCCCCAAAGGAGGAAGGGATGAGTCCCGAACACCAACACACTCGCGCAATTTGCGTAATTCGCGTAATTCCAGCAGCTGTTCCTTAAAATGGAGAGCAGGAGATTTGCTTTTTAAAAGACTTTCTCTTCAGTAAAGAACAGTCCAGGATGAGCAAAGAAATTTGATAAAGCGGAATGTGGGGGGGAGGATTTGCTGTAATCTAGGAATGTTACACAAGTAGATCCAGTTTCCAGCGCCTGGAAGGAAAATTAAGCGGCAATCCCAAGAAAAGAGGGAAAAACTAAAAAACACGGTTAAGGAAGTCGAGTTGATAGGCTTTTCCTCCCTTTAAAAGCACATTCCACGACTCATTTGAGAGAGACCACTCCCAGGACTTTCGGAGTACCCCGTCAGCTCTCCAAGTGAAGAAAACGGAGAAGCAAGAAACATGCTGTTGCATAGAGGAGCGAACTCTCAGAACGACCGCAGAAATAAGGAGAGTCCCGCCTGCACAGTCACCACTGTTGCCTGTGGGTTGAGGAGTCAAATGTCAGTCTGAAGTCAGCATGCTCTCTCCCTCTCTCTCTGAGGACGAGGAGGAGTGGGACCGGTTCATGGGCCCAGCCGTGTCAGATTACACAGCTCCTCCTCCTGCCGCTGCCTCTATTCATGTCGCCCAGACAAAGACTTTACAGCATGGCACCTCTATGACAGCCGGCAACTTACACAAAACCCTCCACAATTACACACGCTGCTCATAAATGGCACTAACAAAACCACAAACGCAGAGAAAAGCAGCTTTATGGGTATATTAATGTATTTGAAAGTATAGAGAGAGAAAGTGGCACATTACAACAAATCCAATATCACCAGTCTTAACTACTATAAAGAAGCTCAGAGTGTAGAGCCACATCATATAGCACTATCACCTCTCACCACTACCCAAAATACCCCAGCACATGCCCACATACTTAGAATACAGCTGATTAAAACAATCTGACCTATCCGCTCTTGAAACTGACATTAAGGCCCGGGGCGATGGCCCCATATCAACGTTTCAGTGTGACACTACAGGGCTCTGACCGTCTCGTGTGACCTTTGGTCCCTCGCCTTCATCAAAACATGCCCTGTAGATTTAACTAGTGATAACATGACAACCAAAACATTAAATTCCTCAATGCTGTGCTCATGAGACCTCTTATTAAAATCCTTGCCATTATAGTCACAACAAATGGTGCTCTTCAGACAGTCTTTTCCTATTTATGTAAAAACATCTGTTAATCATAGAGCTGTTAAAATCAGTGATGGACTTACAAAAGAAATGAAAGCCTTTGAAATTATAAAAGACCATTTGCCAAGTCTTTTGTTCCGGTGTTGCTACATTATCATTTGAAAGGGCAGATGTGAGGGGTCACGCATGTAAAATGGGTTTTGCCCAGTCCTGCCTCACGTACAGTGTGACTGAAACACCTGCAGGCATCCTGCACTGTGGTAAAGGTTCTTTTTTAAATTTCTCATCAGCTTGTCTACACAGATTCAAGGAAAAACATCTTGCCATGTGGGGAAAAAAAACCCCAAAACAAAACATAAATGAAGTCTTACATGATAAAAGACTAAAAGACAGAAGACATGAAAAAAATGTTTAATATCTTTTCACATAAGAATAAAAATGGCTTCTTGCATGTTGGTTATAAATGCATCAACTGGTAGTCACTATTAAATCAAGAATTAATACAAAAGAAAATGTAATATTTAATTGAATTAAAAAAAAAAAAAATGTTTTTCACAAACATTTACCTTTTACATTTTTTTTTTATTCATTGTGGTCATCTTCTGAATTCAATGACATTTTAAACACTGTCAGAAGTCAGTGACCGTCTGATCTGCATCTTATGTATTTTTGAGTAAAATAATAGATCCAGTGTTATAAAAAGAATAATTACTTAAACACAAAAAACGCAAACCGTACCTCCAACAAATCAAAACTCCAGCCTGAAGACAAAAAATATAAGGACTTGTATGCATCCTTGACAAGACAATTACAGTTGAACACACCATGTGCTCCACACTGCCCCCAAGGGCCCAGATCATATGCTGACAGCAGGATGTTTTGTTAATGGTACAAATCTCCAATCATCAGGACAAACACTTGTAAACAAAAGGGCTGAGGGCAGGGCAGAGATTCTGCACAGTATTTCCATCTACATGAGGGCTTAGACATGATATTTCCATGCAGGTCATTATACTCCAGGTAGAGTAAACACCAGAGCTCCTCTAAACTACAGCTGGGATGCAAAACAAGTTTCCAGTGGAAAATAATTTAGGATTAAAAAAAAAAAAAATAGAAAGAAAGTGAAACCCACAATCATCATTACAGATGTTTTGCATGAGAAACAGCTTTACTAAGTCTGTCTAAACAGATGGCCTTACACACTCCAAGAGCATTGTAAGCACACGCACTGACATCCACAGCCTTGTTTCGCATATAAGTGGTGAGAATATCAACATCATTGAAATGATCACTGGCAGACAGCCCTCAAAGTCAAAAAGGTTTCATCCTCCACAGCCTTACAATTAATATCTTACACATTACTATGACTATCTTCAACATGACGCTCATCTATGGGTGGGCGAAATGACCTAGGGCTGCACGATAATGGTTAAACTGGTAATCACGTTTATTCCATCAAATAGGGTATGCAATAATGGCCATTTCGCACGTTCTTTACCAACCTACACGTCACACAAAAGGCCGGTAGGTGGCACACTGACTTCATTTAACCAACTATGATAACTTCATTAGACGGTTCTATTCGCTTGCAAATGAGACAAACCATATTTTTATAAAAATGGGGGATAAAAAAACAAAAAACTACAATAGAACAAAGACATAAATTAAATAGATCTACTTGAAAAAGTTAAAGTTCTAGATAGGCCTATAGAAATAAAGTAATCAAATGTGCTAAAAACACTGCATAGTCTTCAAGGTGTAAATTAAATATAGATTTATTCTGATTAAAGTTACAAAAGTGATTCAATCAACAGCAATGAGATGGTTTGATTAACAGTAATGACACAGACAGCAACAGATAGCACATGACTGTTCAAGGTGCCAAACAGAACTCAGTTCAGTACTCACATACTGTATGAGCAGCAGCTTCATGTGTGCGTTTCAGGTGTGCATGCTCAGAAACCATCTCTCAGACAGCGTGCACAATATGAGTCCTTTTTCGCTCCCTATTGTGCTTGAATGGTTTAAAATCACTTGTTTTTATAACCACACGGCTTGAAAACCATTCAAATGACAAGCTTTCATGACGGAACAGCACGGCAACATAATGTGAGCATAACAGTGATAGAGATGATAGTCCACATCTCCAATTGGGCCACTCACTTCAAAAGTGAAACAGAAGCTACACCTGAAGACAAACAGGGGAAATGAAGCATACCATGCACACTTCATTAGCGATTCTATCCCATCCATTATCTCTTGCTCATCTCGAAGAGATCTTCTCAATGGACAGAGTCCATTAGAGCTCTATCCTGTAACTCTATATACAGCAAGAGCTCTGGGCAGGGGCTGCTAATGTAACTAGCAGCTATAAACATTAAATTGCTGTGGGCACTCTTGACAAACAATGAGGTGTTTTGTGTATTTGTGTTGTCATTTACACTTACACAAGAGGGTTTGAGTCTTTGTTTAGCTTGAAAATTCAAGAGCTATCATGCTCAGTCATACTGTATTAGCACTAATACACTAATAACACCCAATCTCTATGATGCATGACCAAGCAGGAAGAGTTTCACAGGCTACAAATGCATGTATGTTAGCATGTATGCAGACTTCAACTTCTCCAGATACATAAATGACACAAACCAAAAACATCAGCATGTTCTGTGCTCTGTCGCAAGGCAGAATCTGAGAGCCAAGCAAAGCATATACAAAAAGTAGTTACAATAAAAATAACAGTATCTAAACAAACAAAAGCACAATTCAGAGCTCAACGTGAAGGATTTTTTCTACTTTTTTTACTTGCCCAGTGGTTCAAATTTTTACTTGCCCTGCCAAAATTTGCACTGGTCCCACCACAAAAAAAGTAATGAATAAATAAATATTTATTAATAAATAAGGTTATGACACCAAAAACTACTAGCCTAACTGTTTGTTACAGACAAGTAATCTGTCAGTGATAAAATAAGAACAAATAATTAAATTACTAACAATAGTACAAATAATTATAATAACAGAACAATAAACAGTGCTTTCCGGGTTTTCCAGGACACCTAACAGAGAAATTGAATAAATTAAATGTAAAACAACAACAGCATAGTCTTCACTGTGTAAACTAAACACAGATCAAACCTTATTAAAGTTACAAAAGTTATCCAGTCAAGAGTTTTTATTTCTTTGTGCTTTGTTGTTTGATTAACATTAAAAACAGACAGCAGGTTTATTAGGCTGCTGTTACTTTTCTCAACTGTTTATGTTCACTTAAAGGGTTAGTTCACCCAAAAATGAAATTTCTGTCATTATGTACTCACCCTAATGTCGTTCCAAACCAGTAAGACCTTTGTTCATCTTCAGAACACAAATTAAGATATTTTTGATTAAATCCGAGAGGTTTATTATCCTCAAAAGAAAGCAATGAAAATCACATTCAAGGTCCACAAATGTAGTAAAAACATAGTTAAAAAAACTCAATTTGACTACAGTGGTTCAAATTTAATACTATGAAGCGACGAGAATACTTTTTTTTTTTTTTTTTTCAGTTGACGCAGTGAACACAGCTCAGTATTGGCTGGCTCCTGCATTAGCATCAAATGAATGCCTCGTGCTGCTCACGTGAACAGCGTCTGCCAATACTGACGTACAACCTGGAAGCGCTGCAACGTAAATAGCATAGGAGAATGACAGGGGAGAGACATTTGTTGAAAAGTCGGTATTTTTGTTTTGTTTTTGCGCACAAAAAGATTTCTTGTCACTTCATAACATTAAGGTTGAACCACTGTAGTCACATTGACTATTTTAACAATGTTTTTACTACTTTTCTGGATCTTGAATGTGGTAATTTTGTTGCTTTCTACTGAGGATAAAAAAACAAAAAAAAAAACCTTGGATTTCATCAAATATATCTTAAAAGGATAGCTCACCCAAAAATTAAAATTACCCCAAGCCACCCTGGTTTATATGACATTCTTCTTTCAGACAAATACATTCGGAGTTATATTAAATAATGTCCAGGGTAATCCATGCTTTATAATGGGAGTGGATGGTGGCCCAAAATTTGAAGTCCAAAAACTTGCACCCATCCATTATAAAAGAAATCCATATGGCTCCGGGGGGTTAATAAAGGCCTTCAGAAGCGAAGCAATGCGTCTGTGTAAGAAAAATATCTATTTATAAATATGTAAATATTTATGAAAACGTTATAAATGTAATCTCAAGCTTCCGCTAACTGTCATATGCGTTTTCACGAGAGAGTGTCGTCCCAGCTTATGACGTAAGACACAGGCACAGTGTGAGCTCCGGTGACGAACAGTCAGGTTGGTGGCATACCGAGTTGTGCTAGTTTTAAATGTTAAATTGCATGTAGAGATTAAAAAAAAAACACAAAAAAAAAACCACAAAAAAAAACAAAACACTTTACAATAGTTACATGAGCGATTACTTAAAAACTCCACATAGCAATCATATTACAGTACTTGTTGAATATATGCCTCATTTGGCTGAAACAACAGCGTAGGCACAGCTGACAATTTCAGAAGTCATCTTGTATTTCCACTCTTCTCGGCCTTGTAATCCTCGAAGCGGAAATGTTGACTGCACAGCACGCGTTTATATAATTTTTCCACGGGTGTATTTACATCCCAGTAAATAGCGAGCAGCCATAGCTTCAATCGTTCAGGATCCTTTACAGGGAATTTGTGAAATCAAATTAAAATTTGATGTTTATCTGCTTACCCCCAGGTCATCCAAGATGTAGGTGACTTTGTTTCTTCAGTAGAACACAAATGATGATTTTTAACTCCAACCGTTGCCGTCTGTCAGTCAAATAATGCGAGTCAATGGTAACAATTTATAAGAGTCAAAAAATATGCACAGACAAATCCATATTAAACCCTGCGGCTCATGGCTGAACATTGATGTCCTAAGACACGAAACGATCGGTTTGTGCAAGAAACCGAACATTATTTAGATCATTTTTTACCTCTAATACACCACTATGTCCAACTGCATTCAGCATTCGCTTAGTGAGGTCTGATCAAATCGACAAAAACCGATCGTTTCGTGTCTTAGGACATCAATGTGCCGTCACGAGCCGCAGGGTTTAATATGGATTTGTCTATGCATATTTTTTGACTCTTATAGATTGTGTTACCATTCACTCGCATTAGAAGACTGACAGACGGCAATGGTTCAAGTTAAAAATCATCATTTGTGTTCTACTGAAGAAACAAAGTCACCTACATCTCGGATGCCCTGGGGGTAAGCAGATAAAATCACATTTTCATTTTTGGGTGAACTATCCCTTTAATGGTGCATCTTCCTTTGAGGTTGGCACACATAATCAAGACTTTATCCGGGTTGCTTCAACAAAGCTATTCACAAGAAATCACCATTTTAACTCTAATAAAATGTAGAATATAGCTCAAACAATTCACGTGGATTTCCTTTGCTGTACACAACTTGGTTCTCGCGAGACTAGCATATTCTCACCGGAGCTCACACGGCGCCTGCCTTTTTTAATGGATGGGTGCAATTTTTGAGACTTCAAATTTTGGGCCACCATCCACTCCCATTTTAAAGCATAGATTACCCTGGACATTATTTAATATAACTTTGAATGTATTTGTCTGAAAGAAGAATGTCATGAACACCTAGGATGGCTTGAGGGTGAGTAAATCATGGGGTAATTTTCATTTTTGGGTGAATTATCCCTTTAATTTACGTTCCGAAGATGAACGAAGGTCTTACAGGTTTGGAACGACATGAGGATGAGTAATTAATGAGAGAAATGTCATTTTTGGGTGAACCAACCCTTTAAGACATAACAGACTATGTTTATGAGGATACTTGCCAATACAAGCATTTTTGACATTATTTTGTGTTAATATGTCCTTTTAAGCAAAAGACGACGTGAAAGAGAACTCAATTTGGTACTCGCTGTGTGAGAAGTTGTGCGCAACACACAGCCGAAACACTCGCCCAAAAAGTACTGCATGGGTGGAGATTTATGTTTCTGCCGGTGGGTGCCAACAAACCCACCCCCACAATGAGAAACGCACGTCTTGTTTTATTTATTTATATATATTTTTTTTTATATATTATTTTATTGGAAACAAATACATCACCAACCACATTTATACACATCTTTATTCACCTCTGTTTCCATGAGCAAATGATAATTGGGCTAAGTAAGGTGACAAATGCCCCTTAAAACTTTTACACAATGGGTATTTTGGTTGTTTAAAATGAATGGAGTATCTCGTGTTTTTCTGTGAGTGTTTGGCCATGTTGGGATTGGTGCCTATGCTGTAGTGATTATTCAGTAGACATAATTGGCAGCACAAGGGGATAAAGAGAACAGTGGTGTGTGTGTAAGCAAGTAGAAGAGGTAGAAGAGAGATGCAATGGGATAGAGAGTGTGAAATGTTCGATCCCTGCTCTTTACTCCTGTTTCAGCTATTATAAACAGGGTCAGGTTACCTCACCATTACCCTGAGTCTGTGGAGTCTAACTCTAAAAGACAGATGTCATTTCTGTGGGGGAGCGACCAAGTTCGTCTAACCAAGTGATACTGCAGCTGCCCTATAAAGACAGTTTGAAAACACAAGAGTCACAATAAAATAACGCCAGCCATTGACTGAAATTATCCAAATGTACCAACAACCACAATTTTAGGCAAATATTCATTTTCAGAATACAGAAACGGGTAGACTGATAAATGGTTTGATGATTTTTTTTAAAACCAATATTTAGTCTTTTCTGCTTTTTATAGTTATATAACAAGACACTGTTAACATTTAGACTGAAAAACAACTTTCATGGCCTTCTGAAGATCTCACTAAATAGCACAAATCTCTACATAAACAAACAATCAATAACTTTGTGATGAACACTCCATAACATGATCTCTAGTTCACTGCTGAGGTGTGTGAGGAGGAGAATGAAAGAGGAGGATTGCATTTCCAAGCACCTGGACACACAGAAACACAAATGCGTCCCAAAGCCAAGGCAGAAGGGTTTATACATTTAACCTTATGCGTTTCTCAAAAGCATTGTGAGCTAGGTTGATAACCATTTAGGCTTTCGATAAACACAGCCCTGGACAATCAACCAATCAATGATCAATCCAATAATAAGAAGACATCACAGAAAGATCTACAGCACTTTAAATAAGTAGCCTGAAGGTTCTCTTAAAATATTTGTTTATTTTATGCTGTAAAATATCAAGTCTGTGGTAACACTCCATTGTTTATAACAACCTAACCTTTATAAAGATAGTAGAATAAGCTTAGTTACAGAAGGGATTTGACCCTCTCCTATCTAGCTATTGCTTCAACCAACTGCAACTTAACCTCACTTACTGTAATCGATAGGGGAGGTGCTTAAATGGATCTTTAAGGATAAAGAACAACGAAAACAGTACAGCTCAATTCAGTAGCAACAACGATGCTAGCAAAACACCTCCATGGCAAATCGCAGTCGCTTTGTAAACAAAACGGAGTGATGATCCAGATGCCAAGTTCAAGGCGTCTGCGAGCGGGGAAGCTTAAAATAAATCCCGTGTGTAGCAGAGACTGGCATTCATGACATTAAGCTTCTTTAGGTCTCAAAGCAATCACATGCACACATGAATTTACTGTAACATCTTGAGTTTGAGAGAGTCGTGTCGAGACTCAACGTTGATGGTTAGCTTTATGCTTTATTATCCAAATCATCATCATAACAGGTTATATTGAAGTTATATACATGTTATTATATCACATGCTGACCCAGCTAACCCGTGTACATGTGTATATAATGGCAGGCTCCTTTTGCAGAGATTAATACTGTATCTGTCAGTCAAGCCATCTCTCTCACGGTGTAGAGTCCAGTATGATTCAATGTCAATTAACGAGGCCTCAAGCTTAGAACTAAAAATGAAACACAAATAGCATGTCTGCATGCATGCATCTGATTATTAACATTGGAAGGAACTCCAATGGTAATATTACATTTCATTTCATCTCTTTAACAGTGTCTCACTTAGTACAAGCAAAGAGAGAGCTAGCAAAGCCGGGCTAATAATGGCTACATGGACCAAATCTCAGCGTTTAAGAGAATAAAAAAAACATTTTAGGATTGGCTACGAACCTCACCAGGAACCTTAATATGTTAACAGAAACAAAATGGCCAAAATATAGGTGTTTTGATCAGGAACACAGTAAAGGGGTTGATAGCATGGTCGGCTAGCCGCTTTTTAAGCTAGCTAGCTCGCTAAAATCAACAACAGAGCCATTATCCTCGAATGAGGGATTTAAGCACTGCACTTACCCCTGGAAAAATATCCTTCTGCTGCCAAACGTAACAATTAAAAAAATAATCCACTACACGTCGGTCCTAGGTCCTCGTCCGTTAATCGTTTGTATGTTTGTGTTTCCACATTCGCTAAAAGGAGACGCTGCTGTCGCCCGGCAGTCTCGGTGTCGCGCACTGACTGAAGCTGTTGAAATATACCGTATTTTTCACGGGAGCGGCGCTACAAGTCGACGTGAACGCGCTTCAGCCACATGAACGCGGGAAGGAGAACAACGTTGGGTCAACAACAGACTAGTGATGGGATGTCCGTCTCATGTCTACGAATCGGTTCTTTCGAACAGTTCATCTCAAAGAACCGGTTCAGAAAACCGTTTCAACACAGCAACACGTGGTCCCTGTTTACTTTAAAATGTTCAGCCTTTTATTCTATTTTTAAATTTCGTTTTATTTTTATGCGTTATATTAATGCTATGTTGTTGCGACAACGATTCAGCAAGATAACGTCATATAATTTGCATTTAAATTTCAAAATGTTAAATTTCATATGCATCTCTCGGATGAAAAGCCTGGATGTTTTGATACAATACTATTTATTAAAACCAAGGCTGTTTCGTAGGCTTATGTTAATAAAACGTTCACCAATAAAGTTATAAACATGTTTCCAACACGTTTTATTATATTTCTGTAAATGTTTTAGCCCCATCAATCGGTTTGAATGATCTTTGAATGATCAGTTTACCGAATCGTTCAGAAAATTGTTTACTTAAAAAGATCCTATTCAAAGGAGGACCTCACTTCGACAGAAAAAGATATTTGTTTACTTGAGAAGACTAGCAGACAGTGGTGATGGTTTATACATGTGCAATGAACTGGACAGGATTTCTATGGATTAGCCTACATAATGGTAACAATAAGCCCACTTGAGCACTTGTGTTATTAAGGTGTGTGTCAGTGATTTAAATAGCCTGTGACGTCACCTGCTGTAATTAAGCAAATAGCTCCTTTTCCCATGCCTGTCTATTTTTACTGTCTGACTTCTTAAAGGTTCTTAAATTATTTATTGATGGAGGACTCCTGAGAGTTCCCTGTCTAGAATGAACAGAGATACCTTTACCTGTCATTTGGTAGCCTACTACTGCAAAGTGTCCTATTACTGATTATCACAATAATGTGTTCTACGTGTCACTTCTCATGAACAGACAGTGCTTTAGTGCAATTAACAGCTGCTGTTTGTCTTATAAGACATTGAAAATTGTGCCCACTGAACACTAAAGAAATAATATTACTGTAAAGCAAATTCCTTTAATAAAACTCAACAACTGACTTTTTTTTGTAATTTATATATTGGGTAAATTCAGCTAAATTGGACCGCTACAGAAACCTCAATGTTAAAAAGTAGTACAATTTATCTGAATTCACCCCATTTTATTAATATAATATAAACAAATGGTACTTTAGTTTAGGGTCCAATTCTCACTATTAACTAGTTACTAGCATCCTTTCAAACGTAAATATTGCTTTTGTGCTACTTTTACTCATCTGGGCTGGCTTTCCTTGTTTGCTTTTTATAGCTATATATATATATATATATATATATATATATATATATATATATATATATGGCAAATGAATAAGCCTCAGATTCATGCCTGTACAGTAGAGGGTGAAGCTCAAACAAACCTTTCAGCTGTGCTGCCTTTCTGGACTGCAGAAAAATAGGATGCAGGAGAAGAAAGTTCAACACTCTTACTTAAGTAATGAAAACAAAACAATGAAATGCAAATGTAATTTTTATCTAGAGTCATTTTTGCTTATCAGTATTGTTGAATTCAATCATAGAAGGTAAGCAGCAAAGACATTGGTTAATAAAGTGAGATTAAATACATAAAGTATATTTGTGTTATTTAACATTTTAATTATTGAGGGTAATATTCAGAGTTTGCATTTCACTTTATACTGAATCTGAATATGAATCTGTTTTTGTGCAAGTGAGATGAGTAAAAGGCATGCTCACATTTAGTCTAGAACTATAATTTCCATCATGATTAACTTACACAGCGCACACAAGACAGGAGAGCAAAAGTAACTTGCGTTACTTATTTGAAAAAGTTACTCAGATATTTTCTTGTAATTTTGTACTTTACTAGATACTTGAAAAAAGTAACCTGATTACGTAACTCATGTTACTTGTAATGTGTTACCCCCAGTTCTTAGTATGCATATAACTAGGATATAGGCTGTTCATAAATACTGTATTAATGCCTTATTCTGCATGACCATATTCTACATCCCTTGTACTAAACTTAACAACTACCTTACTAACTATTAATATGAAGTAATTAGGAGTTTACTGAGGCAGAAGTCATAGTTAATAGTGAGAACTGGACCTTCAACTAAAGTGTGAACAAACACATTTCATCACCTTGGAATTATAAGGTTCTATCTGACATTTTTGTCAAATTTGAGTTATTCACATATTCTTATTCTGTGACAACTTATTTACATAATGTTTTTTTTTCAGTTTGTTCCATATTTGTGGTCCATAGTTACAGACGGTTGAAAAACAAAACATTTATTCATGCTCTGTCAGACCTGATCAGAAACACATTAGCAGTCATCAGTAATATACAACCACTGTATTTACCTGAATTGTGTAAAACAGGTGTTGGAAGTAGGTGAGTGTATAATATGCTGGGAATGGAAAAAAACACGCCTGTCTGTCAGCAGAGCCAAAATGTATTACTAATACAAACGTGCCATCATTGTCTATGACTGTAGACTAGACGACACACCTATGGAAATGTGTATCGATAAAGATTAACCACACCTGTAGTTGTATATTAATAATGACTAATTATGAGTCAATTGTTAGAGATACACCAAATGCATATTTTAACATGTTTAGATTAGCTGCAACCTAAATAAAGCACACTAAAATGGGACAGTAGCACTCTTAATCTAAATTAGCCCTGTGCTCTTTTAAGCTTCCAAAATTGCCAACTCAGCCACTGAGAGGAAATGACATCATTGTTTACAGTTCTGCAGCAGATGGAGGAATAGGAGTGGCCCCTCCCTCAGCCACGGGAGCAACCAGTGTGCCACACTGATGATTCAAAACAGTGTTTAGTCACTCTCCCTTAGTACAGCCCAGTGTGTTAAAATCCCAGAGTGCTCCTGCTCTCACTACATCAATGCTTGAACCTGCCTTGTCAGCAAACTCCTGAATGTAGACATTCCTTCTTCACATTATATAGAAATCATTGCATTTATTTGTGTGTGAGATACTGTACCCCCAAATATGATGATATCCCTCATTCTAAAATATAAAGGCAGATATTTTTATGTATAAAGATCCATTACTGACTTCTATATTGTCATATATAATTTTTAATGCAAAATATGAATACTATTTAAGGACTATTCCATTCAATTTAATGGAAATTTACTTAAAGGCACAATATGTAAGATTTTTATATTAAAATATCCAAAAACCACTTGCACAGTGTTATACATTTCATTCAGCTGTGTACTTACATTATCCTAAATGTTTCCAAGAATTTGTAAATTCAGAGAAATTCACAATTTTAAATAGTGCCCGTCCCTCCCTTGTCACTTGTCGCCTATCAATGACGTAATATCTGCGTTATCCCTGGTTTCCTTACGCTGCATAGTAACCATGGCAACAGACAGGAGAGCTGCAGTCTAGCGACACGCTGTTGTTGTTTTGGTCAAACATTATGGACCATGGCAAGCAAACTTTGGGACAAAAGGAGAAATAAAACGAGGATCAATATCGTATATCAGTATAAAGTGAAACAGTGCCTCGTTACCTAACACTTTTAAGTCGTCAAATAAAACTGACCTGTATGAGAAGTAGGCTATTTCAGCTTTGCGAGTAGTTCGGTAGAATGAAATGTCTAAAACGCCCTGCTTTATACCACAGTCATGTTAAAAACATGAATGCATTCACTCATCCATAAACATTATTAGATCCATCGGAATGACGGCAAGTTCCATCATGAGTCCACGCTCTTTCACCGCGTCATCAATCTACGCCTTTGTTATTGTTTTGAAGAGTTTAGTGGCGAAAAAACATACTGTGAATTTAAAACAGACCTTTTAATCAGATCTTGTAATGTTACAGACAGGGGGTAAAAAAATGAGGGCAATCAGCAGAATTAAATAATCATGACTAATCTCAAGCAAAACTAAAATTGTGAAATTTGGAAAATGTGGTCTTTTTGAATTATTAATAAAAACAATTTTTGTTATATATTATTGTTTTTATTAATTAAAAAGGTATTTTCCCCATTTTGAAAAACACCATTTGGCAACTATTGAGTAAAATTATAGATAAAGTATATGTAACCCTGAACCACAAAACCAGCCATAAGGGTCAATTTTTTGAAATTGAGATTTATATATCACATGAAAGCTGAATAAATAAGCCTTCCATTGATGTATACATCGATGATGTATTTGTTAGGATAGGACAATATTTGGCTGAGATACAACTATTTGAAAATCTGGAATTTGAGGGTGCAAAAAAATTTAAATATTGAGAAAATCACCTTTAAAGTTGTCCAAATGAAGTCCTTAGCAATGCATAACCACTCACAAAAATATTTTTATATATATATATGTATATATATATATATATATATATATATATATATATATATATATATATATATATTTACAGTAGGAAATTTACAAAATATCTTCATAGTACATGATCTTTACTTAATCCTAATGATTTTTGGCACAAAAGAAAAATAGATAATTTTGACCCATACAATGTAATGTTGGCTATTGCTACAAATATACCTGTGTGACTTATGACTGGTTTTGTGGTCCAGGCTCACATATACAGCCAACTGAAGAGTCTTGCAGAGTTTCTGTTCGCAAATTTTGGATACAGTCCATGACCACAAACTATCTAGACTATGATGTTTTTTTCTGGAACTAATATTATCCACATTCCTCAACTCGCTTCAGCCTTCCTACTAATGATAATCTGTATTAACAATGCCTCTATTCAATGAAGTCTGTCAGAACCAAATGTTTCTATGCATACTTGTGCGAATTATGAATGACTAGCTGATCTCCTCTGATCTTCTGTTCAGTCAATCTTGCCTCCTTTATGTGCAATAAAGATCTGGCATCTTTGGCATGTTTACGGTTAAAGATTAAAGGGCTATATGACTTCCTCACTGGTAATCCCAGCAGATGCTGCTCCCATCATTGCTGGTTTAGCTTAAACCAGTGGGTTCAGGACAGTGGGGGGAGGGCTGGTATAGGGATTACTTTGACAAGTTATGTAAGCATGCCATCCAACTAAAAGGGGAGAGAAAGAGAGATGGAGATTAACAGTGGAAATAGTAGGTTTAGGGAAGCAAGCAATAATGGGGAGAAGAAATTCTGTGTTCCTGAGAATGCTGAGCTTTTCTGGAATGTTGATGGTATTTAATCCAACCGCCCATGACTGGACAAAGAAAGTTTTTACTCACCATATTCAGCAGAAAATGGGAACAGATGGTAAACAGAACTGTTTAGGTCTGGGAATTGCTTTCGAGGCTTTCCCAATCAAACCCCATTTTCTTCAAAACACTTTTTCAATCATGACTAAACAGTGGCTAATTTTTGTAAAAACTGATGACAAACATGCTGAAATTAAGAACCATCCAAATAGATGCAGATAGAAAGAGCTAATGAACAAAAGGAACATATTACCAGTTCAGACAAAAAATTCAGTGTCTTTTACAAAGAGAAACACATTCTGCAATTGACCAGTCAAATTCACTTAAGGGCGTGTGCAGGATTTGCATAATGAGGTAGGTTTCGGTTAGCTCATCTTGCACAACCTTAAAGAACCTGAGACGCATGTAAGTTCACAAAGGAAGGAGTCACAGGGACATCCCTGCTGAATGCTGCCAAAAACTAGTTACCGAAGACTTGCAGCTGTCATTCATCTGTTTTGAAAGTAACCATGTCTGTACTTCAAATGGGGTTGGAAATAAGAAAGAAAAAAGGATTATTTGGAGTAAATTCAATGATGTTGGTTCAATATAATATTACTCATGTACAGGCAAAGAAATGTGATAGCCTAACATCGTTGCTCATACACGCTTTGCAATGATACTGCATTTATATGAGCTCAGTCTTTAAAAGTGATGTCGCCCCCTACCGTCACAGAGGATATTAAAACAGATATATAAACAGAGCAATCCAAGTGAAATGCTCACGCTAAAATATTTGATACTTCAGTATGAAAAAAAAAGAAAGAAAAAAAAAAAAAAAGGACAGACTACATTAGTCCTGATAAACACATAATTGGCCTTTATTAACTGCCTTCCAGAAAAAGCAAAAGGTTTTCAGCAGCCATACTGTGAGATACCCACAGTGCCTGCCGAGTCTGCGACGTTTCCGTGGGTTTAACGTCTATGCATTTTCATTCCCAAAATTGAATACCAATTCACAAAACGCAACGCTAAACATATTTCAGAAACAGCGAAAAGTTGACGTTTTAACAATGACAGTGAAAATACTGAACTATATTTTCACTTCGGTGGCAATAAGACGCTCAAATAGAACACAATATTGTTTTTCAACTGTGCAACTGCATTTTGCTCATGCCCTCAGTCTTCCACTACATTATGAGGTTGGTAAGAACTAGTAATCCCACAGCGCCCTCTGATGTTCGTAACTGGGACAAAGGTTTCCATCGATGATGGCTCTGGTTTCCTGTTTGCTAAAAGACAGCGACTTGCACAACAGGCAGAGAAGGGGTATGTTAGGTCACTGAGTAATCTGGAAACTTTTTTTTTTTTTAAAGCCATTTAACTGTTTCACAGTTTACTCTGTCATACAGGGGGTCTCCAGGGATTCCTAGAAACAACATACCATTTTGTAACCACCACCAAGGTTAACAGGAAATAAAATTTGTGAACAGGAAATGATAATAGGGCACTTCAGTAGGGCACTTTGAGTGACTGGAAACTAGTACTCATTTGGCTCAATAATATCATTATTTACAAGTTACAGAAAGCACAATCCTATCAAAAACAGCAAATCAACATTTGTCCTTCAGCAGTAATTTAGTTCAAAACAACCGTGTAGCTGGAACACCTTTTAGATTAGAGATTTCTGAATAGATAATTACAGGAAAGGAAGAGTATTCTTCATGAATATTTACATCAAATTTATGCCATTCGGACTGTACATTCTCGTATATTTAAAGCTCGTGCTTAAACAATGTATAACTTAGGTTTATTGTGCTTGCAGTCATCTCATAATCTAAATTAGTTGACGGAACAGAGTCCCCTTGAACAAACCTTGAAAAAAAGCTTGTAGCAGCGCTTTTCCATTATGGTATTCCTTAAAAATAACTTTAAATTATGTTGCACAAGAATTAAAAAAAAAAAAAAAAAAAAGTAAATTTGTGTTTAATTAAGTGTGCGTCAGCCCAGCAAGAGGCCCGACAGCGCATTTAGGTCCCTCATGTAAGGATTATCTCTTAGGATACTGTCAATACGCTGCTTTTGGTCAGGAAAGATGTCGTACAGCTTCCTTTTGAGCTCTGTGGTTTCTGAGGGCGACCGCTGCGGGGGTGGAGAAGGGGACGGTCGAGGAAGGTGCCAGTCTGGAGGGCCCGAGTGCGGCCAGTGGGAAGGGGAAGAGGGATGTGCTGTGGACTGTGCTGCCAGGGTGTAAACTGACGGGGTTGCCCGAAGGTCTGTCCTCAGGGGGGGCATTATGGGACTACCACTGTGAGAGGACAGAAAAGTTATGAGGAGTTACAGACAAGACAGCGAGTGTGTGATAATCACTGCAGGGTATTACTTTAAGCAAAAAGGTGTGTTTTTGAACTCACCGACTGCCTTTAAGTAGAAACTCGTCTAGGTGAGGTCCATGCTTTCCAAGTGGGTCATCTGGGATCATAAAGTGATCTTCCACAAAGGTGAACTGCAAGAGTCTGAAAAATCCATACAATGAGCTGTAAATCTAAGCAAATAGTAACTGAACACACTAAAGGTGCATCCATGTACACTACCATTTAAAAGTTTGGGGTTGGTGAGGTTTTTGAAAGAAGTCTCTTATGCTCACCAAGGATGCACCTTTATTTGAAAAGTAAAAAAAAAAAAAAAAAAAGAAAAAAAAAAAAAAAAAGTAATCCATACGGCTCCAGTGGGTTAATAAAGGCCTTCTGAAGTGAAGCGAATGGTTTTTTTAAGAAAAATATCCATGTTTAAAACGACAGATGCCTTGATCTGTGGCAGAAGAGCGACCTCTGACCCGCCGCAATGATGAATGTGGAAGCACAGAGGATAGAGCAAAATAAAACACTGTATGGATTACTTTTTTTATAGATAAAATTCTTTTTTTTGCTTCAAAATGTGCCCCCCCCATTCACAACCATTATAAAAGTTTGGATGAGCAAGTATATTTTTAAATATATCTCAGATTGTGTTCATCTGAAAGAAGATAGTCTTATGCACCAAAAATGGCTTGAGGGTAAGTAAATCATGGGATAATTTTTATTTTTGGGTGAACTATCCTTTTAAGTTTGTGAAACGTTATTACAATTTAAGATAACCGTTTTCTATTTTAATTTATTTTCAAATGTAATTTATTCCTGTGATGCAAAGCTGAATTTTCATCATACATTACTTCAGTTAAATGATCCTTCAGAAATCATTCTATGTTGAAACATTTCTTATTATAAACAGTTGTGCTGCTTAATATATTTTTATGGAAACTGTGAAACCTTTATTCAAGATTCATTGATGGACAGAATGTTCAAAGAACAGCATTTATTTTAGAAAAAAAAAAAAAAAAAAAAAAATTAATAATAATAATAATAATAATAATAATAATAATAATAATAATAATATAATATATATATATATATATATATATATATATATATATATATATATTGTAACATTTTACTTATCTTTACTGTCATTTGAGATCAACTTATATCAAAAATTATTTCTTTCAAAAAAAAAAAAATAAAAAAATAAAAATATTGGAATGGTAATCTTTGATATTAACTTTAGGAATTGAGAAAATAATTGATGTTCTTCTAGACATCTTGCTGTAAAGGTGTTCTTTTTACCTCTCCTGAATAATCCTTCTCCACGCTTCTGACTGGCTCACAAAGTCCCTCAGGTTGTCATTGGTGACGATGACCCCTCCTGTCTTCTCAGCCAGATGAAGCAGGAACCTATGAATATATGATACGCACTGTAAATAAATTTTCCAACACGACAATATGTAGTGCACTAACTTTATTTTTTGTTATTTCTGATGTGTGCACAAGACATCGTGAAATGGTTTATACAAATAGTCCCATCACTATTTTTATGCATACACAACTTTTGTGTATACAAATACATTTGTGCGATTTCCTGAAGCATCACTGAAAATCTACATGCAAATGAATCTAATCCACAAGCTAAAAACTATTTTGCTTGATGTGTTGAGGAACAAACAGAAAAAAAAAAAAAAAAAAAAAAAAAAAAATCTACATGACTGGATCTTGTACCTGTCATCATGGGAAGAAATTCTCTGTCCACACACTTCTCTAGACGGGGTAAAAGAAAGAAGTCGCAGGTTCTCCAGCTGGTTCAGAAAGTGTTGTTCTGCAATAATAAGGATGCATCCAGTTTGAGACTAAAATCATATGTAAATAAATAAAAACAGACGTCTTGCTGGTCTAAATGACAGGAGAAAGCTGAGCTCCTACCAGTGATGTTGGGATCTTTCTTCTGTCTCCACTGAGGAACAAAGACCGTGATTTCTCTGTGCCCTCTGCGCCAAAAAGCCTCTACAGCTATGGCAATCCCACGACAAGAAAAGATCCGATGGAGTCCATGCCTGGTGAGAGTAAATGGGGAGGTCAAAGTTCACGATCAGTTCGGAATAACATACTCGTAAACTACTCGGAAAAATTTTGCAGTATGCAGTACCTAAATGTATGTTGCACAATGTGTGAACATTTTCTATGTTTGGATAACCTACTTCTTATACCAAAATGTAGATCACAGTGCAACACTTTCCACTCTTTATTTATAGATGTGCAGCCATAAATATCAACCACAACTTGTTTTTTAATCTCATTCTAGACTCATTTGACAGTTGAAATAAAAATGCTACACTACATTACTAAGTACATTACTAATCCAGAAGGGGGCGCATGCTGTAATACAGCGTGGTTTGCTAACCGCAACAACATGAAGAGCAAAAGAAGAACAGCGCATATGCAAATTACTTTTTTGTAACTGACTGTGACCAAATAGTGCTTAATACACTATAGGAGACTGTACCAACTAGGGGACTAAACCTAAAGTGTGACCATTTTTCCTATTGTACCAAAATCATACCAAACCGTGATCCCAAAATCTAGGTACATACCGAACCGTGACTTCTGTGTACCATTACACCCCTACTAAGATGATAAAGGGTGACAGTTGCTAAATTAAACGCACAATGTAGTGAGGTAATTTGAAAACAATGTAAATGCTGTTTGAAACATTTATCATTGGATTGTGCATACTTAATTTTTAAATAGTAGGCAGTATACAATATATTTCTCATATGCAGCAAGAAGTGTAACAGGTGTAATACAAATGCAAAATTCATCTAGAAGGCTGATTATATAACCAAAGACCAAAGTTCCCTCTTGAATATCAATTTGCTCGATCAGGAAACAGCTCTGCATTCAATTTCACAATGCATCTACCACTGATCGAGAGATAAGTGCATATGTAAATGCATTTGAGAACAGTGGTCAACCATTTACTTCCTTTTTTACTTCAGAAATTCTCGATTAGATGCAACTGACGCAAAAGGGTGCAAAAACAGACGCACATCTCCATCCATTCAGAGCGCTCAGACAGAATGACACACGTATACAGATGTGCAGCTATATACACACACACCCATCCATCCACACACAGACACACAAATGAACCACAGAGGGGTCACGGGGAAGTTCCCTCTACGAGAGAAAGTTATTTTAAACAGGAAGTGTTACTAAATCAACGACCGTTGACGTAAAGAGTCAGATAACTTTCCCAGTCTGGAAATGTAAATTGCTAAATATGCAAAAAAACCTTTCATTTCTCCCTTGTATTTCTGACAAAAAACTTCAAATAAAAAACCCATGTGGTTCACCTCTAACTCATCCTTATGAAGATCTTATCCAGTGACTGTAGAATCTGACCTAATTATCTTAAACTGAAAGGACAGGTAAGAGATGTCAACAATTGAAAAAAAGAGAAAGCCGGATTAAAGGTGCCCTAGAACTTTTTTAAAAGATGTAATATAAGTCTAAGGTGTCCCCTGAATGTGTGTGAAGTTTCGGCTCAAAATACACCATAGATTTTTTTTTAATTCATTTTTTTAACTGCCTATTTTGGAGCATCTTTAACTATGCACCGATGTATAGGTTGCGGCCCCTTTAATTCTCATGCTCTCCCTCCCCCGGAGCTCGCGCTTGCCTTGAACAGCATAAACACAGTTTACACAGCTAATATAACCCTCAAAATGGATCTTTACAAGATGTTCGTCATGCATGCTGCTTGCATACATCGGATCATGTAAGTATAGTATTTATTTGGATGTATTACATTTGATTCTGAATGAGTTTGAGGCTATGCTCCGTGGCTAAAGCTAACATTACACACTGCTGGAGAGATTTATAAAGAATGAAGTTGTGTTTATGCATTATACAGACTGCAAGTGTTTAAAATGAAATTTTACAAATTTACATATGGGCCTATAGCATATGTATTTTTGTATGTTATGTTTGTACCAGACCTCTAAAGTAACCCAGGCCCATTTGTAAGAAGCAGAGCAAGCGCGTGGAGCCCATCAGAAATATAATGTTGTTTACTAACGGTGACTCTCTAGGTGTGTGGAACATTTCCTTTCAAAACAATCATACCAACTGAGAAAACAGAGATAGAGATATGAGAAATGAAACCATAACAAAATCCTGGATATGTGCCAAATCAGAGCAACATCATTACAGCAGGATCAGGAACTGTACATAAGTTGCACCAGTTTCAGCTCATGACATTTGACCTCTCCTTCACAACGAAGGTTAATCTTTAACTGCAAGATATTGAGATCCTTCCTGACCTGCTGTGGCAGCGGTTCTTGGTAACTGCATATTTGGGCTGCTATGGCAACAAGATTTCACCTGAGGATTCAAATCTCAAATATCATGCAAGCATACAATTCAGCCATGAGAAACCTTGTGCGAGCTGTTGTGTTCAAGTCTGGGTGAACATGTGATAGAGTGACTGTTCAGTGCTCTGCATGGATAATATGACGTAATTAGTCACACATACCCCTTTGTTTCTTGCGAGTTCTTTTGAGTGGGAACATTTCTTAAAAACTCAAGAATACTCCATGTTTCACATCTTTCTAGTATATGCCCACATCTTTTGTTGAAGTAAAGGTCTTACCTTTTAAAAACTCCCAGCTAACACCTTATCCCACGATTTCTATCCTCAGTTAGACTTTACCAGTAGGGTCTAAAAAGATATTTTTCTTCCCTTCACCCCTGTGTAACACCTCAGTTTCCATACTAGTATTTCTAAGAAGCACAGTCGCCTCCGGTAAGCCACTTAAAGGGCAAAATAAGGGGCTGACAATGGGAGAGACCCACTGAGAGATTGCCTTTTAGGTGGGAGGGAGGAAGGGGGGTGTGGGTGAGAAAGACAGAAAGGAAAGAAGGGGGTTGCACCTGGTTTTAGGTTTTCAAACACAAACATTTACAGACTAGAGTTCATAAACTCTCACAGACCTTACTGGAAGTGACTTACTTTAACCTTTATGGGTACTCACACACTCACACAACACAACATTTTCACACTCCCTCAACCTGACTCCAAAAAAAGCATCAATCACATCTGTCCTTTACAATGGTTTCATAATATAAGCATGAAATACTGAATGCATTTAGTTTTAGTAAGTTTAGGTCACCCGAAATTCTGTCATTTACTCACCCTAATGATTTTTTTTCTCCCAAGGAACACAATAGGAGAAATTATAAAGAATGTTCACACTGTTCTTTTCCAAACAATGAAAGCAGCAGTGCCCGGATCTGTCAAGCTCCAAAAAAAGACCATAAAGTGTCATAAAAGTAGTCCATACAATGATATATTCCAAGTCTTCAAGCCATTGTACAAAGAACAGGCCAAAAATGTTGTTTATAAAGACTGAGATTTCAGTCTCTCCATCACGTAAAATTTGTGTGCTTTCAGAAGACATGGAATATAGCACATTAATTGCATAGGCTGTATTTATGGTGCTTTTTTGGTAATTTTTGGAGTTTGACAGTAACTAGCTGTCAACCAAATTTCTAACCCTAACTCCTAAGATGGATTTGACAATGGGTGGAACCTACAAAGTTATGTCAATATAATAAAACTAAATGATAGGAAACAAGTTGTACTTTTATTTTACACAACTTTCACTCAAAAGTAACTAAAAGAATCAAAAGAAGAAAATTTACTATTCACTGACAAAGCTACCATTGCAATTTGGAACTGACAAAGACTTTTAATCACTCAAATGTAAATGATTATTGCTAGCCAATGTAAAATATCTAAAAAATTAATAATAAAGATGAGTGAAGGCTGGAATACACCACATAAAAATCTGAACAGATTTTAAAACACTATGCATCATCACTTGCCAACTTTGTAAATGTTTATAGAGAAAAACATCATGAACTAAACGTTTGAGGATCACACACCATCAGACTTTTAAGATGATCTGAAAACAAACTCACACAAACACACGCCTCATTGCTAGGATGTTTTCTGTAAAATCGGTTAACTCCAAATGCTCAAAATCTGCAGACTGGCTATGACTTTTGGCAACTAGCATCACCTCATCTAGACTGCAAATCAAGGCAAAAATTTGAGCAAAATTCTTGTTGTGTATTCCAGCCTTAAATGTGCACAGAATATTATTGTTTGAAATATTCTTTCACATACATCAGGGGTATTCAGTTAAAGTTCCAAGAGGTCCACTCCCTATATATTATATTCTCTATATATATTTCCTTCCCAGCAGAGGTCTGGACAATACTTTTTTGGAACAGTTATAGATTTCCATTGGAGCAACCATAGTGATTTTTAAAAAAAAAAAAAAAAAAAAAAAAAAAAATGAAAAGAGAATCTTGGGCCTTGAGAGCCAAAGCAGTCACGTCTACGAATTTACACCAATATTTACCAAGAAAGTAAAATTTTTTTCCAACTGGATATCGATAATAAAAAGGTAAGAACAGATGTTTTATCAGGCTTTTTTTTTTTTTTTTTTTTTTTTTTTTTTTTAAACCACATTTAGAAGGCACACATAAGGCAATGGGACTGAGAAAACATACTGGGGGTGCATGGTTTACCTCTTAAGAAAAGTATGCACCATTTTTATATTTTGCTCAACGCAATAAACTACTAAAAACAAACAATGTACATAATCTAATAATCAAAACTCATAATTAGCACAAAAAGTTAACTAGTAAGTTTTTTTACCTTCCCTTGCTATCTCTAAATAATTTTCCAAATTATAACATTGTTTATTATGAAATGCTCTTAATATGCTGATTAATAATGCCAAATGTATGGGGAAAAATTCTAAAGGCGTCATGCGTTAATATCACAAACCTGGTTTAGTTAAACGATCAGAGTCGTATTGTATTTGCTGCATTCTTGTTTTCTGCATCGTTTTAGCAAAAGCATCTATTTTTCTGCTCACCGTGTTTCTGCAAATGATGTTGTTAAAATAACGGAGTCATCTGCAGTTCTTAATGTGTCGCTTTAGCATCTTTAGTGAGAGAGAGAAGCAACACGCACAGGCTTGAATGAAGCACGTTTGGATCTAGATATAAATATTATAATACGTAGCGCCGAAAGATCATTACCGTAAACGACCCTGAGCTCTTGTGGTGTGAACCGCTCTGCTGTTTTGACGCGCTACTCACTTTAATCTGTAGAAACCGTAAAATGGCGCAATTAATCGTTTTATCGATTAATCGTTGTACAGCCCTAGATGGAACCAAATTTAAATACCGCTGACCTACATGAAAGAATGAGAATTACCCCAAAAATTATACAATTTGATGGATACTTACGCCATTGCCACATTGCTGCCATCAATGATGATGTGTCGCAGATCGGGGCAGCCTGGTTCGTTCTGTAGGACCAGTCGGTAGGGGGTTCGCAAAGACTGCTGAAAACGAGACATGCCGGTGAGGGGTGCTGGTTCAGAGGTGCCATGTGCCTCAGAGCGAGGAAAAGGGGCCCTTCCAGGGAGCGTCTGGTAAGAGCAACCAGGTCGTGTGTCAGCAGTCCGGAGAGGAGGGCCTTGAGAAGAGCTGCGGAGATTGGTCACACTCTCGGTACGCACAGGAACTATTGTTTGAGAGCTACCACGGGGTAGGTAATCAAACCGAGACTCCGACTTCAAATCAAGTGTAGCCACTCTGGGTTTCCTCTCCATCTCTGTGAACTCGTTATCATCGTCGTCGATGATGATAACTTCACATATGTCATTCTGTGCACCATTGTTTCTTTTAAGAGTGGCTGAGGCCAGTGGCACGCTGCTTGTCTGGTTCTTCTGACCTATGCCATTAATACTAGCAGGTCTAATGTTTTCTTTGCACTTGATCTCTGATCTCTCGAGAGCTCGCATCTGTACCCGTTCCTTCTCTTTGACCCTGGTGGAGGTGAGCGTAGACGAGGCGTTCACGCAGGAGGTCGGGTCGGGTATGCAATAGGTGCTCTGGGATCCTTGCATGCTCTGGGTCTTCAGGGTCTCCTCCACAATTCGTTCCAGCAGTAAATACGTGTCCTCCGTCTGCCCCGTCTCCCGTACCACCCGCTCCACCACCTCCTGCTGGTAGCCCATGGTTCGGAAGAAGTTAACAAGACAGCGCAAGTTAGTCTCAGGAGTCACCGTCTCACTTTCATTTGTCGCTTCACTAGCAGTTAGTGTCCCCTTTGTAGGAGCAACAGCCCAAGTTTGACTCGGCTCTCGCTGCCGTTCTTCACACTGCTCCTCTTCTCTCCTCTCCAGCGAATATTGCCGCTTAGTGTCCCTCTGCTCACTTTCTGAGGACCGCCGCTTGTTGCAACGACCATTGAGACCGGGCATAATGTCAGGAGTGGTCACAGGACCTGAGGTTTTGTCCTCAAAAGTGGTGTCCAAGATACGGTTGGAGAGGTCAGTTACGGGTGTGCTGGTCTGAGAGCGGTCCTGCTCAAGGTCTATGATAGCTAAAGGTTGTGTGGGGCTTTGGGCCAAGCCCAAAAGTTCCTCTTTGAGAGCACTGGGCAGCAACAGCAGCTCCATGGCATATTTATCAGCCCGGTCCTCCACAAAAGTCTTAAAAGTGCGCTTTACCAAGGGCTCCCTGTCAGCTGGCAAGCTCCGCTTCTCCTGAAAGAGGGCAACAAACTGTTGAACGCGACTTTGCGCCATAACGACAGCCTCCGCGCTCCCACTCAACCTCAGTCGACCTGGCTCCAAAACTTGGACTTCTGCACTCGTGTCTCTAAGCAGCCGGTCCAAAAAGAGTCCGCGAGCACCAGCGAAAATGCAGTGCATGTCCACTGGGTACCACTCTTCTTTTTGAAGTTCTGGGTCACACAGGCCTTTCACATACTCCTGCAAAACAATCACAGCAAAACATGATTACAACACATACATTGCAAAATATAGAAAACTTCACTTCTACAATCAGTAAGGTGACATGACAACACAAGCACAATGCTCTAGAATTAATACTCACAGAAGAAAAACAAGTCAAACTAGCTTCTTTATTTTAAACTAGTATGCACATATGATTTGCCTTGAGAGACCACATGACCAAGAACTACATTGTCATTCTAGGGAGATTCCACATGCTCATTATCATATTGACGAAAGTGTGTGAATACATATCCAAATATGCAGCTATGACACAACACCCAAATTTAGACTGTTACTGGCTAAAATACAGAGCTGGTCTGTGTTTTGCATTTTTACAATGTGCCAACACTGAGTATAAGTGAATGTATTATATGCTAAAATATTAGTATACATATTTGTGTACAGTATTAAATTCTAAAAGCACTTCTGGCTACACACACACACACACACACACACACACACACAGTCTCAGAGTATCACTATCGTTTTATTTAATGCCTAATGCCATGTCAGCATTTGTGGCTATCTTAAGGCCAAAAACTGAATTACAAAAATATTAGTTACAGATACACAATTAAAATAAATACAGCAATTAATATTATTCAAGATTTTTAACATTAACATGGTGATAAAAATTCTAAAAACTTTTCTGGTAAAATCTTACTGAAGTCCTTAAGTGAGCTTACTTCATAAAAATGTTTTCTACTTGCTTTAAAAGTGGGACAGTTCAATAAAATATGTTTAATGGAAAGAGGGGTCTTGCAAAACATACATAAATCTTTGTCTTTAAGCAAAAATAATCAATCTTGTATGACCTATACAACATCACTTGATCAAATCTTGTTTTAAGGGAGATTAAAAAAATCTGTTTGGGAATTCAGGATGAATTTCCATGTTTCAGAGTGATTTCCCCCCCCAAATCGTGCAGCCCTAAAAGTACTGTATTCTAAAATGTACTAATGTGGTTCAAAATAATGGGTATAACTGGGCGTCTTTGGGGTTTCTTAGCTTCTTATTCATCATATTGACATGATTGTGTGGCTTTGAATAGGTGGGTGGGCCTGTGTAGCAAATAACTATCAGTTAAAGATCATACATTGAAAAAAAAAAAAAAAAAAAAAAAAAAAAAAAAAAAAAACAACAACTACCCAGGAACCCCTTGGGGTAGACCATTGTGTCACATTTATGCTGAACTTTTTGTTTCTTTGATCTGACAGGCAAGTTACGGTAAAAGAAATACTCATATACAGTACCAGTAATGACACTAGGTTAAAAGCCACTACTCTGAGTAGTAACTAAAACCGAAAGTGAAATACACTGGGGGCCTCCCATCTTGTCCTGACTAAGCAAACAGGTCTCTGTCAAAGACCCATGAGAAAATTCATGACACAGTTTGGATGAGAAGCACATACCGGATTATTTTAATTAAAACGGGGAGAGATATTTCAAAAGTCACTGAGATGTGGAGACAAGAGCTTTTTGCATGTGAATGTGATTTTAGTTTTGTGAATGTGGGATATTATATTTACACCTGTGAAAAAGTATTAGAAAAATCAAAATGTTTAGACAAAGAGGAAGTACACATGGTGGTGAAACACATCCACTGAGTGGTTTCCGTTTCATGGCTTAACAATAAGGATATTCCAGGTTTACTGGCACTGGTGGTTATAATTTCCTTATTAGATTGGACTAGAATTGCAAACAATGGCATGTCAGAACTAGGCGATGACGCCACGTTCAGTGAGAAACCACGTCTTTTGTTGCTGTCTCGGTAACATTTTTTCGACACGACATTAACGGGAAACATCTGTGTGAAAATGTACAGGGTTAGATCATCTGTAAATGTGTGTGAAAACTTATTAATGCGTTTATGTCTGTGGAGACATTATGAAATGCATTGATCCATTCGCATTGGCTATGTTGGATCCATGTGGTTTGTTTTTTTCGACAGTTAATCCCAAAGTTATATAATTAAGTACAACTGTGATGGGTTATTCAAGCAATATCACTTACAATTGTGATGTTTTACTGAGCAACAGCACAGCTAGGATTTGGCCAGTGTGATTCACAAGTATGAATCACAACGTTGCTGATGTTCAATCAATACTACTACATGATTGTGAATCAAATTATCTCTTTTTTTTTTTATATCATATCTAAAAAAGTAAATAATATCAAACTTATGTTTCAGACAAAAACTGGCCAACTAGTTGCTGTTTATCAACTCCGCAAAATAAAATGGATCCAATAAAGCCAAAGCATCAAGCTTTGCGTCTCATCAAGCAAAGTAAAGACTAAAAAGACCAGTCTATGACTAAAAGCATGGACTATGACTAAATAGACTGAGGACTAAATATCAGTCCTATTTGAACTTTTGCATAACTTTATATGCCAAGTTGTCTGAAAATGAACATTAGTAGCTAAATAATGGTCATGGTTTAAATGTCAAATAAAGACAAACTGTTGTTGTCAGAAGCAGCGGAGTTCAGTCTGACATCAGCTTCCTCCAGCTATTACGTTGCAAATTTGCCTCAAAACAAGTTTAAGGTCATCAATTTCCCTTCTGAGAGTTAAAAAATAAAGAAATAAAAAAGAAAGAGACAAACAGCAACATCGTTCACTATAAACATCTTCAATTCGTTTACCTTCGCTTTAAACACATCCTCCTTTTTCCCCTTCAGCTGGAGCCAGATCTGCCTGGAAGCCTTACTTCCGTGGGCTCCAGTGGGATCCAAGAGCCCAATAATCGTGAATGTCACTTGGAAAACCTGTTCGACCTTCGGTTTACTGCATCTGAGCTCTGCCTGCTTGTCCTCGTGCACCGTGAACTCATCTACGGTGAGCGGCTGTGACTGTGTTCTATTGGCGGTCGGTGACAGCCTGCCTCCCGGCGGCTCCGTACAAGTTACCTCGGTGATCCGCTTCATCCCGAGGAGGGGCCGCGTTGTTGACATTTTATTTTTTAAGCTATATCAATCTACGTTGACCACGGCGACTTCACTTTTAAAACCACTACTTATAAAATGAATCGTTTACCCCTTTCATGTTAGCTTCCAAGCCGCTGTCTCTTGACGTTTGTCAACAGCGCTGTAGTATCTGTGTTTTGACGCTGCTCTCAGTTAGCCTGTTAGCCTACATCTCAAGCCGTCGCACCCGGAAAACCCCGCGCACGTCATCAGCAGACGACGACGTTAGCTGATCATACTTGCTGATAGGTCATTGCTCTGATTGCAGATAAGAGTCTGTTGAAAGAGGTAACCATAGTTTAAAAAATAACACCACAAAATGCCACAATACAGCAGCTATTGGTTGCTATTCTATAACTGTATGAATCCGGCCTATTTATGGTATCAAACTGAATGCACACACACGCTATAAATATACAAACAAAAACAGTAATATTGTGAAATATTATTCCAATTTAAAACAGCTGTTTTCTATGTGAATATACAGTAAAGTGTAATTTATTCCTGTGATCAAAGCTGAATTTTCAGCATTACTCCAGTCTTCAGTGTCACATGATCCTTCAGAAATCAATCTAATATGATGATTTGATGCTCAAGAAACATTTATGATTATTATCAATGTTGAAAACAGTTATTTACATTTTTATTTCATGATGCTATGATGAATAGAAAGTTCAAAAGAACAGCATTTGTCTGAAATCTAAATCCTTTGTAATATTAAACACTACCGTTCAAAAGTTTGGGGTCAGTAAGAATTTTATTTTTTATTTTTGGGGGATAGAAATAAAATTAATCAATACTTTTATTCATCAAGGATGAGTTAAACTGATCAAAAGTTACAGTAAAGACAATTATAATGTTAGAAAATATTCTATTTTAAATAAATGCTGTTCTTTTGAACTTTCTATTCATCGAAGAATTTTGAAAAAAAAAAAATAATAATAATAGTAAATAACTTTTCAACATTGATAATAATAATGAATGTTTCTTGAGCATCAAATCATATTAGATTGATTTCTGAAGGATCATGTGACACTAAAGACTGGAGTAATGATGCTGAAAATCAATACACACACACATTATATTATATTATATTATATTATATTATATATATATATATATATATATTATATTATATTATATATTACATTACATTACATTACATTACATTACATTAGAGTACAGTCCAAAAGTTTGGAACCACTAAGATTTTTAATGTTTTTAAAAGAAGTTTCATCTGCTCACCAAGGCTACATTTATTTAATTAAAAATACAGTTTAAAAAAAAAAAAAAAAAAAAAAAAAAAAAAAAAAGTAATATTGTGAAATATTATTACAATTTAAAATAACTGTGTACTATTTAAATATATTTGACAAAGTAATTTATTCCTGTGATGCAAAGCTGAATTTTCAGCATCGTTACTCCAGTCTTCAGTGTCACATGATCCTTCAGAAATCATTCTAATATGCTGATCTGCTGCTCAATAAACATTTCTGATTATTTTCAATGTTGAAAACAGTTGTTTACTTTTTTTTTTTCAGGATTCCTTGATGAATAGAAAGTTCAAAAGAACAGCATTTATCTGAAATACAAAGCTTCTGTAGCATTATACACTACCGTTCAAAAGTTTGGGGTCAGTAAGAATTTTTATTTTTATTTTTTTGAAAAGAAATTAAAGAAATGAATACTTTTATTCAGCAAGGATGCATTAAATCAATCAAAAGTGGCATTTATAATGTTACAAAAGATTAGATTTCAGATAAACACTGTTCTTTTGAACTTTCTATTCATCAAATAATCCTTAAAAAAAAAAAAAAAAAAAAAAATATTGTACACAAATATACACATTAAATGTTTCTTGAGCAGCAGATCAGCATATTAGAATGATTTCTGAAGGATCATGTGACATTGAAGACTGGAGTAATGATGCTGAAAATTCAGCTTTGCATCACAGGAATAAATTACTTTGTGAAATATATTCAAATAGAAAACAGTTATTTTAAATTGTAATAATATTTCACAATATTACTGTTTTTTTACTGTATTTTTAATTAAATAAATGTAGCCTTGGCGAGCAGACGAAACTTCTTTTAAAAACATTAAAAATCTTAGTGGTTCCAAACTTTTGGACTGTACTGTACTGTATATTATATATATATATATATATATATATATATATATATATATATATATATATATATATATATATATATATATATATATATATATATATATATATATATATATATATATATATATATATATATATATATATATATACACATATATACACACACACACATTTTCTTTTGCTTTTTATTTTATCATTACAAAACAATTTCACCCTTATAATTATTTCTCATCTTATTTTTCATAATTAAAAATTCATTATCTATGGGATCCAAAAATTATTTTCATTACTGTAGTATATGATTTGTTCATTTAGCAAATACTTTTTCCATTAGTTGTTCTGTGTCTCCCTGATTTTTCTTGCTTCTCATAACAAGCAGCTGCAGTACCTTCATCTCTCAAAAGAGCTGATGGCCTTGTGGCCTTGACAAGATGAAGGGATGTTCTGGGCCCTTATTCTAATCTCTCCTTCATTCCTTGGAAATGTTGATTACCCTGCAAATATTTATGTTTTTGTAGATGGTGTGTCAAAATATAGAAAACACATGACCTTGAAGGGGCCTACTGGATGTTAGAAAGGAGGACTATCCTTTGAGTTACTGCTCACAACACTGTCATAATAAACATCTTTTCTGATTGAAAAAGACTAGTCCAGTAGAGTCAATGCTAAACTAATGCTTACTAATTATTAAAGAGGTAGTTTAACCAAAATTATATACTCATCTCACCCTTATATGGAAAAAACCCCCCCAAAAAAAACACCACATGCTTTGATAAATGATACAAAATCATAATGACATATAAATCTGAAATTGTGACATGAAAGTCATAATTATGACATTAAAAAGTTAAAATATGAAACAGTTAACATTATTAGCTAGAAAGTCAATTATGATAAAATGTCAATTATGAAAAAACGGCTTTCCTAATTATGACTTTGTATGTCATAGCTTCATATTTTATCTCATAACTGTGACTTAGTATCTCAATTGTGACTTTTTGTCATAATTTTGACTTAGTGTCTCATAATTGAGACTTATGTCATAATTATGTTTTGTGTCATGTTTTGGTAAATCATAATTATGACAAAAAGTCGAAATGATCAGATCTCTATGTAAATGCAGAGATTATGTAGATGTAGGTGGGATTTCACAGTAAAATTTTCAAATGTCACTAAAGTGTTTTATTTAGAAATAAAATTTTGAAAGAAGATATTTTGTGTCACTGGCAACTTATAAAAAGTGACAAACAACACTTACACCCCACTGACTTTTATTATATGGATATATATTCTCGTCGCTTTATAATATTATTGAACCACTGTACTCACATGAACTGATTTAAATGTGTTTTTAGTACCTTTTTGGATCTTGAGAGAGGAAATGTCATTGCTGGCTATGCAGGCCTCATGGAGCCATCGGATTTCAACTGAAATATCTTAATTTGTGTTCCGAAGATTAACAAAGGTCTTACGGGTGTGGAACGGCATGAGGGTGAGTAATAAATTACATTATTTTAATTTTTGGGTGAACTAACCATTTAACACTGAGAATATCATCAGTTTGCGTTAAGGACCCAGGCTGTGCCATCTAGAGTTTCATGACAGAACTAGGCATATCTTCTCATAATTTCAAATTTTTATTATTATAACTTTGTTATAATTATAAATTTTAATCAAAGCATGTGTTCCAAACTTGAACACAAAAGATGATTTAAAAAAAAAAAAAAAAAAAAAAAAAAAAAAAAAAAAAAAAAGTAAATTATATTGATGGCGCTGCGTAGACACACACCTTAAATTCTAAGGTTTTTATTAGTTAATGTTTTATCTCATTTTTTTATTTTGTCCATATAATCAAAGTCAGTGGGGTGTAATGTTGTTTGTCACTTTTTATAAGTTGCCAGTGACATAAAATATCTTCTTTCAAAATTTTATTTCTAAATAAAACATTTTAGTGACATTTTGAAAATTACCGTGAAATCCTACCTACATTTACATAATCTCTGCATTTACACAAGTGACAGCACACTCATTCACAGGACTGGCATACAACTTGAACACCTGAGTTTCAGGGTACAATTAAAACTTGTGCATCAAAAGAAATACTTTTTCCTTTCAAGCTCTCAGGGACAGAGAGTGTGTGGGCACTGCATCTGTGCAGAGGAGGGAGGGGCTGAAGAGGAACTAGAACAAAAGTAGACTGTTGTAAGAGTGCAAGGCCATGAGGCAGTTTGCTACACAAGCAGAGGCAGTAGCTATACAGCCCATTCATGACAACAGTCTGTTATCCACTAAGGGCCATAGCAGAGCACTCGCTCTAGAGACAAGAGATGACAAATATTCAGACAGCACAAAAGAGTGCTCACATTCAGACACGCATGCAGTTATGTCACGCGAGCTCACTACACCCACACGTCGTACTCCTCCTCATCCTGTCTTTCACTTCTCTTTCCATCTTTTCAATAATATGATGATTATCTATAAAGGTATATTTTCACTATACAATTTTTATCAGCAAAGTAAAATTCTGTGTAATTCTTAAAAGCAAAATGAAACCTGACACATATTAGACCAACATCACATCCGTTTTTGGAAAAGAAACATCAGTATTAAAAGGAATATTGATAAAAGGAATACAAGATAAGCTTAATCAACAGCATTTGTGGCATAATGTTCATTACCATGTGTGCGTGTGTGTTAATAAAAATACTAAATGATGTTTTTGTGAGAAAATAAAGGTGTGCACAGTTTCCTGTGATGGTTAGGTTTAGGGTAGGGGGGATAGAAAGTACAGTTTGTACAGTATAAAATGCATTGAGGCCTATGGAAAGTCCCCACAATTCACAAAAACCTAACGCGTGTGCATGCGCGCGTGTGTGTGTATACATATTATATTAATATATATAACACACACACAGGCCACTTTATTAGGTACACCTGTTCAACTGCACATTAATGCAAATATCTAATCGGCCAATCACATGGCAGCAACTCAATGCATTTGAGCATCAGAATTGGAAAGAGAGATGATTTAAGTGAATCTGAATGTGGCATAGTTGTTGGTTCCAGACAGGCTGGTCTGAGTATTTCAGAAACTGCTGATCTACTGGGATTTTCACGCACAACCTTCTCAAGGGTTTACAGAGAATGGGCCGAAAAGGAGAAAATATCCAGTGAGCGGCAGTTCTGTGGGGGCGAAAATGCCTTGTTGATGGCAGAGGTCAGAGGAGAATAGCCAGACTGCTTCAAGCTGATAGAAAGGCAACAGTATCTCAAATAAAAACTCATTACAACTGAGGTCTGCAGAAGAGCATCTCTGGATGCACAAAATATCAAACCTTGAAGCAGAAGGGCTACAGCATCAGAAAACCACACTGGGTGCCACTCCTGTTAGCTAAGAACAGGAAACTGAGGCTACAATTCACACGAGCTCACCAAAATTGGTCAATAAAAGATTGGAAAAACATTGCCTGGTCTGATGGTCTTGATTTTTGCTGCAACATTCAGATTTATGTCTTTCTGTCTGTCTATCTATCTATCTATATATCTATCTATCTAGTATTTAAAGGCTCAAATGTGCATTTCTATACTGATGAATTTGTCCACCAAGCTAACATTTGTCACGAGTGTTTGTTTTATAACCACTAGATGGTGCACTCTCTCTCTCTCACTGTCTGTCTCTCCACCTGCATTTTGGACCACGTCTTCCTTGATTCCCTTTCAGCTGCAGTGTGACTATTGAGCGAGATGCAATTCGCAGATCGATATGTTTCATTATTTGGAGTCCAGACGTACAGAACAGGGGAATACAGTTTTTATTAAAGTTCACCTCGAAGAGATAGTGTTGAACAGTACAGGAAAGGAAAGTATGTCCATCCAATGGGAGATGGGAGTGACTGTAATATCTGCGACCATGCTGTCCTTCACATACACATAGCTGAAATATTCGCAAATTTACTACTGGAGAAGAAGGCGGCATGGATCAGTTTGTGTGCAAATATTACTTAATGCTGCCGTTATGTTTTTGACTTTCTGTCAGTCAGTTGGTTCCGGAACACACAAACAAACTCACACTCTTCTCATACAACCTCTTATACACATTATGAATCACATCTGTGCGTACACAGTAACAAAACAGGACTAATGCATTTGCCAAATCTTCCTTCCAAAATTCTCCTCATTTACATACAGAAAACAAAACAGTAATTTATAATGAAGAAAAAGCAAAAGATTTGTTCAGCAAATACACTATTGTAAGCTAGGCATTACCTGCTATAGGGCATTCATTAAGGACACGGCGCAGGTTGGCTCTCAAGCTGAAGGCAGCTGGTGGCCTCTCGGCCATTGGGCCCGTTCTGTCTTGACCCTGAACACATGGTCCACTTAAGCTCTGATTGGCTGGGCTCAGGCCACAGCTGTGCACAGCACAGGTCATCAGCTGAATCAGCTGTTAATCACGGGAATCAAGCTCAGGCAAATCTCCGCCTTAACCTGTTAACTGTCAGTGTCCCGGTAGCACTTATTGCCTTTTTCTCCTCTATATAACGTGTTTTAGAAGTCATAATATAATTAGGTATCATTCATCCTGTGAAAACCGTTTAGAAACTGGACACTGCGTTACCACGGAAACGGTATTTTAAAACCTTTTTAGCGGGCTCCTTTCCCTAGTGGGCGCTGTCATGTTTTAGATTTTACAAAATTTACTGCATTAAAGTCCCCGTCAGTGTTGGGCACGTTACTTTAAAAAAGTAATTAGTTATAGTTACTAGTTACTTCTCACAAATAGTAACGGAGTTAGTAACTGAGTTACATCATTATAAAAGTAACTAATTACCAGGGAAAGTAACTATTGCGTTACTTTAAAAAAAATAAAAAATAAAAATAAAAATATGCCAAATAAATTGAATGCCCCCAATATTACTTATAAGTCTAAAAATAAATTATTCTTGATGCGACTCCTGACTCATGATCCGCTCTTGCTCACGACATGAAATTTCTCTGTACTGTGTTGGTAGCCATTAAAGAAAACGTAGTTTCATATTTATGTTTAAATAGTCCTTTGTTATGTTTTAAATCCATTTATTCGATTATGAAAAGTGAACAGCGTGAGTAAGATGCATCATAAGATGCGAAAATATATCGGGAGACATGGAGTGGGTCAGACATGATTTTAAACACTACATTAAGTTTTGTTTTATAGAAAGCCTCTCTTTAAAGTGAATTTCGTTTTGTAAAAATTGTATCTTAATTTTAATCAATGTTTCATCAACCAATTGCTTGGATTTAATATATAACAAGCAAATATAGCAGACAATAAAATCATGACATGGAGGCGCAGGAGCGATCACTGGCGCGTGAACTGGAGCGCGTCTTATAGGCTAAATGAACCGAAACTCAGAGGCTGCTTGCCTCGCAGACATGAGAAATATATCTATAGAATGCTTGAAATATCTACTTTAACGAAAATGAAGTAATTAAAAATGAAAAGAAAGAGGCTACTCTGATTATATAGCCTAATCCGAATGAAATGTGCATTATCTCTCTAGGCGCGTCCATATGAGCAGATGATCAGCAAAGAGAATCAGCAATGTCAACTTCATCTTTGCAGCCGACACTGATTCAGAAAACATTACTTTATTAATAAACAATTAAAATGTCTCCTTGCTGTTTTTGTCACACTCATAATCATTACTTTTGCCGGTTCTTTATGGCAATTATGCGTGCCCTTGAGTGCTATATAGCCTATATTATGTAAACGCTCCTTATTATGGTTTATTCTCTCCAGTATTTAAGAAATTAAATTAATATAAATGTGATTAGTCAACTAATAGCTTAAATGAACAACTACTAGTCGACTAGAAAAAAACTCATTTCACATATTTTCGATCAAGCATCAAAAAGGGTATTCTGGTTTGAGCTCGCGCTTCGCGCGCATGCTCTGACAGACACACACAGCGCATCATACATTATTATCAGTTTAAAATTATATTTGTGTATGACTAACTGCAGCACACACCAGAGAAAAAAACTTTGCAGGTCCTATGGCTGAGAGAGAGCTTACTCGGATGAAAACCGCTTCAGTGAGCTCAATTATAGTAACGCGGCATTTTTTTGTCAGTAACGCTAACGGCGTTGTAACGGGAGAAAAAGTAATTCGTTTGATTACTCGTTACTGAAAAAAGTAACGGCGTTAGTAACGCGCGTTATTTATAACGCCGTTATTCCCATCACTGGTCCCCGTGAACCGGAAGTTGCAAACGAGTTTTCTCTAGTGTTGTGACGTATTTCCAAGTGAAACGGAATATTGGCTGCGTCCGAAAACCTAGGTAAGTTAGCTGTCTTGCTGTCTTATAAGAGAATGACTTGTACGGCAGCGTTTGTGCATGAAGGTAGGCTACCTCACGAAATTGATTTCGGACAGACTTCTGAGGCAGCGTAACAGTTTAATGATCTACAGCAATATAGCGCGAGCTTTGGTGAGAACTAAACAAAAATTTAATTATTACAGTAGTAATTTCTCGATAGAAATGATATCAAAATTGAAATATGTTGGTCAAAATCGTACATTTATACACAAAATGAGCAGCAAACGCAACTTTCGGACGCCATCTTTATTTTTCTAGCTCAACTGTCACAGAATGGAAAGCACAGGATTGTGGGATATCAAAGGCAGCTAAGGATACATCCATGCTTCCTTCAAAAATCGATCTGAGGAAGGTATCTCATGAGACAGGAAGTGAAGCTTCATTGGATTCGGACGTGCCTTGATGCCTTGCTACCTTGAAATGTGTCCTCAGAAGGCAGCGTTTTCCACTTCTCGGACGCAGCCATTGAATAGAGGGCAGAGTTTTACTTCAGCGCTCCTCCTCGCCATCTCTCGCTCATAGCAGACCAGCGGTTTTAGGGGAGAGTGTTTTAAGCGATTTCAACCCAAGCCGTCAAACCAAACTGATGTCATTAGAGAAGGGGCACAATAGACCCTTTTCACAATGACGTCAGTTAACTTCCGCCTATCCGCAAAGCAGTGTATCAGTTGTTCCGTCTTACCTTCGCGCCGGCGACTTCTCGGGAAAATGCTTTAATAACTTTAAATGCGAACGGCTTCTTCTGATAATGATATTTATTATTTCCTTTCTGTAACTGCCTTGGTTAGGGTTTCCACGAGCAGAAACTTTAGCAATGTTGTCATTGAATTGAGTTTTATCACAACGATTGTGTGTCCACACAAATCTGTTAGTCTATTGGAATAACAAGAATATTGTCTTTAAAAAAAATCTTTATTTTTAGAAATTGGTAGGCTATATGATAATGGATATTGTTCTTGTGAGATTTATTTACAAATAATGGACATCTGGAAGTAACACGTCCACATATAATACTCCGAAGAATTAATGGTGTGAAGATTTGAGATAATTTTACATCATACCAGTTTAAACTGAACTGCTGCAATATATTAAGATTGTATAATTTGTAAGAAGTGTATTGAAAATACAAAACGGAAGTATGTGTTCATTTAATGTTATTCCCTGGAGAAATAATTTGATTTTGTTCATTTGCTGCTATAACAATGAGTACTGTTGTAAATTCTCTATATATATTTTTGTATGCGACGATCTTGTTCTGCAATAAAGAGACGAATGACATTGTTTTTTTTTACTATGGTAAAAATGCCATGTACATGAGTCAGTTTTTACAACATTAACAGTCTTCATGTAGAAATAGTTTTATTTTAAACACAATTTGTATTATTATGTATGCCATATTTATCGAAATAAAAGTATAAAAAGAATAAGCGTATGTTGATCTTCATTGTACGGCCTGTAGGCACTGAAATAAGTAGTAGCTACATTAAGCTTTGAATGAGAAGTTTTTTACTGCACGTAAATGTTGGAAACATGCTTTTATTTCACAAATATATATAAACAGCTTCATCTGCAATAAAGACAGCAAAGTTTGCAAGATACGGGCAGCAGAAAGTGTATGTGCCTTCAGTACGTATTCAACTCCTCCGACTTTAAGCAGCAAATCACGCCGATCGGTAAGTTTGTTTGAGATCTGCGGCTGCCAAATACCTCACCTTGAATTTACACGAAATTGGGCGACTACAGTCATCCTTTAACCACATTTGTGGCATATGTACAAATATTGAGTGCACTTCATTCGAGTCGCGCTAGTATTCCACTATGCTGACGGAAGTGAGGATACACTGCTTCGAGTCCTAGGACTTTCATTTTCAGATTTTGATTAAATATTAGGAAGCCAAACATTTTTTTTTTGTGTGTGGATTGACTTGCATGGATTAATTGTTCACCACAAAACTAGCAATTTGAGATAACAAAAAACATAACTTCAGTTTTGATTTCATGTGTACTTTAATAAAATCTTTTTCTAACAAAATTCATATTGTTGGAAAGGTCTGAGACTCAAGGTGCCATGTTTGGCCATTTTGTTAGAAGCAGTGTTGCCAAGTCTGCGGTTCTCCCGCTGACCCAATCCCCAATGGAGAGAATTGCATAGGGCTAGTTTTGCTGTAAACCCTATAATACTCAAAATAATTAATAGGTTTGAGAAGAACAAACTTAAATTAAACAAATTAGTTCAATCAGATTAACTTTTATGAACATTTATTTTTCTTTTCCTTTCAAGTTCACAGAACTGAAATATTTTTATTAAACTGAACTGTTTCATTGTTTTGAGTTTAACTTATTTCTTTTAATCTAGAAGAACTTAAGGGGGGGGGGGTAATGCTATTCTATGCATTCTGACTTATTTACACCATTAAAGAGTTGGATTCTCATGCTAAACATGGCCAAAGTTTCAAAAAATGAACAAAAATGAAAAACAAAATTTTGTGCCAAAAATACTCTTCAGATTTCTCACAGATTTCGGACAGTTTTTTTTAGCATGGCACTTTATCACGTAATAAAGGGTGGAATTCCTTATACTGGCACTTCTCCTGGAAGAGGTACTCTTCCAGGAGTAAGATTAACATGAGATTGGCAGAAACTGTGTGTGTTACCTACCCTTTAAGTTTAACTGAAACTGGGTTGGGATTTCTATTTCCCAGCATGCTTTGCCCATGGCACTCGAAAGGGAGAGTAAATGCTAAAATTAAGTGTTTAATATATATATATATATATATATATATATATATATATATATATAGTCATGCTCAAAATTATTCATACCCTTGGTAAATATGACCAAAGGAGGCTGTGATAAATAAATCTGCATTGTTAATACTTTTGATCTTTTATTTAAAAAATCTAAAAAAATCCAACCTTTCATTGGAGAATAATAATTTTAAATGGGGGAAAAATCTCATTATGAGAGAAATGTTTTTTTCTCTAATACACACTGCTCACAATTAATCATACCCTTTTATTCAATACTTTTTGCAACCTCCTTTTGCCAAGATAACAGCTCTGAGTCTTCACCTATAATTCCTGATGAGTTTGGAGAACACCTGACAAGAGACCATTCCTTCATACAGAATCTCTCCAGATCCTTCAGATTCCAACTCCATGTTGGTGCTTCTTCTCTTCAGTTCACTACACTCATTTTCTTTAGGGTTGGGGTCAGGGGACTGGGATAGCCATGGCAGAAGCTTGGTTTTGTGTTCAGTGACATGAAAAAACGAGTTTTGATGTTTGTTTTGGATCATTGTCCTGATGGAAGATCCAACCACGACCCATTATAAGACTTATAACAGGGACAATCAGGTTTTGATTTTTTATCTGTTGGTATTTGATAGAATCCATGATGCCATATATCTTAACAAGATGTCCAGGACCTCCAGCAGAAAAATAAGCCTACAACATTAAAGATACAGCAGTATATTTCATTGTACACATGGGGTACTTTTTACCCCTGTGTCCACCAAACCCATCTTAAGTGTTTGCTGCTAAAAAAGCTAATTTTTTGTTTCATCTGACCATAGAACCCATCCTGTTTGAAGTTCCATTAATGTCAGTTACTTTTCAAATGATATGGTCAGATGAAGCAAAAAAATTGGCTTTTTTAGCAGCAAACACTTAAGATGGGTATATATATATATATATATATATATATATATATATATATATATATATATATATATATATATATATATATATATATATATATATATATATATATATATATATATATATATATCACTACTAAATCTCCCACTTAACATTAATCTTGCAAAAATATATATGCAAAAATATGCAATAAATATGCAATATATATATATATATATATTGCATATATATTTTTGCAAGATTAATGTTAAGTGGGAGATTTAGTAGTGATTAATGTTTAGTTATGCTAATTCAGAAGAGTTTCTGTTAATGTGGGTTTTTGGAGAGTTACCATCATGGTGACAAGTGCATGCGACTTGGTTTAAGAGCAATATGTTAAATGCTTTATATTTCTAAACTCAGTTAGCAAGAGCTATACCATGCTATTGTCAACATGTTAGCAAATTAGCAAGTTAGCATTTTTGATATAGTCCCTAAAGAAACTCTCACAGCACAGGAACCTGAATTTTGTGATATCAACTTCAAATTTGAAACACAACTTGGTTAGACATATGGCTTTAATTTAACACCCTAGAAAAAGTGGGGTTTTGGACAATATTGGGATGAATCCTTTTTAATTTGTGATAATTTTGCACTGATAAGGGACAACACAAACTACGAAAAACATATTTTATTACATAAACATAGAAAAAACTTAAATTTTTGATTCATCAAAATATCCACCATTAGCAGCTATCTGACCTAAACTGGGTTCTGATTGGTTCATTGTATTCTAAACTTAATGGACTATATGCACGGAGCGTTCTTTAGAACTTCCGCATTAATATAAGCCAGCTCGAAAACTTCCGGTGAGATGTCTTTTGCTGGTGTGTTGAGCATCAGTAGTGTAATACTTAGTTTATAATCAGAATATAGGCACTTAAATAGCTCAGGCATAGCATTAATTTAGTTATTCAAACGTAAGACAGCATAAAAAATAAATAAATAAAGACGTACCTCAATGTTCCTCCTCGGCTAGATTCAATTCGACCATTAGTTTTCACACTTTTATGTGAAAAAAAAAGCTTCAAAAATTAAATATTTATTGTGCACTTTAGTTAGATTAATTGAATAAAAGGTGTGTTTTCACAAGTGTGCTGAAATCATTGATCTTGTGCTGCACTGACTGCAGCTGCTGTGATTATAAAGAGAGAGCGCGGTGCTCGCTTTCTGTGTAATTCATTCACAATAAAAGTTATTGTTTTTCATAAGATTTTGTGAGTATTTCATACGTCACATTGACAATTTTAATGTATTTTAAACCTAGTTATTTTATAATGTTTAATATTTAGTCAAAAACGAAATGAAAAACGTTTAGAGGAAATAGCTGATATGTGCGCAAATAAATGCTACTTTGCCGCCACCTGCTGGTTAAAGTGCTAATTACTGTCTTTTTTATTTTTAAATAAGTGTTTTCTATCAAATGTTAAATTTCCTACATTTTTAAACGTTCGGCTTTACAATGGGGACAATCACAGAAGGATTCAAATAATGTTTGTGGTTATCACATTAAAAATAACATTTGAAGTGCTGGGGAAAAAATGTGTGTGCGTGTCTAATTACAGACACTGCGTTTTTAAACGGTCCTAATAGCTTCGTCTTTATTGCAATCAATAAAACTGGCTTATTGGCAAATTAGGTAAATGTAATAACTGCATTAAAATATAAATACAACATTAAAAAGTCAACCATAGATGGTTTTGTGTCGATGTACAACGACTACAGAATGAACAGCTAATAGTTCACCGGAAGTGCCCGAGCTGTCTTAACGACAACCAGGAAGTAACCCGTGCATATAGTCCATTGGCAATCAATTGTTGAAGCTATTAAGTTGTGCTGACCCAAAAATCTTTTACAAACCTGGGCCAAGTTTAAAACAGTAACCAGGTATCACAGCTGGCAAAGGGGCATGTCTGACTTTGACATGTATATATTACCATTATTATGTAATCAAAATAAAAAATTTGATTGCTAGTCTTCAATGATAATATCAAGTTACTTAAATGTATTTTCACCAAAAAATGATAAGCATTTATGCTGTTATCGTCCAAAACCACACTTTGCCAGGGGTGTTTCCAAACTTTTGGAGGGAAACGTATATTTTGTATAAAATTAAACTTTTATAACTTTTTTACACTTTCAATAATCTGTCTTTAAGAAGAGTCCATCCACAGGTCTGTATTCCAAAGCATTTATGTATTACAACAATTTATGTTTCTATGTTCAAAAAGGGTGACAGTTAACAGGTTAAGCATGTCAGCTACTCCAAGAATAAAGGTGAGTATAAAAAATTAGAGCAGATAAGGTTTTCAATTAGCAGTTTTCACTTCTTTCACTCAGAATCTTTTATTCTGATCTTCCACTTGCTTTCTCAGTCACTTGTCCCATTGAGAGTGAGAAAAGGAGGGGGTGGATGGTGACTTCACAGTCTCTCTTATAGGAATACATGGCAAAGACACCTGCTGCTTTTTGTTGAACATAAAGGGAAAGCTGGTGGGGAAGTGATGCCATGTCACATGTTCAACCGTGTGAATCCTTGAAGCATTTTGGGCCCGTCCTCCGGAGGGAGCTCTCGACAACATGAAACAGCAGAAGACAGATTAGATTATTTTTGAAGGCGGCCAAACACACTCGCACACACTCATTCTATGGCAGAAAAATCTAATTTGCTTCTCCGACATGCTGTGGTGTACAGAAAACTGGCATACAAGAGTTAGAGCAAGAGATATGCAAGTGACCGGAGAAGTGTGCAGTCCCTGTAGGTGTGTGACTGTGACAGCCCAGATGTGTGTGTGACAGGTGTGATGGACAGCCCACTAAACCCAGCTCAACGTGCCCGTCCGGTGGAGAGGGAAATAAATATAACACCACATAAAAGGCAGATCATGAATAATAAAACAGCCATAAATTCCATAATCTGGCCAAATGATTTATGAATTTACAGTGTGAGATAGGCCCCGGCCAAACTGTAAATATTCATGTGACAAGCGCTAAGCTCTATTTAATTGTGATTAATGGTAATGCATGGAGGAGGCCTCATAACTGCCAGCCTTTATTACAGGCAGCTGGCTGAATGCAAATGTTATTTCGAGTAAGATTAGGGAGACAAATAGGGTCTTTCAGGCAGTCCTTGGCATCCCGTACAAGAACAGGACTCATAAGATTCCAGAGAAAATGTACTAGGTTGGTTCCCCCAGCAGGATGCCTGTTGATAAAAAGTAAATTGTCACACTATGCCTGGTAAACACTTATTGGAGAGAAAATATATGTACCAATTGCAGTGCAGCTTGCATGTTGTTGATGTTGTTGTTTTTTTCATTTGCAATTCATACCATACTCGTGGTTCAGCTTCAACTACTTTTGCTTCAAATGGTCTTGCTTCAAACCCAGATTTTACAAAGGACATGAAGTGGTGACCCAACACAGTACCAAAATTACATTCATTAGGCCCAACAGGCCTGCCAATATGGAAATGTATTTACATGACGGGCTGAGTAGCAAAACAAACAATTTTGTGAATGTATTGACAACAGTATACATCTGAAACCAGCATAAAAGACTGAACAACCTCTAGGCCCAATATTGCATTAGGTTTATCCATATAACCAAGTGACATGAATTTGAGCTAAAATACTAGCCTGGGTGCCAGCCCGAACCCCGCCCACAACATTTTTTGGACGGGAAGTTCGGTCTGGACTCGATCCATTGTGGAGTAATTATGCTTGGCTCCCAGAAGTCCGAGCCAATCAAATTGCCAGGGCGGGCTTTAATCGATGATGGACAGGCTATCTGCGGTTACGTAACCACCCACATCATCAAAGAGCGCTTGGGTTGAATTGGTTTTCACCAACGATGACTGCAGCTGGAGAAGTAAGATGTTTAGATTCCGCTATCACGTCTGTAATAAAAGAAATCGACAGCGCATTAATTTTAAAAGACGAACAAAGAACCGCAATCAAGGCATTTGTCGATGGGAAAGATGTGTTTGCCGTCCTTCCAACGGGATTCGGCAAAAGTTTAAGTACAAGTTCAACATACGTCACTTAATGCGTTGCTCTGATTGGTTGTAGGTCTATCCAATTGAGTGCAGAATTGAGTTTTTTTTTACTGGTTCGGTTAAGACACGCCCCATAATTCAAGTGCAATGGAGCAGTATCAGACTCACATTCTGCCTAGAATATGAGTATGACGAAGTCAGGCTACTAAAATACTGTCACCAGTAACAAATGTTGTTCCTCCTCCTTTTAAAAGTTGATAAGACTATTTATTTTGCTTTCCTAAACAACTATGCATGCTTATTATATGGTTATTTGCATTTTAGTGGCCCACTAGTTGAAAGCTTCAGAGAAATATTTCATTTTGTATTTATAATATATTAGAAATCTCACATCTTTCGCTTAAAAATGTGAAATTAGATCAAGCTTTGTGAGATAATTTCTACACTTATTGAACTCTAGGTTGAAGAATTGTTTTTCATTGGCCTTTGATGTTGTTTGTTATGTAAAGAGATTTTATATGTATGTTGTATAATGTTTGTTATTTTCTTATTTAACCCCGTATTAACTATTATTCTGTCTAATTTTGTATTTAGGGTCAATTCAGGGTGATTGAAGATTATTTACAACATTATTACCTCTTAATCCACAGCGTTGGCAAATGGTCCTGAGTGCATTCATGATAGTCTGGAGTGCGAGCTTCCTGTTGCATAATGGACATGTGCGGGAGCAAACTCACACGTGAGCTGACGCTGTGATCGTTTACAACAGAGAGGGAAGATGCGTGTGTTGTATTGTTCATCAAAAGCAGGGAAGATTGACTTTTCATTGATTCTCAACGTTTGAGCTCCTGTGCGTCATTATGTGACAGGAAGACCTTCTTAGGACCTCAATATATCGTCAAGCGCTGCAGGTATTAATTTTGCTTTGTCTGCATATATGTTTTTTTGAATCTCAATGTGACAGGCCCCCATTGACTTCCATTATATGAATCACCGAGGACCACAGTTTCAGTTAAAAATCTTACTGTTCTACTGAAGAAAAAAAAGTCACCTACATGTTGGATGGCCTGAGGGTGAGTACAATTAACAGCAAATTTGCATTTTTGGGTGTAATTATTCCTTTAAGGATCAGAAATACGATGGGGAGATTACAGTTACCAATGACAATATTGAGTTCGAAGCTTTACGAATCTTTTTTTTCCGAATCAGTGGTATCAAACTGCCAAAGTCACATGATTTCAGTAAACGAGGCTTCGTTTCGTCATAAGTGTTTCGAAACATTTCGAAATTTCAATGGTTCACGTGACTTTGGCAGTTTGATATACGCTTCGAACCACTGATTCGAAACAAAAGATTCGTAAAGCTTCAAAGCTTCATGAAGCAGTGTTTTGAAATCGCCCATCACTAGAAATTGTTGAATAAAGTTGTTATTTTGTTTTTTTGGGCTCACAAAAAGTATTCTTGTCACTTCATAACATTAATGTTGAACCACTGTAGTCACATGAACTGTTTTAAATATGTTTTTAGTACCTTTCTGGACATTTGTAAGTGTTAATTATCTTGCTGTCAATGGAGGCCTCACCGAGCCATCGGATTTTATCAAAAATATCTTAATTTGTTGTTCCGAAGATGAACGAACTAAGGTCTAACGGGTGTGTAACGACATGAAGCGTGAGTAATTAATGACAGAAATTTCATTTTTGGGTGAACTAACCCTTTAAGGTACATTCAAGTTTATTTATAAAGCACATTTGAAAGCAACAAATATGCTGTACAATCAAGAAAATGCAATAGGGGTGAATTCAGCATGACTGGGACATCTCAATGTCATCTCAATGGCCAAAAGTGTCCCAGTTTTTTGCATAGACTGATTGTTTTATTTTTTAAGACCTCAGTGTATCATAAGTGATGGCACCCATTGACTTCCATTATGTGGACCACAGTTTCAGCTTATTTACTGTTCTACTGAAGAAAAAAAGTCACCTACATCTTGGATACATGATACATAACCCCCTAAACACAGCATCTTTACATCTTTACCTGTTCTAAAATGGGACTAAAGCAAATATAAGAATATACGTCAACAAAAAACAATCGAGGATGAAGCTGCATGGAGCAATGAAATATTACAAAAGAAAAACTGCAAATCCAGCATCACAACATGATTATCTTGATCCGATCGATATTCACGGAGTAGCAAACAGCCTTGAGGTGGGTGTAAGAGTGACGTGGGAAGGTTAGGCTTTGCGACGGTATCCTCACTCTTGAGGGAGTCAGACATCCACTGGTGGCGGCCCACTCTGCATCCCGTACTCAGGGAGTAAAGGCTCTGCAGGGGCTGAATCAGCAGACATGCCTCTTCTCCTCAGCCACAGATTTAGACCTGGCAGCTGGGCTGGAAGGTAATTGGTAGAGTTGCTGGGAATGGCACAGCGGTCGCAGGTGAGGGAGGGGAGAGGAGGACGGTGTGTGCCTGCTCGCCGCTCACGCCAATTGCAGTGGTTAGAGGAAGCCGGCCACGGACGGCAGGGGAGGCGGCGATGGTGCGCACTTGTCAATGAGCATGCAGGGGAGTCGCCGGAATGAGAAGTAAAAGTCCTCATGTTACCTATTGCAACACGCCACCCCACCCTCCCCTTTTTATTTTCCACTCCATCCCTCTTCTCTAAACTCCCACTCGCTCATTGTATCTCCGCACATTTATCCACTTGTATTCGGCCGTCTGATATGTTAACCCCACCCTGTAGCTTTGCATATTGTAGACGGCATTTTTTAAAGCTGACACTGCGCCAGAGTGACACCCCTCTGTGAACTGCAGGTGGATGGAATAAATGAAAATGAATAACCAAAAGGAACTACAGCATGTTCATTTATGGATATCATACCACTTCACATGACAGGCTTTGAGTTAAGCACAGGGAGAGCGATTGCTTACTATAAAATAAACAGTGTTGGCGATTAACTGTTGTAATCGCAGTGACTCTACAGCTCTAAGGGTTATCAAAACAGTAGCTTTTAGTGTAACTATTTTTTTTTTTTTTCACAAAAAAAGTTGTCCAAACATCAACATCACTGTTTAAATTAAGCATGTTCATCTTTCTCTAGTTGTCAAGTCCGATCGATTATGTCATCATTTACACTCCTCATGTTGTTCCAAACCTGTATACAATTCTTTCTTCTGAGGAATACAAGATATTTTGAAGAGTTTTTATTATTTTCAAGATATTTTGAAGTTTCTAAATATATATGTCCATAAAATAGGAACAAACATTCTTTAAAATATCTTCCTTTACATTCCACAGAAGAAAGAATGCATCTGCATCATACTGTATCACTCAAATAAAAAAGATACTCAATACTCTTCAATACAAAAATAACAACATCCTCCATTTAAAGGCAGGGTTGACAATCCAGACTTCCACAGAAGATATATGTACATTTTTTTTTTTCATTTAAACCACTTCTATAAATGATTGCTATCAGGATGTGAAGTGAGTTTCAACCAGTATAACAAAAAGTGTTAATGAAAAACATTGCCTACCCTACCTTTAAGTGCCACAATTTGTAAGCCGATAAGAGCAGTAGAGTGGTAGGGAAATGTGCATGCGTATTTGTGTCACTCATACCAGTCGTTCCAGACCACTGGACCTGACCGACCCACTCATCTCAGACCCCCTTCCCAAAACCTGTTTTTCCTTCTCCCGCTATTTCCTCCTCTTCTCAGGGTCCAGCTCAGCAGGGGAGAGCAGCCACTGGAGCCAATTAGCAGAAGCACTACAGAGGACTTTTACTCAAGGGTTGATGGGCTCATTAAGCATTAAGAATTCATGACATTTAACTCCTTGACATGGCAGGCAGAATGTGTGGAGGGCTTTGATTGGACGGCCAAAGTCTGCTTTTTTCCCCCAGCAATCAACAAAAATAGACCTCTCTCTCAGCTTTGAGAATTCAGGGATAAACAGGGGCGCACAGATCATTCTTACCTGGGTGAACACTGTGTGTGTGAGAGAGAGGGATATTTATGGCACACAGGTGTGCAATTCTGTACTGATGGAAATTAATAATCTATGAAAACAAATACGCTTGCACATTCACCCGCAGTTAACTTAACTGACTGATTATTGACCGCCTATTAACAGTTAATGGAAGCTTGCAATAATATGAGGCTATAGAGGTAATATTGTGCCCTGGGGAATTCAGCAGAGAGAAACAGTTTTAGCATTTTATGAGATGGTAAAGTACTACAGTTTACATATGTTGAAAGAGCTGTCACCCAAAGTTTATAAAAGGTGCCTAAACATACAGCAAGGTTCAAACATTTTTTAATGCAGAATTAAATATTTTGTATTCCTTTTATGTAATACTGTAATGCATCTACATAACCTATCATAAGTCATCAGCACTGTTTGTTTGAGGGTAAAATGAGTATATTCAGCATTTCTGCATGCGTGTGTTGGCTTTGAGGAGGTGGCAGACTATGTGGGGGGTACAACAATAATCTGACAGAGATTAACCACTTCATTTATCTGTTCCATCAGCTCCTACATTAATGATGTTACCCACAACCAGGCACCTAGGGAGTTTTGGGGAAGGCAGAATTGCTATTATATTATGCATATTCTTATGCCCCCAAGAGATTGATATATCAAGGATATATATTATTTGGTTGATGTATTAATGTGTGCACGTGTGCTCTAATACCACAGTTTAAGTGAACAACACATATAACAAGTCTTTCTTCAGAAATCAACTAGAGAGGAAGACTCAGATGAGAGAAATATGATAAAACCTCTTGCACCTGCATCGGGTGGAGGAGGCTGTGGGATGGAGGGATGGCAAATTATGCAGTCTTTTCAAATTATGTTTTTCATTGTGCTTGTGAGAAACAGGTTCACCGTACAATGAACATCACTTTAGGCTTCCCTCAGATGTCTAGAATGATATTTACAGCTTTAAAATATTAAACATATATTATTGAAACAACAGATGATCAAAATTCAGAGATCAAACTCTCTCAAAAATGTCCAATTGTTCTCTTTGTCAGAGCAGATCTTTTCATCTCATTTTATTTCTCTTCCATGTCTTCTTTTTGATCCACCCCCAACTATCTATCTCTTTGCATAAATCGTTTCCATCATCCTCACTCAGTCACTCTCTCTGTCTGTTAGCAGTTACCATGTTTGTTTTAAAGATTTTCCTTGCTGCAGCTCAAATGGTTCGGATTTACTTTGCCGCTGCTGTCATTCCACCTGATTCACTCCATCCAAAACTCTCACAAAAGGTGTAAAGATCCTGGTGCTGGTGAGAATGAAATAATAACACCAATGCCAGCAAATCCTTTTCCACGTGAGGAAACACACAAGGAAATATTCAATAATCCTTTTCCACATGAGGAAACACATAAGGATATATTCAATATTGAGAGAGTGACATTTTCACCAGTGAACAGCATGTGCAAGTAAACATCTCTGCTTTTTAAAATATTTGTTTATTTGTGATTAATATTATATATAGTTTGCGTTATTATAACAGTTCAATAAACAAGAATTTAGTCATTTTAGAGTCAAAAAAAAAAAAAAAATCAATTTGAAGCCAAAGCTTAATTAACCGCTGAGTGTCTATGGGCAACATAGTGGCATTTTGAACAAATCAGTTTAGTGAATGATTTAATGACTTGCTTCTACAGCCAGTCCCTTATTTTGTTTATAATTGAATGTTTTAAACAAATAGGTTCATACACTATGTAACTTTAGTGGTTAATAAACAAAACTGCATTCATTTTTGCAGAAGAACATTGTTTTGGTCAACCTGGTCTCATGGGAGAGACGTAACCGCGGGCACGTTTTCGCGAGACACGAAATTACATACCGACGCATACGTCTCGCTGCAGTTTCCGACGAACGCTAGAGGCCAGTAAAACGTCAATGAGCACTTTGGCTCGTTTTCACACACGGTTTCGATGATGGCCGGGGTCAGATTATGCATTCATAAAGACTCGTTTTCACGTCTCCTCGCGCAATATCATGTTACGACTTCAAAACGCTTCTTACCAGAGTGCCCGATTTGTAAACGAAAGTACTTTGGACTTTCCGGCTCTATGCGTTTCGCTTTTTTTGGCTGCAACCAAGCTTGCTCGGTAGCTCAGCCGATACGGAGTTGGACTTACGACGAGGAGTCGATTCCCCCCCTGCCTGGGTACGAATCCCGTGAAAGGCGACTGACGGCAAAAAAAGGAGCTGAAAAACGGTATACGATCACGGACGCTTTTTACGTCACGTTTGCTTTTGTTAACGCTATCGGGTAGGTTTAGGCGTAGCGTCGGTGGGAAGTTATTTTAAAACGCAACGGCGCGCAAATGTCAAATCAAGAACCGTGGCGTTATAAAAACGTATCACATTCACCCTATTATCTGCTCCGGCAAAAAAAAAAAAAAAGGAACACGCTTTTAGCGCCGCTCAGTGGACATTTCGCATCGAAACTGCAGCGATATTGGTACGTATTTCGCGACTCGCAAAAACGTGCCCACGGGTACGTTTTTGTCATGGCTGTGACTGTGCGTATGAATATGGCTCTTTCTCATAACTAAAAAAGAGAGACTGTACTGCTCATAAAACATTCACTACTAGATTTGAGTGATATAACCAGTTTATAAATGGAAATCTCAAGCTGACTAGCTTAAGACGTTACTGTAGCTATACCTATTAATAGACATGGCACTTCCTTGAGAATAAATTCCAGCACTGCGATACAACCCATAATGAAATGACTGTTCGCAATACATAACACTTTTTAAAATGAACTCTGTTAGAGAGTTACATATGGTAATTTATCTGTTCAATAAAACACCTTACTCATCTGTTGAGTATTAAAATGCCATCACCGTTTTATTACAACATTTGAAACCCCTCAGTTCTCTGCATCTCCGAAAAGCCAAGTCAATGTTGATTCTGGTTTTATTACAAGCTCTGAAATTATCATCATTCAAGGTCCAGAAAGGTAAGACATCATTAAAATAGTCAACGTGACTACAGTGGTTCAACCTTAATGTTATGAAGCGACGAGAATACTTTTTGTGCACAAAAACAAAACAAAAATAACAACTTTATTAAAACTTTTCTTCTCTACCCTGACTCATATGAAGTTGATGCAGTTTAGTGTTTGTTAACTTCTGAACGCATCATGGTGCTCATGTGAACAGCGTCGGCTAATACTGAACCAGCATTCGGAAACACGGAAATGCTGAACTGCGTTTACTGCGTCAACTGCGTACGAGACTTACAGGGTAGAGAAAAAAATTGTTGAAGTCATTTTTGTTTTGTTTTTGCGCACAAAAATTTTCTCATCACTCGTAACGCTGAAGTTGAACCACTGTAGTCACGTGGACTATTTTAATGATGACTTTACTACTTCTCTGGACCTCGAATGATGGAAATTTCATTACTTTCTATGGGGGATATAAAAAAATCATCAAAAACATCTTAATTTGTGTTTCGAAGATGAACGAAGGTCTTATGGGTGTGGAATGACATGAAGGTGAGTACTTAATGACAGAAATTTCATTTTTGGGTGAACTAACCCTTTAAGTTTTGTGGAAAATTAAATTCAGTTTAACAGTAGAAATACTTTCCCTGCTGATTCCTCAAAAACATCTACCTTGCATTCTTTCTTCATACTAAATCTCACCATGCAAAGGCGACAGGACCCCGGGGCAGTGTTTATTTCAGAATAGATGGCAAGCAATTAAAGGGATGTTCACCTAAGTGTCTCTGTGACAAGAATAGGTACTTGCTACAGACAAACCAAAGACAAATCAATACTGCTGGGAAGACGAAAACAGCATGAGCCAGAGCAGTAGAAAAACAACAACCTTATAGCACAGCCCTTTGCCTAATTGTGTAGGTGCTTGCATGAATTGAATGAACACTAGATAACATGTGAATGTTATTATGTGAACTGTGAATGTGTGTTCTGGACAGTTGCAGGCTGGTTAAGCAGTTCCTCTGTTGCTCGGGATTGTAATTGAGCTGTCAGGAGTGGAGAAAGAAGTGAGTTCTGATGGAGGACAAAGATGCAATAGGTTCTGAAGGAAGATTTTTTTTAAAAATTTGTGTTTGTGTGTGTGTTTTGTCATAATGCAGTATCACAGTGACTTAGCGAGTGATGTATTTTGTTGTGAAATCAGAGACCTTCCCATTAATAAATCCATCAAAATTGGTTATACTCACAGAAAAAAACCCACTACACACACATCAACCATTTTGTAACATCAAAAGCGTAAAGACAGTTTAATTGAGAGTTAAATTGGGGGGAGAGGCCAGAGGGAAAAGGCTGTTTTAAACTGAAGGAGCTGTCTGCTCTAGTCTGACCTGTACATGGAGGTGAGTGTATTAATACTTGGCTTGTTAATGCATCTGTGCAGAGGGAGAAAGTGACCTTTTCTCACAGGAACTAAAAGACTCTAATTAGCTGCTGAAAGGGAAGATCAAATCAACAGCTGCTGTACACATGGAAGGAAAATATGAAACCGTGCTCAGAATCCACATAGAGACGACAATATTCTCAGCATGTTCACAACTGTACTCCACACTGATGCCATTTTGAACTTACAATATTTGTAGTAGAATATAATAACCTTTTACAACTACTAGCTACATGTTACAATATAATTATTTGTCAAAAGGCATTAAAGTCGGCATAAAACGGAAGTTGGGATCATATTTTCTTCCCTATTGTGACATATCCAAGGCTTCTCGAAAAAAAGAAAAAATGTAGGGTGGGACTTGATTTTGTCCATCGGGAACTGATTGGATCATTGCATTGTTGTGGTTTGCTATCGGTTGATCTCATGTGAGTGACAGGTTAAACTGCCCTCACACCGGTAAACACGCCGTCAGAGAACAGATGTCGTTGCAAGAGGGAGGGGGAAGTTATTTTGATTAAAGATTACAATGGCGCTTTTTTTTCTTTTTTTTAAAAATGATGTGCACAGATAAATCATTTACAACCTGAATTCTGGAATTGTTGGGATGTTTTGGGACGTTCAGACAACACTGATTCATTCGGCATGATTGTGTCAATGACATTACTAAATGGGCCAAGGAATACTTACAGAAACCACTGTCGGTAAACACAATCCGCCATACCATCTGCAGATGCCAACCAAAGCTCTATCATGCAAAAAGGAAACCATATGTGAACATGGTTCAGAAGCGCCGTTGTATCCTGTGTGCAAAGGCTCATTTAAAATGGACTTCAAAGTGGAAAAGTGTTCTGTGGTCAAACGAGTCCAAATTTGACATTCCTGTCGGAAATCATGGACGCCGTGTCCTCCGGGCCAAAGAGTAGGGAGACCTTCCAGCGTGTTATCAGCGTTCAGTTCAAAAGCCAGTATCTCTGATGGTATGGGGGTACATAAATGCATACGGTATGGGCATGTTTTGGAAGGCACTATGAATGCTGAAAGGTATATAAAGGTTTTAGAGCATCATATGCTCCCCTCCAGATGACGTCTATTTCAGGGAAGGCCTTGTGTATTTCAGCAGGACAATGCAAAACCCCATACTGCAGCTATTACAACAGCATGGCTTCGTCGTAGAAGAGTCCGGGTGCTGAACTAGCCTGCCTGCAATCCAGATCTTTCACCTATAGAGAAAAATCCATTAAAGACGACCACAAACTCTTCAGTAGCTGGAAACCTATATCAGGCAAGAATGGGACCAAACACCAAAACTCCAGAAACCCATAACCTCGATGCCCAGATGTCTTCACACTGTTTTGAAAAGAAGAGGAGATGCTACACCATGGTAAACATGCCCCCGTTCCAACTATTTTGAGACATGTAGCAGGCATCAAATTTGAAATGAGCTCATTTTGTTCTTAAAATTTCTCAGTTTAAATTTTTTATGTTATCTATGTTCTATTGTGAATAAAATATTGGCTCATCTGATTTGAAAGTCTTTTAGTTTTCATTTTATTCAAATTTAAAAAACGTCCCAACATTTCCGGAATTCGGGTAGTATAATAAATGCTGCAATCTTCCAAAAAATATACAATCTCCTTGACTTTACTGCAAAAATATTGTTCTTTTAATTCAGTCATTGAACTTTCCATTGCACTAAAGGTTCTTTATAGTGTAAAAATGTTCTTTAGATTATAAAAAAAAAAATTTCTTTTAAGAATTGTTCACTAAAATGGTTTTTCTATGGCATTGCTACAAAAAACCCTTTTGTTCCCTTTATTTTTAAGAGTGTAACAAAAGTTAATGCTGATGCTAATATGTTAATGGATCACTTTTAAAACAAAGATCAAGTACATTTCTCATGAAATGAACAGCTGAATGGGTGAATGATTACTGAAGTATTCAAAAAACTATTCAAAAAACCCAGTGTAACCTCTCATTTAAAAGCCAATTATTAAAAGTTCAGTCTCATGAGGCAATAGTTCATTTGAACCCAGAGTAACTCACTCGATCTGTGCCATCCGCCTGTTCTCATAATGACTCGCTCCTTCACAGTGCAGTGCCGCAGAATAGCGAGATTGGAGGGAGTTTATAAGCAGTGTGCTAGCTGCACTAAGAGTCCCAGAAGTACGGACAGGAGAGCCTGGAGAGCAGAGAGGGGCTCTGTCAGAAACCGGGAAAGTGCCATGCAGATATAAATTAGCCTATGTTGTTGAAGGGGTCCCCAGCTGGCTCTGTTGCACGCGGAGAATAATTACACCGATTTCCTCTTCCCCTCTCTGCCACTGCCACACATCAGAGTCACCAAGTTGGAAATAAAACCCAGTTATCCTTCTCTCACAGCTGTGCACCTTAGCCTGTTGATTTATTATCGCACACACAAACACAAGTTACTAATTGTCTGTCGTTCTCGTGAGGTACCGGTTCAGACAAGGCTAAGCTACAGGTGAGGAGAGCTAAAACAAAACTCCTATCTCCGAAAATTAATTTAAGTTTAGAACGTTTCAAATTCCCAGTGCCTTTTCTTTCCCACCTGTCAAACATATTCATTATCACATCTCACCTCATCAGAGACGACACAATCATGAGGTAACACAGTTATTCTTTGAGTTCAAATACACCTGGAACAGATAGGAGGTGTTGGTTGTTAAAAGTACTTTCACACAATTTAACAGAGCTTTTTAGTAAGAATCTTTCAAATTTTGAAACAGACGCTTGAAAAAGCGCTCCTAACTGCCAGTCACTCTTCTTCTGATTTCCTTTCACCAAGGGCCAGTTGCACCAGCTGTGTGTAAGTTAAAGGTGCCATCGAATTGAAAATCGAATTTACCTTGGCATAGTTAAATAACAAGAGTTCAGTACATGTAAATGACATACAGTGAGTCTCAAACGCCATTGTTTCCTCCTTCTTATATAAATCTCATTTGTTTAAAAGACCTCTGAAGAACAGGCGAATCTCAACATAACACGGACTGTTACGTAACAGTCGGGGTGTATGCCCCAATATTTGCATATGCCAGCTCATGATCGAGGCATTACACAAGGGCAGCCAGTATTAACGTCTGGATGTGCACAGCTGAATCATCAGACTAGGTAAGCAAGCAAGGACAACAGCGAAAAATGGCAGATGGCGTGATAATAACTGACATGATCCATGGTAACATGATATTTTTAGTGATATTTGTAAATTGTCTTTCTAAATGTTTCATTAGCATGTTGCTAATGTACTGTTAAATGTGGTTAAAGTTACCATCGTTTATTACTGTATTCACGGAGACAAGAGAGCCATCGCTATTTTCATTTTTAAACACTTGCAGTCTGTATAATTCATAAACACAACTTCATTCTTTATAAATCTCTTCAACAGTGTAGCATTAGCCGTTAGCCACGGAGCATAGCCTCAAACTCATTCAGAATCAAATGTAAACATCCAAATAAATACTATACTCACATAATCCGATGTATGCATGCAGCATGCATGACGAACACTTTGTAAAGATCCATTTTGAGGGTTATATTAGCTGTGTGAACTTTGTTTATGCTGTGATAGAGTCCAGAGCTCGGGAGGGGGCGGAGAGCGCGCGATTTAAAGGGGCCGCAGCATGAATCGGCGCATTTCTAATTATGCCTCAAAATAGGCAGTTAAAAAAAATTATTTAAAAAATCTATGGGGTATTTTGAGCTGAAACTTCACAGACACATTCAGGGGACACCTTAGACTTATATTACATCTTGTAAAAAAACATTCGATGGCACCTTTAAACCTTGTTAGCCTCCAACCATGTCAGCTCTCTCTCTGTCTAAAGAAAAAAGTACACTACTATTTGGATTCGAAACAATTTTTAAAATGTTTTTGAAAGAAGTCTCTTATGCTCACGAAGGCTGCATTTATTTAATAAAAAATACAGTAAAAAGTCATATTGCAAAATTTTATTTTAGTTATAAAACTTTTAATTTTACAAATTAAAAGAACTGTTTTCTATTTTAATATATTTTAAAATGTAATTTATTCCTGTGATGGAAAAGCTGGATTTTCAACATCATTACTCCAGTTTTTATTGTCACATGATCCTTCAGGAATCATTCTAATATGCTGATTTGGTCAGGTAACATTTCTCATTATTATCAGTGTTGAAAACAGTTGTGCTGCTTAACATTTTTGTGGAAACGGTGATATTTTTTTCAGGATTCTTTGATGAATAGGAAGTCCAATGAACAGCATTTATTTACGTTTATTAAATTTATTTATTACATTTATTAAATAGAAATCTGCTGTAACATTATAAATGTCTTCACTGTCACTTTTGCTCAATTTAACGCATCATTGATGAATAAAAGTATTAATTCCTTCTTTTTTTTTTATCTTACCACAAATGTTTGAATGGTATCATTGTATCCACAAAACGTTAAGCAGCAAAAACTGTTCTAAACATTGATAATAAAAAATGTTTTCTAGAATGATTTTTGAATGAACATGTGATAAAAAATTGACAATTCTTATTTTTTATGGAATATTGCAGCATTTATTATAAATGATTTATCTGTGCACAATGTTATTTTTTACAAATGAATGTGCCCTCGTGAATGTGCACCCCCATCCCATCAGAGATGCTGGCTTTTGAACTGAACGCTGATAACACGCTGGAAGGTCTCCCTCCTCTTTGGCCCGGAGGACACGGCATCCGTGATTTCCGACAGGAATGTCAAATTTGGACTCGTTTGACCATAGAACACTTTTCCACTTTGAAACAGTCCATTTTAAATGAGCCTTGGCACACAGGATACAACGGCGCTTCTGGACCATGTTCACATGTGGTTTCCTTTTTGCATAATAATAGAGCTTTAGTTGGTATCTGCAGATGGTACGGCGGATTGTGTTTACCGACAGTGGTTTCTGTAAGTATTCCTTGGCCCATTTAGTAATGTCATTGACTCAATCATGCCGAATGAATAAGTGTTGTCTGAACGTCCCAAAACATCCCAACATTTCCGGAATTCAGGTTGTAAATGATTTATCTGTGCACATCATTTAAAAAAAAAAAAAAGCGCCATTGTAATCTTTAATCAAAATAATTTCCCCTCCCTCTTGCAGTGACATCTCTTCTCTTGCAATAGCAAACCACACCATCCAATCAATTCTCATTGGATAAAATCAAGCCCCGCTCTACATTTTTTCTTGTATGATAAGCCATTTCACTCATATATACATCACAATAGAGAAGAAAAGACTATCTAAACTTCTGTCGAATTTAAGAACAAATGTTGAAACATCTACTTACAAACGAACTAGCTACTGAGACCCTAGTGTGAACTTTATATGGCAAGTCAAGAAAGACCTCAGATGGTGGAACCATAGATTGTAAAAAAAATATGGACGTAGTCTCCATGACATCACCTGTAGGTTTCTGAAGAGCATTTTTGAAGCCTAAAGTGGGCTGTCGCCATCTTGGCAGCACATCACTGTGCGTCACTCCAGGATAACTGAAAATGGGCAAAGAGGCAAGACGTAGTTGGAACTGAGGTGCCTGGTAGCCGAAATCATGCCTGCCTAGCTCGATGTGACCAAGTTAGCTCAGGCTAAGGAGCCATCTATTTATTTTAGATACCATCTAAAATATTAATAAAGATAACAAGTTATATAATTTGAAAGTTATAAAGGTTTACTGTCAATCTACGGTGTCTGTTTTATGATACAGAAGCTCCAGCACCAGTAACATTGTAATTTGTGTCGGGTGTGCAAATGACAACATGCAAAATCAAAATGTGACGATGATGTAATGAAATAGCGATTGCAAGATGAATCCAATCCGTCACACTTAAAGTGTCCATGATTAGCGTCCATTGAAAAATATTCAACAGCCCTTTTTTCCACAAATGCATTAAATCAATAAAATATTGATATACTGTCCATTGTTTGCGTCATATTTCTTTTGTGGTGTCTTGAGAGGCATATTCTCCAGCCATTGTTATTGTAGTAAATCAGACAAAACTTTTAGCCAATGTCAAGACGATCCAACAAAGTGTGTTCTGTTTATCTTCCACATGCGTGTACCTGTACACACAGACGCACATCTGTCTCGACTATTAACCGCACAGCAAGCCATATTATTTGATAACTTGTATGAAATAATCCCAAAAAAGTACAAACACAGCAGAGATGCTGGCTGGAATAACATGACGGCTGACAGACAGCAGACAAACGACTAGTATAGTGACAGCAGCGGCAATCCACCTGTCACTCAAGTGGCCACACCCTTAATTATGCAGAACTTTAAGGCTTAATATAATTTAAACGGATGAGTTATAAAAAAAAAAAAAAATCACCCCCCTCACAGTTGTCATGAAGGGCAAAATTAGCTGTTTAGACCAAAACCTCTTTTTGTACCAGGCTGTAAACACATTTTTTTCTGCTGTAAAGATGGGCATGTTAACATGGGGGAGGTACAGATTTGACTCCCTTCTGGAGCCTGTCCCTAGTGACCAGTCGATGAATTGCAGTTTATGTTGGCTTCAGTGGGATGTTGCCGCTTGGGTGGAACCCAAACAATGACAACAACACTTTTTTTCACTCATTTTGGACTGTTCAGTCAGTGCCAGGTTGTCCTTCTATGGATGAGTTTGGATAAAAGGACAGAGGCAGGACAATGGGACAGGACTTGGGGTGAGATGGACAGGGAACAGGAGCCGCCTACCTCATCCCTCTCCTCCCATCACCGATTCTGTTCTATCAAAGTTATTTATTCCTTCTTTCTATTTTAAGCCTATTTATGCAGCAGGCGACTCCTCATTATCTGCCTGTGGCTCTGCAGGGATGACAGGAAAGGATCCCCTAAAAACAGAGCGAGGGATGACCCTGCCCTCCCTCTCATCCCCCTCTTCTCTCCACGCATCGTTAAATTGCCTATTATTTCTCCATTTCAGCCCATCCCGTGTCCCCTCTGTCGGCACATTAATGACAGGCGAGGAGAGCGTCAACGCGCTTCTCCTCGCTGTGCAGACGCTCATTAAACAGAGAGGATGCTTAATGCTGTGGAGCTGAGCAGTTTAAGACAACGCAGTCAGAGAAGATTCCATCTGCCTGGACTCCTCTCAGACTCTCTCAATGACTTCTCAAGAGCAAAGCAGATGCAACACCCCGTCCGAGCCCCAGAGGACAACATCTCCCACAATTCCCCGTGAATATGCAGATACAGTTAAAAGCACCGCCAAGCAGTTGGTGAATATTAAAAAGATTGGTGTAGCAGGCATCTCTCTGTCCTATCATGTCCCTGCTGACTAAAAGTATAGAATTAAATGCATAAGTGGATTGAACACTCCTCAGTATTTTTTGTATACTGAATACACATTGATATATGACTTTATAGGAAGTTACATTGCCATTATGACAATGGGTCATATATAATAAATTAACCACATTTATTTTCATATAAAATTTGGATTTGAACAAAATTTAGGGGTTTGAAGCACAACAGGTAAGATTAATTTTTAGCATATATATTATATAGCATAATATTAAAAATATAGGCCTAAACAAAATATAATAATAATAATAAAACCATATATTATATCATATTTATTGTATTATTTAAAGGGTTAGTTCACCCAAAAATGAAAATTCTGTCATTTCAGTGTATCGAATCATGATTCAGATCGCGTGTCAAACTGCCAACGGCTGAAATCACATGACTTTGGCGCTCCGAACAGCAGATTCAATACTCTGATTCATTTATGCTCCGATGCTTCCTGAAGCAGTGTTTTGAAATCGGCCATCACTAAATAAGTTTTTTTGTTTTTTTTGGCTCTCCAAAAATATTCTCGTCGCTTTATAATATTAATATTGAACCACTGTACTCACATGAACTGATTTAAATATGTTTTTAGTACCTTTATGGATCTTGAGAGAGGAAGTGTCATTGCTCCCTATTGAGGCCTCACGGAGCCATCGGATTTCAACAAAAATATCTTAATTTGTGTTCAGAAGATTAATGAAGGTCTTACGGGTGTGGAACGGCATGAGGGTAAGTAATAAATGACAGAATTTTCATTTTTGGGTGAACTAACCCTTTAATTATGTATTTATACAAGTTATTTTGTTAATATTGTTAACTATTAATATTGATTCTAATATATAATATTTAATATTAATTATTTTATATTTATATACATTTTTAGACCAGCATTTAACAGCGGTAGTGACGAGGCTCCATTAGATTCAGCTGTTCCTTATATAAATCACCATATTTTTATATATATAAAACTATGGTCATTGATATGAAATTTATTTACACAAGTATACCACGTACCTCGACAGAGTCATTCAAGTGTTGTCTGTTTAATGACGTTGCAGGGCATTCCAGTTGAGCAATTTTGTTGTGAACTTCTACAGATACCCCCTGCTTAGGAACCTGTGAAGGGAACACAGCATATGTTATTCAGCAGTAGGTTGGACAAGAGCATCACAGAGTAAGTAAAATCATACCTGCTGTGTCAGCCAAGTGCTGCATCAGTTGACCCGCTGTAATGCCACACTGTGCATCCTGACCTGTACTGCAGAGACATACCCATCTGTCAATCACTGTGTCAGGGCATACAATCTGCAGTGACCTCTCTTGCATGACCTCTGACCCCTGCTGGGTAGTGTACTGCAGTCTGCATCATCACTGTCAGCACTGTAATGTGATAGAAGGTCCTTCAGGGTGGCAATGACACTCATTTCAATGTCAAGTATTTTCATTTTAATATATATATATATATATATATATATATATATATATATATATATATATATATATATATATATATATATATATATATATATATATATATTTTTTTTTTTTTTTTTTTTTTACAGTTTTTAATGTTTTCCAAAAAACGTGTATAAAGTTCCACAGTGATCCTTACACACTCATATGCAGGCACAGTCTCAGAGAGAAAAACATGGGTGTATGGACTAATTTTCAGAAGTGGCAATTGTGCAAATAAGTGCTGGCAACTACCTGTGGTATGATTAAAAACCGCCACTGGGAGAAATTACACAGGAGTCTAATCAGCCAGACTGCTGAATATCAGCTGGGGTTTAGTTGAAGTCTTACGATTTATTTACCCGCTAGAAAAAAAAAAAAGTTTTGCTCAGTCCACAAATCATTCTTAATAATTATTCTGCTGATTCATAACAAAGGGAAAACATTATAACGAAGTCACTGCTGTTCTTTGTACTTGGGGAGAAGGCGAATACTCATTTTTCAGCCATACATTTACATAAATTCACATCTCTTTAAGCTTGCATTCCCAAATGTGATAAAGCACTTGCTGCAAAATAAATAAATAAAACAGAAATGAGAAGGGTTAAGGTATAGGAAGACCAAACAAAAATAATCACAGGATAAAAAAGTGCATATAGACAAGAAAAATAAAGCTGTGAAGCTCACATTGATACAGAATATGGAGGAATAAATGAACGTGATAAGGATATTTATGAAGTGGAAAGGGAGCAAGCGCATGAGGATAGATAGATTTACGAGATATCGAGGGGAGGGATCAGATGGAGGGATGAAGTGATAAGTGGAAGAACGAGTGAGGCACTCTGTTTTTACAGCGGCAGTCAAACAATGACGTTCAACAGCATTTAGAGTCGAGCGGGGACGGCCCAAGGCATTTAACTTTTACAGCACAGATGATGGAAGTGGTGTGTAAGTGTGTGTGAGTTTGTGTGTGAGCGAGATATCTAACATCCTGTCTTAAAGCACTACGCTTTCGGTCTTAATCTTTCATTCGATACGCACATGCAAATCTTTAGCCTCACTGACATAAATACACATTCAGAAGGTATTGCTACTCACAGACCTCTATACCCATTTCTATTACCAAGACAGACACACACACATATGCACACAGAATCCCTGATGAAAGTCTCCCACACTTCAGGGTAGATGTCATGTTCCAGTGTAGCAGAGATATATGGCACATTAAAAATGAATGGAGAAAGGTGGAATGTCTTGGATGGAACACTGTGTTTTACCTTGCAGTGCTTCCTCTTTGGCGTACCTGCTGAATTTTTCACTTCTCTGTGTATCTCTCTCACTTTCATCCTGTATCTTACATTTCAACAGTCTGTTTGTTTTCAGGGGTCACGGTGTGCCCTGGCATTATGATCAGCACTAACGCAGCGAACTCCCTTTCAGTGTGCTCTCACAACACCAGGTGACCTTTATAAAATCTGTAAAGATCACAACAAATATCTCAAAAAGATTTCCATATATAGAGACCTTCCAGGTCACACATTTCATTACGTAAACTGCAGCAGCAATCATCTACTTCATGCATTTCCCCCCCCTCTCTTCGACTGCTTGACTCGTTTTCCTCAGTATTTTCTCCTATCCGGCTCAAAAAGTGTCTTTCCAAGCCTGCGTGACCCGGACATTTAAGAGAACCGTGACAGCAGGGGGCAATTTCAAATCTCTTTCCCCTCATCAAACAGTGAGAGAAGGAGAGGAAGGTCAAAGAAAGATGGGAGATGGGAAAGAACAAGGGTTGGTCATGATGAGTGTTTGATCCAGGAATGAGAAATGGCAACAAGAAAGTAGAAGCCCATCTGGGGAACGAACAGAAGATGGGAGGAGGGATGAGGAGGAAAGAAAGAAAGAAACGATGGGATGCATATCTAAACTTGGCACATTGCGTTCAATTATGTGACTGTGAGAACCAGTTCTTTGGTGTCACCCAAGTGTTGTTCAGACTGTCAGTCCAAATCTGATTTTTGTGCATATCCGATCAAATTTAGCAAGTGCCTATCCGATCAAATTTAGCAAGTGTGAATGACAAAAAAAAACAATGCGATGTGGTTTGAAATTCTATTTAAATTGCATTTCTGGAAATCTGTTTTAGTCTGACTGCTCTTATCGGATTTTGTGTGGTTTTTGTGACTTTCTCTCGCCATGTAAAAGTCAGACGTTGTTATACAGTAGGAAACACGCTAAAAGTCACTGCAGAAACAAGGCTGTGTTGCTTTGCAAAGTGCAGGACGAGTGACATGTTTTGAAACTGGCGGAGACGACAGCACAGAATAAAGACACGCATACTAGCCTCCTATGGTTCTGCCTCAGCCTCATAAAATGCAGTAGTCCAGCGCAACATTATCACGTTGGAAATAAGATAACATCTGTATTGCAAACCCCTCCACTTTTACCCCTCCATCAACGCAAAGTCATTGCCACAGAAACCAATGCAGATATTCAGGAAAACGAAAGAGCGGCATGGGACACACAAATCGGATCTGGGGTGCGTTTCCCGAACAACGATGTAACTCGCTGCTGAACTACCATAGTACGATGCATTGTTGAACAAATCAACTAGCTAGTCACGACTGTTTCCCGAAACCATATTGTCGCAAACTTGTCGTTCAACCGCGTTGGTGAATGACGTCACGCAGGTGGTGGAGTAATGGTGCGTTCACACCGGACGCGAATGAAGCGGTAAGCGTGAGTGATTTACATGTTAAGTCAATGCAAAGACGTGAATCCTGCGGCGCGAATGACGCGGCGCGAATTGAGCGTTTTGCGCGAATCGCGCAAGTTGAAAAATCTGAACTTTGGCGAATTTCCGCGCCGCGTTAACCAATCAGGAGCTTGCTCTAGTAGTGACGTGACGTAGCGAGCTGAGGCAGAAATTCGAAACAACTAAATCATTGTCGCTATACATCTTCATACATTTATAGAAACAGAAATAAAAAGGATCGTGTTTGAAAGAAAGTGAGTGAGGAGGTCAGACAATCTGATAAGTTGTAAAAAACGGTCTTTACTCAATTTGAGCTATATATATATACATTTTAAGACTACAAGCCAACTAAAGACGACCAATTGAGCTTATTCGCTGTAAATTACAATTATTTCCCCACTGACAAGTTGTGTTTATTCAGAGGAAGTGTGCAGAAAGCAGTGGGAGAGTCTGGGACACATAAAAGAGCCCCTCTCATGACGCGAATTCGCGTCTGTTGTGAAGGGATTTTCACGCGCGAATGAAGCGAATGTCACGTGTGAATGAAGCGAGTAAACTTAAAATGTTCAAGCGTCCAACTACGCGCGAATAGCGCGATTTATTCGCGCAAGTCGCGTCTGGTGTGAACGCAGCATAATAACTTCTATAAATGAATCCGTTTGAGATCGAATTAATGCTAGAATTTCTGCTATAAATTACAGACATGGGATTAGAGGACTAATTCTCATTTTCCTCAGTTATTTTGCTTTATTTCCAGATTGAATCAAATGCTTGTTCTGTACTAGAGCACGTACGCACATGCGCACTCTTCAAAAACGGTGCTTTAGCTCTTGACAAACTAAAATATATAAATGACATTTGTATATATTCAAAATAAAAGATATACATTGTATTTAATGTAAGCTTGCTTATTTTGCTCAAGATAACGATTTATTAAGTCCACATGTCATAAAAATAAGAAACTATGCTTCTAACCACAGCTCGAGAGCTGTCGTTCCAACCACACAAGTTTGCGATGCAGGGGTGCGTTTCCCGAACAACGATATAACTCGCTGCTGAAATTCTTATAGTACGATGCATCGTTGAACAAATCAACTAGCTAGTCACGACTGTTTCCCGAAACCGTATTGTCGCAATCTTGTCGTTCAACCGCGTTGGTGAATGACATCACGCAGGTGGTGGAGTAATAACTTCTTTAAATTAATCCGTTTGAGATCGAATTAATGCTAGAATTTCTGCTATAAATTACGGACATGGCATTAGAGGACTAATTCTCATTTTCCTCAGTTATTTTGCTTTTTTCCAGATTGAATCAAATGCTTGTTCTGTACTAGAGCACGTATGCACATGCGCACTCTTCAAAAACGGTGCTTTAGCTCTCTTGACAAACTAAAATGTATAAATGACATTTGTATATATTCAAAATAAAAGATATACATTGTATTTAATGTAAGCTTGCTTATTTTGCTCAAGATAATGATTTATTAAGTCCACATGTCATAAAAATAAGAAACTATGCTTCTAACCACAGCTCGAGAGCTGTCGTTCCAACCACACAAGTTTGCGATGCAGGGGTGCGTTTCCCGAACAACGATATAACTCGCTGCTGAAATTCTTATAGTACGATGCATCGTTGAACAAATCAACTAGCTAGTCACGACTGTTTCCCGAAACCGTATTGTCGCAATCTTGTCGTTCAACCGCGTTGGTGAATGACATCACGCAGGTGGTGGAGTAATAACTTCTTTAAATTAATCCGTTTGAGATCGAATTAATGCTAGAATTTCTGCTATAAATTACGGACATGGCATTAGAGGACTAATTCTCATTTTCCTCAGTTATTTTGCTTTTTTCCAGATTAAATCAAATGCTTGTTCTGACGTACTAGAGCACGTACACACATGCGCACTCTTCAAAAACGGTGCTTTAAATCTCTTGACAAACTAAAATATATAAATGACATTTGTATATATTCAAAATAAAAGATATACATTGTACTTAATGTCAGCTTGCTTATTTAGCTCAAGATAATGATTTATTAAGTCCACATGTCATAAAAACAAGAAACTATGCTTCTAACCACAGCTCAAGAGCTGTCGTTCCAACCACACAAGTTTGCGATGCAGTTTGCGAATGTTCGTTTGAACTATGGTTTCGCGAAACACCAAATCGTTGAACTATGTAAGTAACGACGGAACTTGCGATGTTAGTTGGCTAACGATGCTTTTGGGAAACGCAACCCTGTACAGTTGCATCACACAATGTGGACAGTGAATAATAAATGATCAGATTCCAATCGGATACACAAATAATCTGTAACGCTGTTTACGTTGTAGATACGGTGCAGCGCTTCCAAGTTTTACATCAGAACGCTGGCTCAGTATTGGCCAACGCTGTTCACATGAGCATGCATGCGTTTTGATGCTGACGCAGGAGTCAACCAATACTGAGTTGTCGTTCTGACTTAGAACCCGGAAGCGCTGCACTGTGTTTACAATATAAACAGCGTAAGAGAACGACATGGAAGAGAAGAAATTGTTGAATAAAGTCATTATTTTTGTTTTGTTTTTGCGCACAAAAAGTATTCTCATGTTTTTATGTGTTTACTACCTTTCTGGGCCTTGAAAATGATAATTAAATGGCTGTCTATGGAGGGGTCAGAGAGCTCTCGGATTTCATAAAAAAAACATCTCGATTTGTGTTCCGAAGATGAACGAAGGTCTTACGGGTAATTAAGTAGTAATTAATAACAGAATTTTCATTTTTGGGTGAACTAACCTTTTAATGCAAATGTTACTTCACAAGTAATCTGAACTTTTGTATTTCAACCACAGATGGTGATAGAGAGCCCAGATTGCCATAGTCTAACAATAAATTTAGGTCTGTTAACCACAAATAAATAAATAAAAAGAAATAAAATAAAAATATTATTTATTACATCTTTTGTGTTGCACAGAAGAAATAAAGTCATACAGGTTTAAAATGACATTATATTGAGTAAATGACAATTATAATTTTAATTCTTTAAAATCATCATAGAAAATGGATATCTATCCTAATTTGCATATTATATGGTGAATAACTGCTTCAGGGCACGTTTTAACAATATGGGAGTGATGTTGAGAAAAGATGTCACGCCTGTGAGCGTATAAGGCCAAAGCAAATTACAAACGGTGGCAACTAATAATCGTCTGCATTCACGACCATCTTCTCCTCATCTCACTGTCTGAAGGCTTCAGCCTAAAGCAAGTCCCACGAGAGCATGTAAAATTCTTTCCTCCGATCCTTAGACATACGCCACCCTCTCTGATAAAGACTGACGCTCTGACTGAGTTCCTCAATGGTGCCGGGACGCATACATAGGTCAAGAGACGCCTCTGTTGTTGCCGACTCATCTTGACAGGCAGGTGACAGAGATTAATAGCCCCTCTATTGACTGACTAACTTGCAGTTCCTTATCGTTGGCTTGGCCCAAGTGCACAGCGCTGTTATTAGAGGTATAATTGCAAAGACATTTAAAGCGTTTTCCCTTCGGGGATGGTGGAATCCAATAAAGCTTTCATAAGAGTCAAGGCAAGACGAGGCATTGCGCTCCCTGCGCACACACAAAATGGCAACGGAGGGCGAAAGATGGGAGAGATCCTGTGAAATTGTCTGCATCAAGACAATAAGTGATTTATGGTGCATTGCACAACTCTGGTAAAGCTGATTTATTAAAAACACATGGAGAATCTGTACATATGACAGCTGTCATGTCAAGTACGCAGTATAAATATAAGCTCTGTCCCAAATATTGTCTACATAAAAAAAAAAAACAGCGTATACGGCATTGTTTCAAGGTTGGTAAACATGAATATGTATCTGAAATAGTGTGTGTGTTCACTTTTGTTTTGTGTAGGTGGAAGATGAAACAGGGAGGGCTGCTGAATATGCAGAGATAATCTGGGCTCTAACTCAATTGTGCAGAAATGAAGTTAGCCACCTCAGGGGAGCGAGAGCCAGGGGTCAGAATGGGCCATGCCCTCCCTGTCAGCAAACAGACAGGACGTAGGGGACACAGGGAGGCGCTGACCCCTCTCTGTCCAGCACTACGAGGACATCAGTGACACCTGAAAGCCAACAGAAACACTGCATTTTACACTTACCCAGTACAGGAACAATCCATCAAAAACTGTCCCTATTCAGTAGGGATGGGAATCATTAAGAACAAAACAATTCCTATTCCAGTTCAGTGAACAATATGTAAGATTTTTGGATTAAAATATCCAAAATACACTAGAACAATGTTATATATTTTGTTGACTTGTGTACTTACATTATCCCCAAATGTTTCCAAGAATGTTTAAATCCAGAGAAATAAACCATTTTAACCAGGATACGGACCGTGTTTGTGCGTCGCCTATCAATGTCATCATACCCATGTTACCCTCGATTTCCAGTTGTATTTTGTAGAAACCATGGAAACACAGCTTAAATATATTATGTGCATATATAACACAAAATCTTTGACAAAAATCATGTCGCCAGGTCTCTCACCCTTTACCAACAAATGACCAATAAAAAATTGCACACATCACTAGAGATCAGATTTCTGCAGAAAAAGCTTCCAATTACAATTCCTTTGTTGTAAAGCCTACAGAAATTAATTAAAAGTTTATAATAATAATATGTTTCAAGTTGTATGACAGCAATCAAACCACTTAAAGGTGCCCTAGAATTGAAAATTGAATTTATCTTGGCATAGTTGAATAACAAGAGTTCAGTACATGGAAATGACATACAGTGAGTCTCAAACTCCATTGTTTCCTCCTTCTTATGTAACTCTCATTTGTTTAAAAGACCTCAGAAGAACAGGCGAATCTCAACATAACACCGACTGTTACGTAACAGCCGGGATCATTAATATGTACACCCCCAATATTTGCATATACCAGCCCATGTTCAAGGCATTAGACAAGGGCAGCCAGTATTAACGTCTGGATCTGTGCACAGCAGAATCATCAGACTAGGTAAGCAAGCAAGAACAATAGCAAAAAATGGCAGATGGAGCAATAATAACTGACATGATCCATGATATTTTTTGTGATATTTGTAAATTGTCTTTATAAATGTTTCGTTAGCATGTTGCTAATGTACTGTTAAATGTGGCTAAAGTTGCCATCGTTTCTTACTGTATTCACAGAGACGAGAGCTGTCACTATTTTCATTAAACACTTGCAGTCTGTATAATTCATAAACACATCTTCATTCTTTATAAATCTCTCCAACAGTGTGTAATGTTAGCTTTAGCCACGGAGCACCATCAAATTCATTCATAATCAAATGTAAACATCCAAATAAATACCATACTTACGCAATTAGACATGTTGCATGACGAACACTTTGTAAAGATCCATTTTGAGGGTTATATTAGCTGTGTGAACTTTGTTTATGCTGTTTAAGGCAGTCGTGAGCTCGGGGGTGGGGAGCACTAGAATTTAAAGTGGCAGCGCACTGAATCGGCGTATATTTAATAATGCCCCAAAATAGGCAGTTCAAAAAATGAATTAAAAAAATCTATGGAGGTATTTTGAGCTGAAACTTCACAGACACATTCAGGGGACACCTTAGACTTATATTACATCTTTTGAAAACGCGTTCTATGGCACCTTTAAAGGGTTAGTTCACCCAAAAATGAAATTTCTGTTATTATTTATCTTCGGCCAATACGGAGTTGGTATTTGGACGTAAACAAGGAAACCTACACTGAGTTCACTATGTATGACAACGATTCAAATTGTTGAATGAAGTCATTATTTTTGCTTTTGTTTTTGCGCACAAAAAGTATCCATGTCGCTTCATAACATTAATGTTGAACCACTGTAGTCACGTGGACTATTTAAACCATGTTTTCAACTACCTTTCTGGACATCAACAGGTGCAAGGACGTTGCTGCCTATGTGGATCAGATACCCTCGGATTTCATCAAAAATATCTTAATTTTGTGTTCCGAAGATGAACGAAGGTCTTACAGGTGTGGAACGACATGAGGGTGAGTAATTAATGACAGAAATTTCATTTTTGGGTGAACTAACCCTTTAAGGCCCCGATATACTCACGGTGAAGTTCTTTTTTGCCCTTCGCTTTGAGTAAAAAGAAGTTTGAAATATTGTGAGCAGCGGTATACTGTTAGCCAATATCCTGCGAGCGGCATTTAGATGAATAAGATAATATTTGCTGCATGCTTTCGTTTCAATAAAATAAAGACACAACAAAAATGACAGCGATGAGAAAACAGCAAAGAAAGCATTTGATCACAGCGATGTTTGCACGAGTTCTGCAATTCGGCACTCCACTTCATACAATATATTGTTTTAAAGTAGGGGTCTTCAAGGTTTTTCAGGGCAAGGACACCTTAGGCGATAGAGACATGGAGCAGAGGACTGGCTTTGATGGTAATAGAAACCAAACACATTAACATAGTTATATTGGTTGTGTTATATGTTTTTGATTCACTAAAAAAAAAGTCTCATTAGAGACATTTATTCTTGAATAAAACTACAGTGATTGCATGGTATGCTTTTTATTCACCAAAAAGAACAATAGAGTCATTCGTTCTGTAATTGGACTACACTGTTCGCCACGTCTGAGCTTCTCGCACTATTTATTCAGTGAAGCCGAAGCACAGCATGTTTTGTCTGCAGTGATGGAACAATGCATATGTGAGAACTGTTAATGTCATTTGGATCAGCTATCCTTTTTGAAAATGGAACGGGTTATGAATAAGAACTGGTTCTCAGGTTTTCTTACTATACAGTACAGTATGTGGTACTACATAAACATATTGAAAACACGCTGTGTAACCAAGCTCACAAAGACCTATATGAGCAGACAGTCTCATCATCCTGTGGTTTAACACACACTCCACTGAACTGAAAGCACATTTCCCAGGCATCAGAAACGCGCACGCTTGCCTAATTTCCGTGTAATCTGGTTAGACTGTGAGCCCTGCTCCGACCTTGTCACACTCGTCACTGCTGTCGTTCTGCCGCTGACAGGAGGTGAAACGCTCGGCATTAATGTAATAAACTAGACGTGTGTCTGTAAGTGTGCGAGGTAGATGCAGAGGGATACTGAAGAAGGCAGGGACAACCAAAGTGCCGAGTTTGTGTGACTACAGCCTTATGTTTGAGCCAAGACAGACATAATCAATCAATCTCAGGGTGTCAGTGCTTGTAGTTTTGGCGGCTCCCTTGGTGCAGTAGCTGTCAGATCTTGTCTTTTCTTTTCACCTTGAACAGGGATCGGTGTTTCAAAGGTAAACTTAGCTACTTGAGGTCAAAAGCAGATCAGTAATGTCATCGAGTCAAAGTGCGGTTTTATTGAAGCCAATCTAATAGGACCCATTGGTTCAAACAGTTTTATGTTCGACCAATCAAATCAAAGTAGTATTATCGTTGTATTATTGCTCATAAAGAACCTGCACCTGGAGACATCGGATGAAAGCTCTGTCTATTCACAGACAAGGAAAATCTGTCGTTCTTCAGCTCTACGCATTCCCTGCCTCTTCATTTTTTCACTATTCATTTGCAGTTTGCGAACTTAAATACACATCCTCTGTGATGTGCATGTTTTAAATTCTGATTAAATTAATTTTGATGTTTTTTAAGGAAATTAAATTCTTGAAAAGAAAACCGTATTTTAAGTCTCCTAAAATACAATATAATTAGTCCTTTTTATGACAAAGTTGTAAAATGTTTTAAAATGTAATGTAGAGTGACTCCCCAAAAAATAATAATTCACCTGCAAAAAAATAAATAAATAATAAATAAATAAATACACTTTAACCTGGAAAAAACTATTTTAAAAAATGTAAACAAACAAACAACAAAAAAAAGATTAGGATTTGTACACTCTTATATGTCATTGACCAACTATTTTGGCTACCAATAAGACTATATTATCCTCAGCTCTGTTTAATATATTTTATATCCATTCCACAGAATTCCATACATTGTCTGTATATTCTGTCCGGGCTTGATAATTTACTCAGGAGCAAAAAGTGAACAAACACAAAGTCAGAATTTATACAGAGCTTGAAAAATGGACCTTTAACTGAAACTTTACCTAAGAGGAAATCTGTGATGTACATAATGAACAAAAATCCAGCAGGAAAGGATTTCATTATGTTATAGTCCAAACATAACATAACATAAGCATAATTACACATACACACCAGTATAACACATCTTGCCTTGTATCCTATAGGCATTGGAGTACAGGTAGCTACTGCAGATCCCCAAATGAATCACTCTCAGCAAGAGAGATAGACAGAATCACACATTTTCAGACATGTGAAATAGAGGGCAATTGTCAATGCCAAAGCATCCTGAAAAACAGCCTGTTAAAGAGCTCTGCAAATGAGTCTATCGACACACACTTGCACACTACACACATGCACCATCACTTCGAGGTGAGACAGATGGACGGGCAGTCTGGTTCAACGTTTCTAGGAGTTTATCTTCATACATCTTAAGGCAAAAGCTTTGAGATATCAGTGAGAATCATTTATACATACCCAAAGATGAAGGTGATGATATTTAGCGTGTCTTCTGTAGCTTTCTTTATTGTCGTGCAATACCACAAGCTACCTACAGGAGGTGCATTTTCACTGTGCCCATAGCATACACTGTTACATAGGCCGCAGAAAGCTTTTCGTACAGGTCAAGACAAAAATACCAATGGGACAAAAATACACCCCCCCTCCCCCCCTCATTTTGCAAATTTAGGTGGACAGCATGGAATAATAATCACTTATTCAAGAATGCTGTTGCATTAGAAAATTGTATTTTAAAGGAGAAAAATAAAATAAAATTATTGACTGATCTGATAAGGAAAATTTGAAAATGACTGACCTTTGATGCATTTATGTTATGGTCGTATTAGTACAGTTTTTATGGCCTAAATACTACATGCTTTCAAAAGGCACTTCAAAAAAAAAATAATGTTCTCATGAATGAACATGGTAACAGGCAAACTTCTTCACAGTTGGTCACAAAATGAATAAAAGCTTTATGAAACAGCATTGTGTTCCTTGTTTGCAATAAGGCCTGGCCTTGTGGAGATGCTACGTCTATTGTTCTGTTCACATTAGTTGCCCCCTGGCTCCGCTGCAATGAGAAAAGTGTAAGAAAATCTCACCTCTACCCATCACATCTTATGAACAGCTGAGCTTCCCCTCCCTGCTACTCCTACACAATCATAAACGCACACACACAGATGCCAACAGATGTATGAAGGAAGTGGGAGATATATAAGAGAATAAAGCAATTGAGAGCGGAAGCTCAGATAAGGTGAGGAGAGTAAATGAAAAATGGAGAAAAAGTGAAAGACAATGGTGAGGAAGATGATAAGTAAGAGAGGTCAAATAACCAAATAAACTATGTGCACATGTAACTTTTAACTACATATAACTGTATACTGTATGTTACAATCACAGAAGGGCTGAGACACTGGATGTAAAAAAGTAAGGTGTTTATTTTCACAACCAGATGAACAACACTTAAGCAGGTGAGTGAATGGCAAATCTTCAGGTGAATGGTGATAAATGGAGTGGTAATACTGTCCTTTGTTTTGTAGGTGAAGGAGGATGTTTGAATGCAGATTTCCAGACACAACAATGGAGCTGGACTTCACACACGAAGACGAAGCACACAGGAGGAGAACAGGAAACAGACCGGAGACAGGTAAGTAATCCAACGGAGTCCTTGAGGTAAGCATACAGGTAAGATGCTAACGAGACTGGACAATGAGCGTGTGTGAAAGGGAGTCCTTTATACTGCTGGTGATGAGTGTGCTGATGACGTACAGGTGTGCGTGATTAGTATTCTGGTGATGGGGTGCGTTGTGATTGGGTGAAGGTGGAGCCTTGCATTTCTGTGACAATACCCCCTTGGGGCCCTCTATCTGACATGATGTCCTCCGGGATTCCGTAGTACCTGAAGATATGGTTGAACATGAGCTCAGCAGTCTCCATGGCAGTGGGTAGTCCCTTTAAAGGAATCAGATGCTCAGATTTAGAGAATCTGTCAACAACCACAAACACACAGGTACAGTCATTGGAAACAGGTAAGTCAGTGATAAAATCCACTTCTAGGTGTGACCAGGGTCTGTTGGGAACGGGCAGAAGATGGAGTTTTCCGGAGGGAAGATGACGAGGGCTTTTGGAGATGGCGCATTCCTTACATCCCTGCACATACCTTCTGATGTCAGATGCCATATTCGGCCACCAGAAGCGCTCTTTTAGCAGCGAGAGGGTTTCATTGACCCCAGGGTGGCCAGTGCCCAGTGATGTGTGGGTGGAGTGGATGAAGGGAGTGCGCCGTGTCTGAGTGATGTACTGCAAACCTGGTGGGCAACCCGGCGGAGTGTAGGCGGAGGTGTTGGCAGAGGCATTGGAGGAGGGTAAGGTCTCTTCAGTCCAGATGATGGGACTTACTAAGAGTTTCTCGGGTAGGATGGGTTCATGTTCTTCAGTGTTTTCTTCAGGACTGTACAGATGGGACAGAGCATCAGCCTTGACATTCTTTGGACCGGGACGATAGGAGATAGTGAAGTTGAACCTAGTGAAGAAAAGCGCCCACCGCGCTTGTCTTGGGTTGAGTCTTTTTGCATCACGGAGATATTCTAGATTCTTATGATCAGTCAACACGAGGAATGGATGTTGAGCACCCTCCAACCAATGCCTCCACTCTTCCAGGGCCAACTTGATGACGAGAAGTTCCCTGTTGCTAATGTCATAATTAACTTCCGCCGGGTTGAGTTTGCGGGAGAAGAAGGCACATGGATGGAGTCTACTTGGGTTCCCCTGCTGCTGAGACAGAACTGCTCCAACCGGTGGTAGAGGCGTCCACTTCCACAACAAAAGGTTTGTCTGGATCGGGGTGAACGAGGAGAGGAGCAGTGGTGAAGGCTTTCTTCAAGGTCTCTAAGGCGTTGGTGGCAGCTGGGTTCCAGGACAGAGACTTGGGCCTATTGCGGAGGAGGTTGGTGAGTGGACTGGAGATGATACTGTAGTTCTGAATAAAACGACGATAGAAACTGGCAAATCCTAGAAAGCGTTGAAGTTCTTCAACTGTGGATGGTGCTGGCCAGTTCTTGATGGCTTCCACCTTCCCCTCGTCCATCCGGATGCCACTGCTATCGATGTTATAGCCAAAGAACTGCACTGAGGGTTGGTGGAAAGAGCATTTCTCTGCCTTGAGGAACAGGTGGTACTCCCTCAGGCGTTGCAGGACTGACTTGTGCTGGAACTCCCCGAGCACCTCGTGGATGAAATCCTGGAATACGGAGGGGGCGTTGACTAATCCATACGGCATGACGAGATATTCGTAGTGGCCAGTAGGGGTCACAAAGGCAGTCTTCCACTCGTCCCCCTCACGTATCCGGATGAGGTTGTAAGCGCTGCGGAGGTCCAACTTGGAGAAAACAGTGGCACCACAGATATGTTCCAGAGCAGCTGGGACGAGAGGAAGGGGATAACCAAACTTGACAGTAATCTTGTTGAGGTAATCGATGCAAGGCTGCAAGCCTCCGTCCTTCTTAGCCACAAAGAAAAATCTCGAAGCAGCAGGGGAAGTAGACGGGCGGATGTAACCTTGCTCCAAAGCCTCCTTGATGTATTCCTCCATGGCCTTCTCTTCCGGTAGTGACAGAGGGTAGATCTTTCCTCACCTGGAAGCAGATCGATGGCCGGTGTAGAGGCAGCTTAGAGGCTCTTTTCGGGCAGAAAACGTCACTGAAGTGGGCGTAGCACGGTGGAATGTCCACAGGCCGCTTCTCGACAAGGCTCTCGATGGAGGTGGCACAGAGGGAGAGATGCCTGGAGCGTGGAGAAGATGGTTGAGGTAGGGTCGAGAAGCAGCTGTCGCCCCACTTCAGGATCTGACCGGTTTTCCAAGAAATAACAGGATTGTGCTGTTCCAACCATGGCCGCCCTAGGATCACGTCAGCGGTGGACTCCTCCAGAACCAGCAGATGGAGTTGTTCAATGTGAAGGATACCAACTTGAAGTTGAATGGGTCCGACAATATAATTGACTTTTCTTTAATTGAGGGGCCTTCCAGTTATTGAGTGGATCTGGTAGGTGGACGGCGTGTTAGCTGTCTTGAGCTTGAGCTGGCGGCAGAGGGCGCCGGAGATGAAATTGCCAGCTGACCCTGAGTCGAGGAGGGCACTGACTGGAATAGAAACATCAGCAGGTAAGTAAGGTTTACAACAATGGTGAGTGGCTTCATGGATTTCATAGGAGGAAGAATGGCACTCACCATGGGATGAGGAGGAGGGATGGGGCATGCTGAGAGTAAATGCCCAGAAGCTCCACAATATAAACATAGTCTCAGGGACAGCCGCCTCTGCCGCTCAGTTGGTGTCAGCCGATTATCAAGTTGCATGGGTTCGTTGGCTGGTTCTGGAGGGCTGATGGATTCAGGTTGGCGGAGGGATGTTGGAAACTCAAGCTGGCCCTGGTGCTCTTCGAGACACGACTGCATATGAGTGGCGAAGCGTATAGATAGCTGGATGAAGCGTTCGAGCCCGATGGTGTCCGCATATGCAGCGAGATGCAACCGCACGCGTGGATTCAATCCTTGACGATAGGTAGTGAGTAGAGATTGTTCGTTCCATCCACTGGCAGCTGCAAGTGTCCTAAACTGAAGAGCATATTCGTTCACAGTCATAGATCCTTGTTTTAAATGATAAAGTTGATCACCAATTGATGAATCACATGCAGGTTTTCCGACAACCTCCTTAGAATGGGAGATGAAACTGGTGAGTGACTGGGTTACCGCATTCTTCTGTGTCCAGAGCGTTTCAGCCCATTGGAGCACTTTGCCGCTTAACTGTGAAATGATGAACGCCACTTTTGAATGATCATCCAGGTACAGGTGTGGTTGCATCTCCAGGACCAGTGAGCACTGTAGCAGGAATCCATTGCAGTCCTCCGCCAATCCTGAGAAGGGCACCGGTTTGGCCATGGGACTGGTGTATGCTGGCGGCGAAGGAGAGGTGCTGGGTTGCTCATACTGGAGTGAGTCGGTTAAGGTCCAGTCTTCTGTTACAATCACAGAAGGGCAAAGACACTGGATGTATAAAAGTAAGGTGTTTATTTTCACAACCAGATGAACAACACTTAAGCAGGTGAGTGAATGGCAAATCTTCAGGTGAATGGTGATAAATGGAGTTGTAATACTGTCCTTTGTTTTATAGGTGAAGGAGGATGGTTGAATGCAGGTTTCCAGACACAACAATGGAGCTGGACTTCACACACGAAGACGAAGCAAACAGGAGGAGAACAGAAGACTGTACAAGTAAGTAATTCAATGGAGTCCTTGAGGTAAGCATACAGGTAAGATGCTAACAAGACTGGACAATGAGCGTGTGTGAAAGGGAGTCCTTTATACTGCTGTATATACACACACACACACACAGTCAAATCAAAAATTATTCAGACACTAAATATAATTTTTTTATATTTTTTTTTACTAGTGTGTGCAGGACACTATAGTTCATTTATGTAAAGTAAACTGTGACATATTATACCCAAATAGTCTTCAAACAGTGGACTACCAGTAAAATTGATAAAAATTTGGGACCAAAAATTATTCAGACACTTTGACCTGACCATGTTTTGCTTAAGTGTTATCTGACAATAATTAAGATAAATTTTTTTAAACTATAGTGAATAAACTGTAATAATGAATGAAATGTTCAAGGTGTCTGAATAAATTTTGGTCTGACTATATATATATATATATATATATATATATATATATATATATAAAATGCTGTTCTTTTGAACTTCTGTTCATCTAAGAATCCTAAAATATGGATGTTTCCAGAAAAATATTAAACAGCACAACTGTTTTCAACTTTGATAATGACAAAAAAACCTTCTTCCAACCCCAAACTTTTGAACAATAGTGTATACACAGACAGAATATTTGCATGTGATATATAAAATATAATTACAAAAACAGTGAAGTTATCACCTCGTTGCTGAGAAATATGACATAGTTTTCAGTAGCAAAGCTGTTTCATTTATGGTTCACAGGGCAGAGGTTGAAAACACGTTTCTATGCTCATGAATGTTTCTCTGTGTGTGTGATTTTTGTGCCAGTGTAAACGCAGCCTTGGTGACACTTGATTAGAGTGTGTTTTACAAGACTTTTGACACTCCAAATGCATCTTGGATGTACAGTATAGAGCAAGAGCAAATTAAGTTATGTGATCCACAACTAGTAAACACAGACCCATCACAATAGCGGAATTTGACTCAAAGGATTAGTTCACTTTGAAATGAAAATTAGCCCAAGCTTTACTCACCCTCAAGTCATCCTAGGTGTATATGACTTTCTTCTTTCTGATGAACACAGTCAGAGAAATATTAATAAATATCCTGACGCATCCAAGCTTTATAATGGCAGTGAGCGGGATCAATGAGTATGAGCTGAAGAAAGTGCTTCCATCCACATTCATCCATCATAAATGTGCTCCACACAGTGTTAATAAAGGCCTTCTGAAGTGAAGTGATGTGTTTGTGTAAAAAAAAAAAATAAATCCATATTTAACAAGTTAAATAAGTCTAAACGTGAACACACCTATTGACTAGTGGCAGAGCTGATCAACTAGCCAGTTCAAACTCTAATACATCTTTTTATACAGCTTTCAAGGACATGCAAGGATAAGGATGACGTATTCATAGATGCTCCTATAGGTAGAACAAAGAGCAGTGAAACTTAAAATGAATGTTTCAAAGGCAGTTTTAAAATGTCCACCTTTACTGCTATTTGTGCTGAAGGTGATCTACATCACTGTACCTGTCTGCCCGCTGACCGAAGACTCAATTAAAGCTCAGTGCTCACTAGTGAAGCACCCAGGCCATCAGAACAGCTAATTAAACTACAGGCACTTACCATGGGAGTTAATGGCCTTCAATTATGAATGAAGGGCTGAAAGCTCAATCAGTGGGTTGAATGAAAACCTTGCTGGTCACAAAAGGCCACAATGTCTTTCCTGATCTTCACAACCTAAAAAAAAAAGCTCTCGTTTTGCTCAAAAAAAGAGCTGCATGGCCCTGGAGAAAGAGTGTGGAAGGAAATTAAAGTGTGTAAAGACCAGAATCAGCCAATTTGAACAATCATTAAACATTATTGTTGATATAAATGTCCTGTTTTGTTGGATGCTGGTTACTCACAAATCAGTGATGAAGTGATGTTGTGCTTGACTTGATTTGCTTGATTATGCACCCTGTGATGATTTCAAGAGGTAGTAGAATGATTTTTGCTTTAAAAAAAAACAGGACCAGGAACAGAGTTGGATTGAACCACTGGATTAAGGGGTCAAGATTTGGCTAATTCGCCACACTGGTAGATACCATAACTACACCGCCTGGCTCTAAAAACATATTTTCCTAATTGACTAACAAAAGCAGCTCAAAAACATGTGTGGTTCCCATACTTCCAGATGCTAATGAATACCTTCGATAGCATTGCTTTGCTTCAGAAGGCTCCTTTTTTAAGGGCAGAGCAGTGTGAAGTATTTTTATGATGGATGGATGCACTTTTTTATATATCCGATTGTGTTCACCTGAAAGAAGATAGCTATATACACCTAGGATGGCTTGAGGGTGAGTAAATCATAAAAATCATCATTTTTATTTTTGGGTGAGCTAACACTTTAAGCATGAGGAACCTTTTCAATTTGACAGAATTTTCTACTTCAAAGTGACATGTAAAATCTAACTTCACTTAACATTTTCTTTCACTGAAAATGCTCTTGGTCCATAATTCATAATGGTCCAGATTTTAAAGCTCTTGATTCTACTTTGTACTTGCCCTTATAAAAGGTATCAATTCTTGTAATTGTGGCTTTTGTTAAAGCCATAATTACATGTAAGACCATTAATGGCTCCTCATTACCACGCTTATATGCAAATGTATATAATTTTTAAAACATCTATTGTAGTTTCTATAAAAAATAGCAGCCTAGAAACTAATGAATAGTAATAACAAAGTTACTGAATTCAATTTGATAAATTCCTATAAGGGTGGTCATGTGTTGTTTAAAAAGCCTTATTTATGTTTTTAAGACTGTGTATTTTCTCGTCTTGATTATTTGAGCTACATCCATGATTGAGTAGGAAGCGAGGATTGCAAGTTTACCATCCTGAGCCAATACTTAAGAACAGCATGATCCCATACAGAATGGTGACAAACTGAAGAGTGAGAAAGCATCAGATAGAGATAGAGATAGAGATAGAGATAGAGAGAGAGAAAAAGCTGACCTGGTCTAAGGTTGGTCTCCTCATTAGAGAAGACCACCCACCTCAAGCCAAACTGGAGAGCCCTTTAAAGAAGACATCAAATGAAAGGACTCTCCATCATATTTCTGGCTCAAATGCCCCCACGTGGAGTGCCCTCTGTTTGACGGTGCCCCATTGTGCCCAGTGTGATCCAAACACGCTCACACACACAAACCACTTCACTCACAGACAGCATTCAATATACCTGACTTCGCATTAAGCTTTTTAAAGGTCACACAGCATTATAAGCCATATTTAATCAAAACATCTAATGCATATTAAAATGTTTTTGGAAGTGAATTTCAGCATCATGGAACATTACAATCTGATCATATTAAGCTCTGAGAAATGGTATCAATTACACCATTTAAGTAAAAGTAATCTGTAGGAGATAAATATGAGAATTTTATATTCACACATAGCACAACACTGAATGCTCCATAAGTCACTTTAATTAAAAGTGTCAAAATGTAAATGAAATGCTTGTGTAAAGACATGATATTATTTATTGATGTTTAATGTCATGCACACCTTCTGTGTTAAGTGATCAATAGCACATTTTAATGCAATCATATTTAAGAAGGCATTATAAATGTGCAAAAGATTAATTGAAATCCAACCGGTTAATTGTGACAGAAAAACAGAAACATTTACACAGCATGAACTGATTGAAAATTCAAATAGAATCGGTGAGAGAGAATGCCCTGATGACAGCACATGCGGCACAGGATGATCAACTTCACTTCAACTTAAACTCACACACGAGGAAGTAAAGAGAAAAAGACAGAAGAAAAGGGTGGGAGAGCGAAAGAGAATGCAAATGAGTGGAAGAACCGCTGAGCTAAGCTTTAATGGCAAACGAACATTTGAATTCACCATGGAAGCCTTTTATATTCATGATAAATGGAAAATAAATGTTATTAAGTTCTGTGTTATAATGGCCATTGTGCAAATGAATGAATATGTGTTTTCCCCTTCATTACATAACTCATCAGGAAGTCAGGCGCAAATAAGAACAAGTGGCACATTCTGCAAATTGGGTAAAAAATAGAGCCTGAAACTCTTAAAAAAAAAACATGAAGCTTGTTTCTTTTTAACAAATGGTCACTGAAATGCCTAACCTTCAGAAAATGTTTGTCAGCCTCGGAGTCAAACTAAATGTGTTTTAATTCATATTCATTTTAAATAAACCCTTTTAAGGATGGAGTGTAAAGAATAGTGTAAAACTAACTTGTGTAGCAATAATCGACAGTTAAACCTCTAAATATACAATGTTTTCAGATTTATCACTTTAAATAATCATTCATTAAGCTGTTTGGGAACATATGTTGATTTATAATGATCATTTCTCATAAATTAAAAAACACATATTTTTATGTTTTTACTACAACAAATGCCATCTTAACTGAAGAATACTATGGAAGCTTGTTTCTGCCACTGAATAAAAAATAAAAAGGTAATCGTGACTTTTTAATCTCACAATTTTGGCTTTTTCATCATGTAATTGTGCCTTTTTTCTCAGAATAACATGATATAAACTCGCAATTGTGAGTTATAAAGTCAGAATTGCGAGATATAAACACAATTTTGAGTTATAAAGTCAGAATTGTGAGATATAAACTTGCACTTGCAAAAAAAAAGTCCGAATTGTGAGAAAAAAGTCCGAATTGCAAATTTATATCCTGCAACTGTGAGTTTATAACTTGCAATTCTGACTTTATAACTCACAATTGTGAGTTTCACATCTCGCAATTGCATGATCCATATCTCGCAATTCTGAGAAAAGAAGTCAGAATTGCAAGATGTAATGCATGTTTGATATATTTGAAACTACTTTTCATTCTAGGTTACTTACATGTTTTTGAAGGAAATTAATACATTTATTTAGCAAGCATGCATTAAACTGATCAAAAGTGGAAGTAAAACATTTGCATTGTTACAAAAGATATAAAAAAAATTGCCATTCTTTAAAGAATTCTTTCAAAAAAATTATTTAGCAGCACAACTATTTTCAACATTGAAATGTTTCTTGAGCAGCAAATCAGCATGAATGATTTCTGAAGGATCATGTGACACTAAAGACTGGTCTCAGTCTAAAGTCCTCTAATTTATTATTAGGTGTGCATGTGGCTTTGTCTATTCCCATGGGTGTATACTTGATATCTGTGTGTTAGCATGGTATTTGATTTCCCATCCACGCTGAGAGTGATTCTTCTCCTGTTTAATGTTTTTTCTCCTCCTTTGAACTTCACAGGTCTGCCAACTCCAATTTCCTCACAGTCAGGAGCAAGAGGGTTTTTACAGAAGCCCAACACCTGTTGTTTATTTGGCTTACACAACAGCATGCCACGTCACAGACGAACTTGTGGCATTTCCTACCTCTCTCCATCACACCCTGATCTCTTTCCCCCTTCATCCCTATTCAGTCTCTGTCTCCTTTTCCATCTGATCCATCTATGAGATACTCCATTTTTCCTTCCTGATCTTTCTCTTATTCTTTTCTCAAATGCTAAGACTATTAACCATACGAGCACATGAAACACATTTAGTGTTGTACTGTATATACACACATGGAAAGACACTCTGACAAATTAGGTGCAGACCACTTACCAAGCGTGTTCGCAGCCGCCCCCTGCAGCAGACTGTTGACTCCCTATGGCAGGCTGTAGGGTCGTGAAGGTCGTGGGGTGGTTGGTCTGGGCCGGGCATCATGGGATAGCAGCACACACACAATTAAATTAGTTTGCACTTGGCTCTCATTGCATCTGCCCTAAATATGTGTATCCTGCTGATTTAATTTCCTCTCCTCTTCTGTGGTGAGTCTCTCCACTGCCCCTTGATGACCGCTCCATCCACTTTCTACAGAGAGAAAGCGAGGGAGAGATTGGAAATTCCTTATGCTCTACTTACTATACACACTGTACCCCAAAACACTGCAAGTTTAGTGAAAAAGTGGACACATATAGCTTTTGCTTCTCTCTTTTGTGTAGTTATAGTGTTAGGCCAGAATAAAATAAAAGTACAATACAACAACAGCAAAATAGTTGAGCTAAAAATTCTTGGGTTCATTCTCAACATGGTGAGACAGAATTTGCTGTAGCTATTACGCTATTCACAGATGGAATCAGCATCCAGAAAATGTCAGATGTGCCCCGACGGCAGCCATGTTCAAACAAAAAACACATTTGTTTACCAGAGCATTCTCTGACTAAGCACTGTGCTGCACTTAACTGACTGGACTGCATTATTTTATTTTAATTCATATTTTTCATGTATATTTTTACTTTTATTTTTATTTAATTTTATTTTAATTTTTTTATTTTATTTTATTTATTTATTCATTTATTTAATTTTAAATGGACTTTTATGTGTCTTAATTTTTCATTTTCATTATCAGGCCTACAGCATAAAGCACTTTGAATTACTGAATTGAATTTAATAATATAAAATGCTTACACAGGCTTAAAAGGGACCTATAATTCCCCTTTTACAAGATGTAATATACGTCTCCGGTGTCCCCAGAATGTGTCTGTGAAGATTCAGCTCAAAATACCCCACAGATCATTATTATAGCTTGTCAAATTTGCCCCTATTTGGCAGTTAGCAAAAACACTGCATTTTTGTGTGTCCATTTAAATGCAAATGAGCTGCTGCTCCCGGCCTGCTTTTCAAAAGTGAGCGGAGCTTTAACAGCTCGCGCTTCAGTTGCTCAACAACAACAAAGCTGGAGAAACTCACGCAGCCAAAATGACGATTGTCAGTAAAGGTGTTCAGCCTTACATTGTTCAAACAGGAGTCGAACACTGATGGAGAGACTCAGGAAGAAGTTACAACTGTTACAATGGTTAGTGGATAAATTTATGTAGTTGCTGTGGAGTTGATTCAACTCATCGACTAGCATGTGCCGTCATGTTAATCATTTGTGCAAATCCAGCATTGAATTGACCCTCGTTTGTGAAGCAGTCCGGCGTAAAATGACGGCATGGCAACAACACTCTACTACAACAACTCTTCCTCTTCTCTAAAGCAGCCCAACATGGCCACGCCCCCTTTAATGCGTGTTCTCAGGGGCTGGGTTTATGTAAATTTTGGTGTTTGTGATGTAACCAACACGGGAAGAAGCTCATTGTAGTCCCTACCTACTGTTTGTTGTAGTCTTTAAACAGCAAATTCTTTAAAAGAAAATATTTCCCTTTGCATTGAAATTTGAGCGTCATAACTTTGCATATGTTGTTTATGCTCTAACAGCAACATTACACACTAACTAAAGTTAAAAAAGTGAAATCATAATCAAGGACCCCTTTAATAACGCAATGAAAATGTAAAGACATATTAAAGTACATTGTAAAATCATAAAACAACTTAAAAGTAAAATCTTAACTTAAAAAAATAAACTACCCTAAAATAAATTTACCTTAAAAAAACTTGTCATTTCCATTCTTTGAATATGATTGGTAAATTTGACTCAGAGACTAAGGGGTTTAAAACAAACATCTTTGTTCTGTAAATTACAGAAATAGCTGATCAAATATTTATGAGTGATGAGATATTTTTAGGGAAGTATGATACAAATATTGAACTTTTACAAACCACACACAACCATCGGGGTCAAGCACAGTCTTTCCTCATACACACGCGCTCATTACTAGCACGCAGCATGGAGAAAATGCTCCCCGTAGGCAAAGCTCTCCATAGAAAAAAAACCCTTGATCGTCGCCACGTGCGCCCTGTGCTCTTCAAACTGATGTGTTAATGCAATATCGTCTACAAATTCAAAACTATCATTATTTCACAGTTCTAAGGGAGACGGGTAAAGAAAGCACGAGTGATGGAGGAGTAAGAGAGAGATGAGAGCAGGAAGGCGTTCCTGATCAAATGCATGGTGAGGGCGGAGGTGGAGCAGGATGCAGCGTTATGATTCCATTAATTGGGGGCTTTCTTGCAAATGACCTGAAAGCTGCAATTACCTTCCACAGAAGGGCTCCATTATGAACATCTCGCCCCGTGACACACATACACACACGCCTTAACTATTTCTTTATATTCCCAGTTATAGACTGCAAATGAGACTTTTTAGTCGCATGCAATACTTGCACAACGGTTTATATGTAATTGTCTGTATATTTACACCTTTACACAAACCATACACCCATTACACATATCATTCAATCATGCACTGCTTTTTCTCTCACATTCCCCCTCTATTCCCTCAGCAAGCGCACACACTCCCTGGAACAGATGATGACATTAGTTGCAGGAGTTGGCTGGTCTCCAGGTGTCCTGGTGTTCTGTAATATTGTCACTCCCATATTTCACTCCTCCTGTCCCAGCCTCTGTTAAAGCAAACTCAATCAACCCCTCCTCATCCCAGAACCAGCGGCGTGTGCTTTCCCATCTCCACAATGCATGAGGCTTGTGTTTGCTTTGAATATACAGGGAGCAGTGTACACACGCCAAAGTATATGGTCTCTCCTCGGTTGGCGAATGTATATATCAAGAGCCGAATGTGACTGTGTTAGTCATCATGGAGGCAAGTCACACGAACCTCTGTCTGTCTTTAAATGGCTCTTGAATAAAATAGGGCTAATTCCATGAAGCATAGTCTGTCTTAATTTACATGCACATATGTGCTCTTTGTAATCATGAAGATACTGAATTTATTTATATTTATACAGCATGCCAAATATGCATACTATTAACTATATCCGATTATATATACTGTAAGTGCGAACTTGTGAATTAGCATTTGAGGTGTATATAGCGTACCGTAGATTAAAGGCACTATAGATGGATAATTTAACCAAAAATGAAAATTCAGTTCTCATTTACTCACTCTTATGTCAGTCAAACCCTTATAACTTTCTTTTTTTTCTATGGAACACAAAAGAAGATATTTTGAAGAAAGTTTCTACTGTTTTTTAATTCAGTGAAAGTCAGTGTGGTCTAAAACAATATTGGACCTCATTGACCTTCACTTGATGAACTAGAAAAACACAGAGAAAAAGTGTTCAAACTTGTGAAAACTTGTGTTCAAATACATGTTTCTTTTTTATGGAAGCTTGTTTTCGCCACTGAATGAAAAATAAAAAAGATAATTGCGACTTTTTATGTTACAATTCTTTTCTCGCGATTGCACATTTACATTTCGCAATTCTGACTTTTTTCTCATAATTGCGTGATATAAGCTTGCAATTTCCAGTTATAAAGTCAGAATTGCATCATATAAAGTCGCAATTACATGTTATAAAGTCAAAATTGTGAGATATAAACTCAATTTTATATCTCACTTCTGAAAAAGGAAGTCAATTGCGAGATATAAACTTGCAATTGCGAGAAAAAGTCAGAATTGGAAGTTTATATCTCGCAATTCTGACCATTTCTCGCAATTGTTTATAACTCGCAATTCTGACTTTATTTCTCGTAATTTTGTGGGGAAAAAAGTCAGAATTGTGAGATAAAAAGGTCACAATTACCTTTTTTATTTTTTATTTAGTGGCAGAAACCAGTGGTGTAGTCTAGTTTTTTGTAGTGAGTATACTGTGATTTTTCCCTCCCAGCCTCATACTCATCTGTCCCAGAGCAACACCCCATCAGCACCGCCACACTCACTAATGCATATAGTATGCATCTGATCTAGGCTACATGTTATTGAGAGCATTCTGAAAGACAGCTTATGTGTGTTTTATCAAAATGTCAATTTATTATAATCAACAAAAGACTTTAACAGTTAATGACATTTACAGCTGAAGAAACTAGACTGATTTTCTACTGTTTAGTATCAATCACCATCTAACTCAGCTAGTTAAGATAGCCTTAGATGTTATGAATATGGTCCCTGGATCATAGGTTTTTTCAGTTGGCAAGTTTCAATGCACATTTAAGAGTGCAAGTTGCAACTATTAGTACTCTCTAAAAAATGTTTGGTTAAAAACAACCCAAGTTGGGTTGAAAATGGACAAACCCAGCAATTGGGTTGTTTTAACCCAGTGGTTGGGTTAAATGTTTGCCTAACCTGCTGGGTAATTTTATTTAACCCAACTATTATGTAAAAACTGCTGTATTGCTTGCTTAAAATGAACCCAAAATATGTTGTAAATTAACATTTATTAATATTAAATATAATAATTAAACAATAAACATTTATTAAATTGTTTATTAATAAATTGATTATTATTGTTGCCTCTAGTAATTGTGTCTGATTTTAAATTTCCAACCTATTTTGGGTTCATTTTAAGTCAGCCATTTTCAAAGTCATTTTTAAACAATAGTTGGGTTAAATAAAACTATCCAGCAGGTTGGGAAATTTAACCCAACCGCTGGGTTAAAACAACCAAATCACTAGCTTTGTTCATTTTCAACCCAACTTGGGTTGTTTTTAACCCAGCAATTTTTAGAGTGTAACAGTAATGGAAAGATGAGGCTTATCACCCTGTTTCTGTTTTGCACCATTTCCTGCCATCATAGTTATGCATTTCAATTCACTAACTTGCAATTTGATTCAATATCAGTTATTTTGGATATACTCAGGTACAGTACATGGCAAATTTTCTCAAGAAAAAAAAAATCTCTCAACTAATGCTGTAAAATAGGACTACATTACATACAATACATGGCAATCAGTTGGTACTAGTCCACATTAATACTGAAGGGTAAAATGAACTGATTTGTACAAACTTAAATTAGGCCTACACTTAAGGAAATTTTTATAATAAAGTTATAATAGGCCTACTAACTTTAAAATTATTTCTACTCCAATTCGTTTTTTGAAATATAAACATTTAAATGGTGGCTGTCAACTTGACAGGCTATTTATTCAAACATGCATAATATGGGCTATTGAAGAACATTAAAAATTTTAATTAATAGGTAATATGGTGCATATATTTAGATAAATGCTCCTCTATAGAGTTAATTTTTCTAGCTGAATAACGAGTTTATGGTCACTGAATGTTTTTTCTGAGGTAAATGTGACGTTACGTGACATTGTTTACAAGCTGTTATTAACGTCTTTCCGCGGTTGAAACACTGATTAAGCGATTATACGAGACATGATACAGTTGTACTGTATCTTTTATCATACCTTGACATGTTCATTCATGTTTATTTCGCGCTGTAACTGGTATTAAAGCGGAGGAGAGGATCAGTTCACGTGTGCGTCAGGCTGCCGCTTCTCTTGAACTGAGGCAGATCTGTCACGTCACAATAAAGAGCGCCAAAACGGTATTTATGTTTTTTTATTCCTAAGTAAAATGGGCAAAATATGAAACTTGAGACTTTGTTTCATGCCATAAGCAACAAACCACAAATAATACTATGATTTATTGGATGGCTACGGATCCTCGCGTTTTTTTAAGTGGGTATACGGAAATCCTTGACCTTTCCTATAGTGGCTAATCACATTTCAATCAGCATTTTTTTATAATGTTGCAAGTATTTTTCTATATTATTATTCTGTTAGTAAATAAACGGTATGCATCTTGGAATTATTCTAGTACAATCTCATTTCAAAATCTCCACTGTAATTACTCTAAATGCAGAACAAGCATTCAGTATTGTCCCTCTCTACCAACCTAACTCTGTTTTGGTGGCTTTTCAATGGATTGACCTTAGTCCCAGATGTTTTTTTTTTGTTGTTGTTTTTTTTGTTTTTTCACTTATTTGGCACTTGCTGTAAAACAATCATTTATTCACCATGAAAAAGACATTGAATATCATAAACAAGTATGTTATTTTAAAATAGATTAATTAATTAAATAGATAATTCTCATCGTGGCAAGCAGGGTGTGTCCGAGAGCCTTGGGAATGGAGCGAGTCCCACGGAGGAGCTCCAGAAGGATAAAAGGTGGAGAGACGACAGTGGAAGACGATAGAGGACCAGGCCTGGACTTTATGTTGTTGTTTTGTTTTAGTTTATGTAGCAGTGTTTATTTTGTGATTAAAATTGAGGTTCTCGCCTCCACCTTTCCTTATCAATGAACTTTGCTACACTCATGAACTAAATAAATTAAATGTTAAAAATCACTACTTTATAAATTAAATTACATAAAAAATTAACTTTGGACATTGCATGCTAACAGAGATATAAACTCATGGATCAGGAAAATGTTCCAGTGCATCGTGACAAACAACATTTGTAATAAAATATATCATATTCAAAGGTGAGCATTTTCATTTGGACTATCAATGTCAACCACGAAATTTAACATATCTGCTGTTCCATAGCCAGTGGCGTTTAGAGTAATTGTGCATATTTAATGAAGGTAAATGACACACGACTGAACATCAGCTAAAAATCAAAAGACTGTGGGGTTCTACCTCAAGTCCACTCCTGGGACAGCTTAGTGTGACCCCGTCAATCAAACACACCTGGTCTGACAGTCCAGCTGCTCTCTGTTTCTATGGGAACAGAGGGTCTTGGTGAGGAGGACATGCACTGAAACAGGTGAGGGTAGACACATTCACTGAGGGAAATCAGTCAGTTCACGCATCTGTTAATCAACCAATCAAACAGTCAGTCTCACCTTGGGATCATCACCTTAAGGGGACAGATTAGAGAAGATATTGATTAGGTGTAAATTATTTAATAGTTCACAGCCAAAGGAATAATAAAGAACTTCAGGTGTATGAAGCAGACAGACAGACAGATAGTTCAGTCCAATCTGCTTGATAAAGAAGCAGTGTGGTAAGTCTGAATGTCAAGGGCAAAACCTGACTATATAGGACTGTGCTTGCTTGTACGTGGCATAATAGGAAAAATGGCTTAGGAGACTTTCAAGCTGCAGGGAAGCCAGTCTGTTAGAGGCTTCCATTTAACCCAAACAGATGTTCAGACAACTGTGTGTGTGTTTTTGTGCATCTACATAATATGACCTCTGACAAAGAGCAAAAGCATTTTGTGCTGACGCAGCTCCCTTGAAAGAGAATTTGTTGTTCCAGTAGAACCACACCCCCATTTATACATTCTCAAACACACACCTCACCAATCTCTTTGGCCCTCTCTCTGTCTTTCGCTCTTCTTTCTCTTATCACACACACAAACACTCTTTGTGTTTGCTGAAGAATATGGAAAATAAATGTCAGTGATCTCTCATCCCTCTCCTCTGTACGCATTGAGCTGTTGTGACAGTCTTTTAGTAGTTCTGCTAGCAAGTCAATACTGAATAAATAAAAAAAGGTTTAACAGCATTTTCTCTTTGTTTTTTTCCTCACAGCGGGTCACCTGTAGGACATGATAGCACCCAAATTGTTATTCCCCCACAGCAGCTGCTGAAGAATTTCAAGTTCTTTTTAAAGTTGTGCTGAAATGTTGCTCAACTAAAACCTGTTTTAATGCTCTATTGACCACAGATATACACTAAAACTTACCTTTCTGGTAGTGCTTTTGTGATAGTGTGTACCTATCTGATAATAATTTTGGATTTAATTACAATTAAATTTTAATTTTAAAAAAGCAGTCATAAAAATTTTGTTTTTTATACACTGGCAATCATAATTCACTGTCATTTATGCATAACCTGATATTGCTGAGTTCAACATGTTCCTGGGTCAACATTTTTGAACAACATTCAAATTAACCAATCAGATTTGAGGGACAAGTTTACAGATTATGTCAAGTTTAGGCTTAAAATCATTTGGTGCTTCTACATCAGTGTTATTCAACTATCATTTCTCTCTGATTTTTGGGATAACGTATGGGTAGGGTTAGGTTTAGAGGTAGGAATAGGGTTAAGACTAAATTTTCAGACTAGAATGTTGTTCCAGGATCAAAATATGTTGACCCAGGAACACATCTAACTCAGCAAAATCAGGACGTGCGTCATTTATGTGATACAAATTTAAATGTAAAAACATTCCAAAACTTTGAATTATTATTAAAAAAGTCAAAATATGAACTTGGACCTTCAAAAAAAGCTAACATTGCTTCTGATTGTTGTCTTGGTAACAGTGGCGTTTTTTTCACAAAATCCTTGGGTATGGCATGATTCCGTCTGGCTATACAACAACGACATTCCCAAGTAATCATATCCTGTGTCTCAAAATGTGGGCAAAAATCCACCATACTAAAAGAATGGACGCTTCGCTTTGCTTCAGAAGGCCTTTATTAACCCCCCGGAGCCGTGTGGAGTACGTTTATGATTGATGGATGCACTTTCTTCAGCTTCATACTCGTTGGTATCAGAAAGAAGAAAGTCATATACACCCTAGGATGGCTTGAGGGTGAGTAAAGCTTGGGGTAATTTTCATTTTAAAGTGAACTAATCCCTTTACAACAATAAGAAATCAATGCAAATTCTGAAACAGCCCTAAACCCAGAGATGTCATGCCAATTCAAACCAAGGGGGCACAAGATTTTTGAGATTTCAATGTAGCTTCCAAAAGAAATTTTTTTTTTTTTTTAACATTTGATAATTAACCCTTTGAAGTGTACGATCAAACCTGTGTGCATCACAATTTTAACTGCTAAATTCAAATCTGTATTTGCGCTTTGCCAGAGAAGGACGCTCTCATCGCTCATCAAATATCACAACTGTTCAGTGTTTTCGACTATATAATGTTTTTTTATGTTTCTGACATTTAAATACAGATAAGTAACTAGCAAAAAACATTCATAGTTTGTAATATATACATTGATATATGGAAGCAGCAATAATCCTTTCAAATAGGCCTATACTGTAATTTGACCGTGCTTTATTGATATCCTATATACACATTGCATAGGTAGCTTAACTATAAAGTTTACTTTAATCTTAGAATATTGTAGGTAAAAAAAGTAAATAATGCCCCAAAGTTGACAAATATCTTAGTTGTGAAGCTATATGTCACAGTAACCAAATAATTATTTCACACTACAGAAAATAAGACTTGGATTAAAACAGACCCATATGACTTCTTAAAGGTGAAAAGCAATTGTGTCTGCTTTGTGTCATTTATAAATGATGTAGGCCCCCTGATAATTTGCCCACAGGAACAACAATTTCTAGCAGCTCTATTGTCTCTACAGTTAAAGTTAACAAAAACACTTGCACCGTGAAATTTGTAGCTGATGCTAATGATTGCAGTAGTTTTGCATGCTCTCTTCATTTGTGGTGAAGCAACACGATTTGGGAAACATCAATATGGTCTAAATGTTCAGCACATAAAATTTGCCCTTAAAGCAAAGCTCAAAGAAATTGAGATGGTAAAATATTCTTAATACCTTGTAAACTTGTCAGTATGATAATAAGAATCACTGGTAACACAAGTCCAGATTTCCATGAATCAACAATGTGTTTGAGAGACAGGGCAGTGGGTCATCGGGACTGCAGAGGTGTTACTGGAAGAGATCTATGAATAGCATGTGAAGGTGTGTTGTAAAGTTGGGTCGTTTTAGGTAGTTTTTTTGGGGGGGGGGAATTGGTAAAACACAAGATGGTGAGGTGGTGAGGAGAGGATTGAGGGATTTCAGCTGAGCTACAGTGGGGCATGGGGTCGATTTCTCGGCAGGAGGATGCAGTAATTGCTCGCGGGGCCTTAATGAGTCCGGCGGGCCTGAAGCACAGCTCTTCATCCAAGAGCCAGACAGGTGGTCTGCTCAGCCTAATAGGGAAGGGACTGGCCCCCGATGTGACATCAAACCCAGCCTCTCACACCTGCCACCCTGGTGTGTGTGTGCGTCTAAGCGTCAGACAGGACTGAAGCAAGAGGAAGAAAGAGAGAGAAAACATTCAGTTCTTTAGTAATAACTCCCCGTCAAGTACCCTTTTTGGCGGCCTGACAACAAAAAGTAGAATCTGAACTGTGAATAAATGCATTTTTAGAAATTGGACTTGCTCGCCTAACTGAGATATCTGGTATCCATTGTACCAGTAAAATGTTCATCAACTTTTTATAGCTTGAAACAATGCTTCAACATCCCACCATTAATGACTTTGTTCAACATGTATTTAACAGTCCCTGTGGCTTTGCAGCTTTACGACGCTCTGAAATTTGAGCATAACTGATGTTGTTGGTGGTGCTCATTAACGGTGATCATCGTTAAGTAGGCAGGCTTTTCTCCAGTGAAATGTGCACCTCTACAGCTTTGCGGAGCAGTGGAAGTAGGGCATGACGTTAACAAATGTCACTAATGCATGCTGACAGACACCAGAGTATTACTCAGAGCCCGTCATTGCACAACACACACAACACTAGAGGGACGGCCAATAGCAGAATCAAAAATGCACAAACACACACATCCACATATGAATGTGACAGACGTGCATATTTGATAATACTTGTGCGCTGATCTTTATATGGGTCAATTGTTCTATAGTTTGAAAAATATAAATATAATTAATATAATTATTACATTATATAAAATTATATAATTACATAAAATATGAAAATTATATCAAATAAAAATGTGCTTAAAAAACAAAAACAAAAACAAAAAATATATAGACCAACAATTTAAAAAAAAGACTTCAATACACTGACTTCTAAAGCGATTTTTTTGTAGCTTATTGTCTATTCAAGGGTTTACTTGTCTGCCAAAAATAATTTAATGTCTATGAATGACCTTAATTTGGGATATTTTGTAGTTTTAACTAATTATCATAATTAATTATGACTAAGCTGAGTAATAGCAAGCATATAATGCAATCAAATAAATAAAATAAAATAATAAAATAAAATATATAAAAAATATTTTTCAGGAGGGTACGTAAATATCTACATACACTGTAAACCCGAACAAGTTGGCAAAAAATAAAAAAAATAAAAAAATAAATAATTGAGTCAATCGGTTACATCAAAATTTTTAAGTTATAAATTCAAAGTTTAAGTAAGCAGAATTGGTAGATTTTTATTTTGTACCGAAACATTTTAATTGTTCAATATAAACATTTTTATTAGTGGAAACTTATAACAAGATAATTCAGAAAATAACTTACTTGTTAATATGCTAACATGTTAGCAATGGTATAGCATTTGCTGAATGAGTGCAGCAATATAAAACATTTAACATGCTTGCTCTCAAACGAAGCCACATGCACCAATTGTCACGATGGTAACTCTCCAAAAACCAATATTAACAGAAACTCTTCTAAATTAGAATGACAAAACATTTATAACTACTAAATCTACCACTTAACATTAATCTTGCACAAAAACATATAACACTCAATTTTAGCATTTACTCTCCCTTTCGAGTGCCATGGCCAAAGCATGCTGGGAAACAGAAATCCCAGCCTAGTTTCAGTTAAACTTTAGTTCGTCTTAATTAAAAGAACTCATAAAACTTCAAGCAATGAAACAGTTCAGTTTACTTAAAATATATCAGTTCTGTGAACTCGAAAGAAAAAGAAAGTGCTAAATACTCAGTTAATTTGACTGAATTAATTTGTTTAATTTAAGTTTGTCCTACTCAAACATTAAATTAATTACTTTGAGCATTAGGGCTTGCATAAAATTGCTGCTATGCTAATTTAGTATTACACACAAACGGTTTAAAAGGATCACTATGCTGTTCTATCTAAAACAGAGCCTCAAATATTTTGTGATCATTGTAGCATAACAGACTGCCACAGGCTCTGTTATAGCAGACACAGCCGTGGCACCCCAGCGCAGCGGTCTCGGCGTGTCTAGGTGTGTGAGAATCTCTCTGCAGGTGTGCCGGGTTCAGCTCCGTCAGACCCAGCCGCCCTGTTCCCTTCGAGAGCCCGATCAACAGATGGCATCGCGGCTCTGCCCTACAGGAGTGGCCTTCTCTCTCCCCCGAAAACCCAGCACTTCACCCCGTCCAAACCCAGCCCCCCCGCTGCACGGCTTAATTACTGCCGCCGCTCTCCGCTCTGTTCTCCCAGAGAGCCGAACGGCCGGAAGAGGGTACGACGTTAGGGAGTGACTCAGCTTAGCTTGGAGCAGTTGCTGAAATGGTAGGGGGTTGAGGGGGGGAGCTGCAATCTGGAGAGGACTAGGGCGAGACTTTGCTCTTGCTGCGCAGAAGCGTTGCGGTTAAGGCTGAGATAAACAAACAAAGCCACATGCAGAGAGACACGTCTGTGAATGTGTATGTGCGTGTTTACATAGATTTCAGCCTATATTTTACTTAATTGTTCATTGGCAACTATTTTCGAACACACAATCAGACCAAATACACACAAAAATTTGCTTATGTGGGGCATGTTGGTCATGTATACGCTAGTTTAGCAGCAGTGGCTGCAGATATGTGTGGTGGGGAATGAGAGGTGCCTAGAGCTCAAGGCAGAACAGATGGAGCGACTGTAGCAGCATCCAGAGGCTCAAAGATGGGCGGAGCGCTGCAGCCTCTGCCAGCCAACTACAGGATGGAGACCTCCATACAGTCTTTGTGCCAGAGTGCATCTGCATTTGATTACAAATATGTGAATATTTGTGAGTTTGGAAATGGAATTTGTCCCTAAAATCACTCACTTGCAGATGGCTTAATAATATGTGTATGGCTGTGTGAGTGAGCTAATGAGCATCTGGATGGGGCGTTTGATTGCTGCAGAGGCTCATGTGAGTGTGTGTGTGTGTTGGACTGGGGGTGGAGGGGGGTTAAGCTAAATGAGCCACATTAATAACCTGTGTCAGCAGGTCTAAAGAGCAGAAGTGCTCTGGATGACCAGGGGAAGCAGGTGAGGGAGCAAACAGGGCCTCACTGGTGTCACTCTTGCTATTTATGAGCAAGACTTTAAGTGAAAATCTATGCAGAAAAGCACATATTTAAACAATAAAACATTTAGGACAACGTTATCATATGAAAACATTCTGGGTGTATATTAATATTGATCCTGCTCTTGCTCTGTGTCTTTGTATCAACAAACAGACCCTGCAATAAACAAAATGGCTATTTAGAGCGCAATGGACACAAATTGGAGACTTTTATATCTGTGAATATATATGAAAAAACAACAACAAACACTATAATTGAACAATAATAAAAGAGTAGTTTAAAAAAAAAAAAAAAATCTAAAATCATTTAGCCAAGGGTTTTAGTGCTTAGGTTGTTTACTAAAAAAAAAAAAAAAAATTGGTAAATGGTACAAATTATTATATTTGTTGTATACCTAAAATAAATGAGATGGGTTTGCACACTAATTAAAATGAATGAACATGAACTGATTATTTATTATTTATGGTAACATTGCCAAAAGGTATTTCAATTAACATAGCTGAGTGTCAATAAATTCAATCTATGAGAATCTCATAGATTGAATGTAATTTAAGCAATGATCTGTTCTACGGTGGCCGAGAGAACTCAACGCGCTGCAACTGAATAAAACACATGCAAATAGAAAAAAAACGAAATATATAAACGAAATATCGCCTTGAACGTACTTTCCGCTTCCGCATTCTTCATAACGCTTACGCTGAATGTCCTACGCCTTCCTTATTCTACTTACGGAACGAACGCGGCACCAGTATCGTTTTTTTCGTAACTTGAATAGGGAAGGCGTAGGACATTCAGTGTAAGCGTTATGAAGAATGCGGAAGCGGAAAGTACGTTCAAGGCGATATTTCTTTTATAAAGCATAAACGGTTGTATTTTTTTCGAAAATGACCGATCGATTCGCTAGATAAGACCCTTATTACTCATCTGGTATCGTTTAAAGCCATTGAAGCTGCACTGAAACTGTAATTTTGACCTTCAATCTGTTGGTAGCCATTGAAATCCACTGTAAGGTTATAATCCTGGAATGTTTTCCTCAAAAACCTTCATTTCTTTTCGACTGACGAAAGAAAGACATGAACATCTTGGATGACATGGGGGTGAGTAAATTTATCAGGAAAAGTGTATTTAAAAGTGGACTAATCTTTTAAAGGTGTGGTAAGTAGATTTTGAACAATGTTGTTGGACACTGTTGATATACCCAAACAAACCCAGCCCTCTCTTCATTGCTCCGCCTCCAAAACTCACAATCCAATCCCAACCACCCTGGCCTGCTCCAAGTTGGTCTCGAACCCCGGCCCGATCGCTGCTGGAATGCGAGGCGAATGCACTATCAATGACACCAAAGACTATAGAATAACACAAGACATGTATTGTTTTGAATGGGAGAAAGTGTAACGCGCAATATGGCGGAATAAGTCCCGCCTTCAAAATAAGAGCCAATCGCCGACTGGTAAAGTCATCGCGTCACTGCAGCGGCCGTTAGAATCACCGGTTTCTATAGAAACAGTCAGACGCGTGCCTCCAAAATGAGCCGCAAGAGGTGCGCATTTAGGTCTGCGTTTGCGCATTAGCTTGATCCAGCATAAAAATACAAGTTTTTGTGTCATGATTCGAGCGTTTGGAAAAAAAATTATGAGACAGTTGTTGTCAGATTTCATTGGTGATTTCAAATATGAAATTTAATCGAAAGCTTGGCAAACAGCTTTGGAGCTGCATGATGCCCAGGATGCCCGAGAGGCGTTTCAAAGATGGCCGCCAAGTGAAATGACTTGTCTTAAAAGGACTTTGATGACACTAAACACTGCATTTTCTAGCAGGTCATCAGTGTGCAGTAGTTTAACTGCAAAACTCTCACAATCTGGCCACTGTTACACACGCAATGTGAATGTCTGTTTATCACAGCTGACGCGCAACAAAATGCTTCATGAAAAATAAAGCGCAGTTGATGAACGAACAACAAAGGAAGCACAAAAAAATGAACGTCAAGAGTAAATACAAAGCGTTCGTTGTTAGTTGCAAACAGCAGCTCCAGACAATCAAAACTGTGTTACTCACATGAAAAGTGGGATTAAAGCAGCCTCCGCGTCTGTTTTCAGGCCTTCCCACTTAGCTCTCTCCAGCGTTGGAAAGCTTTTCTAATATAAACGCGAGTCGTAAAGTGCTTATCCAGTTCTCTCTCCTCGACCATCATATGCCCCCTAATGCTGATTGGTTAGATGTTTGTTGTTGGTGTCGGCCCGACTAACTTCCAAACAGTGTATTTGAAATAATACTGAGTCCACCTTTAATTGAATGGAGTCTGAAGCTGAAGTCAGTTAAATTTTAAATCACATCACCCAGATGTTTGACCTCCCATGAAGTAATCATTAAGTTAACCAAAGAAAAACAAACAGATACGTGAAGGAAAGAAAGTCATCTAAACTCGAATCTAACATTGACTAAGAGGAGGTTGCAAGATAGACGTATCTGAAAGGTTACAGGTTTTGACCTCTCATCTTCCCATGTGTTTGACCATGTGGGAAGGCTGATAGCCTGTAGAAGCCTGTGATGGTGATAATGATAAAGATAATGATAATAATAACAATTATGAGTGTGTGTTCACGTGTGAACAAGTGTGAGTGATTTTGGTAAATTTAGCACTTATGACTCACTGGGCGGATGTAACGCCCACTTCCATCTGCAGGGGTCCCCCTGTCCTGTTTGAGAGCCCATCTCAACTATTCTTACATGTGCATGTGTTTGTGCATGAAAAACTGAATGTCCAAAATAAATACAAGTAGAAATAGAGGACATCCTATGGTGCGGCAGGCGAACACCCCCCACTCCACATCTTCCGCTCTTCACTCTTTAAAGCTTTTTATAAGTGCTCTCTACATTACTGTGATTCAGCACTTATAACACTATGGCATAGTTCCTCCGATTAAACTTTGTATATTAAAGTGGTACCAGTGAGCATGCATATATGATAAAATTATTACATTGTTAGCTAATTGCATGATTATATATACATTTCTGAAACTACATACATTGGACAGTCACCTCTGATACCAGTTTCTCTAAATTGTAATGTTGACATGGATTCTCTGTAAAGCTGCTTTGAAACAATATGTATCGTGAAAAGCGCTATACAAATAAATGTGAATTGAATTGAATTGAATTGAATAAAATAACCAGTCCGCAGAATTGACAATAACTACAATGTTACATTTCCACTGCAATATTTCAGCAATTAAACTTGTCTGGTGTTTTACTCCAGTCTTCAGTGTCACATGACCCTTCAGAAATCATTTTAATTCTCTGATTTGGTGCTCAGGTAACATTTCTTATTATTATCAATGTTAAAAATACATTACTGACCCCAAACTTTTGAATGGTAGTGTATAAAATGATAAAATTCATAGTAAACAGCAACATTTGCTGTGAGAAAATATGGCTTGAATATCGTGCTGCATCAGGCACTGGAAGTGTAGATAAATTTGTTGACTATAATGGGAGCAATCTATTTTTATTTAGCATTTTGACTCCCCAGTGAGTTTTTGTTTTGGAATGTAAAAGTGCGAGAACCTCATCAAACATCAATGGTTCAACACTAGCAAATTTAAGGGGGTGATGGAGAGTATATTTACACCCTTTTTGTTTTGGAAATATGAGAAATGGATCCAGGGCACCAGTTCCTGCATCAGCACCCTCACCGAGGAAAAGGGGTAGGGTGTGCCCTCTTAAGTTCCTGTCTCTCTGATCACTACATGAAGGAAAGGCTTTTAGAAATCCAGTGTCAGAATAAGTGGAGGGGATGGACTCAGAGCTCACCTCGATAGCCATCTTTGATGTGCAGTCCACCTGTGCACACACAGCTGCTTAGTAGAGGAGGAGGAACATGATGTTGAGCTCTGAGTGGATCAACACCTGTGTTTCTGATTTATGGGATACAACAGTTTGATGTTCGAAGGGCCAAGAGAAACCTGGGGTATAAATATAGACACAGCGAAGTGAGCAAGAATATAGATACATTAAACACACATAGAGAAGGCCATGCAAGAATCAGAATTATAAACTAAAGGGCATTCTGTTGAGAAGAGGGTCAAGGTGTTGAGTGGCTCTGGAAGCACAGATCCCTCAGATGTTTACAGGCTGAATGAATCTTAGTCACTCTCCTGCATCCATTTTGCTAATTAGCCTGAGGCTATAGCAGCTCACACACTATGTGATCTTCATCTAGAGATGTCGTGGAGGTCAGAATGGATGGTGTGGATGGGGAATCATTTGCATTCCACTCAAGTGTGTGTCTGACAACAGCCGGAGCACTGAATTGAGGGATGCTCAATGAAAAAGTGGGAGTGTTTCTCACAAATTCACTTAAAGGAATAGTTCAGCCAAAAAATGAACATTGTCATTGTTTATTCACACTTTGAACGTTCTTTGAACTATTTTACTTTTTACTTCCTTCTTCTAAAATTGTTTTTTCAGAGCCTGAGCACCGATGGTACGAGGACCCTGTGGAATTGCTCAGTAATTAAATGTATTTTTTAGGCACTGAGGAGCTTTTTAAAGCTTTTAAAAGAATGCAAAAGCACCAAAAAAGTGATGTTGTGTGCTGTACTTCACAGATGAGCCAAAACATTATGACCACCTGCCAAATATGTTGTTGGTCCTCCGCGTCTTGCCAAACAGCACTGATCTGCCTAAGGCATGGACTCTACAAGACCCCTGAAGGCGTCCTGTGGTATCTGGCACCAAAACATTAGCAGCAAGATCCTTCATGTCCAAGGTGGAGCCACAATGGATTAGACTTGCTCGTCCAGTACATGCCACACGTTCAATCAGATTGAGATCTGAGGAATTTGGAGGCCAGGGAGACACCTTGAACTCTTCATCATGTTCTTCAAACCATTCCTGAACAATGTGTGCAGTGTGGCAGGGCACAACATCCTGCTGAAAGAGGCCACAATTTACGTCCACATGAATGGCTGGACCCAGTGTTTCTCAGCAGAACATTGTCCAGAGCGTCACACTCCCTCCTCCGGCTTGTTGTTGTCCCACAGTGCATCCTGGTGCCATCACTTCCCTAGGTAAACTGTGCACACATACACAGCCATCCACGTGATGTAAAAGAAAACATAACTCACTGGACAAGATGATCTTCTTCCACTGCTCCAAGGTCCAGTTCTGATGCTCATGTGCAAATTGTAGGCACGTTCCTGGTGGACAAGGGTCATCAAAGGTACTCTGATTGGTCTGTGGCTACACAGCCCCATATGCATCAGGGAGCAATGCACTGTGTGCTATGACACATTCCTCCCTTAACCATCATTACAATTTTGTATGACTTGTGCCACAGAAGGTCTTCCATCAGTTTGGTCCAGACAGGAGCCCAACGCCCTGTCACTGGTTTGTGTTTTTTTCCTTCTTGGACCACTCTTAGTAAATTCTTACCATTGCTGACCTGGAGCGACCCACAAGCCTTACCATTTCAGAGATACTCTGACCCAGTTGTCTGAACGTAAAAATTAGTCCCTTGTCAAAGCTGCTTAGGTCTTTATTCCTGCCCATTTCTCATGCATCCAACATGTTTTCTACAAGAAATGATTGTTCGCTTACCATCTATCCAGACCTTTGTCACATGTGCCCTTGTTAGGAGATAATCAATCAAAATTTGCTTCACCTCTGAGTGGTCAATATTTTGGATTGTCAGTGTATATAAATTTCATTCTACATCTTTTACACTGTCAAAAGAATGAGAGCACGAACGAATGTTCTCTAGTACTCTATGATGTAAAACAAAACCTGTGATTGAATCAAACTCTGTAAATAAAAGTAAAACAATAGAGAACATATTATTAATTCAAGACATTAATTCGATCTCAAACTGATTAATTGGCAGAAGTTATTACTCCACCACCTGCATGAACCAACGAGAATGCATGTGCGACAAGTTACTACGATTTCGGTATCTGTTCATTTCTGTCTCACTGAATCAATGATCCAGTTACAGAAGAGAACAGATTATCTGTGAATAACCTAAATTTGAGTCTCTCACACAAAAATATCATATGGCCTCAGAAGATATGGAATATTGCACAAGTCGTATGGACACATTTAAGTCATTTTTGTGGTGCTTTTGCATTGTTTTTGAAACTTCAATGTCTCAGTCCATATACATAGTAACTGCTTGAAAAAGAGCAACAGCACAGTTCTGCAAAATTTCTCTATTTGTGCTCCACAATAGAGAGAAAGTTATTCAAGTTTGAGATGACATGAAGGTGAATAAATTCATTTTCATCTTTAGAGGAACTATACCTTTAACCAACCTATTGTCCTTTTTCTCTATCTGTTCTTTCTGTACTCTTGTAAGTTCCGTCGATCTAAAGAAATGAAATAGAGCCCTAACCAAACATCTCAGTTACAGATAAAAACTGTACCACATTACGAAGAGAGAAAGAGAGAGAGAGAATGGAGAATTTGAAGATAAATGAAAGAAAAATGAAAGAAGGAACAAGCGTGTGAGAGAGCAATAAAAAGCCTGAAGCAGTTGCGTTCTTGCGCTCATGTGCCATGAATGACAGCTATTTGTAGGAGATAATATCCTCAGGCGAGCTAAAACCCAGAAGTACATAAAACAAACAGCAAAATGACGTTTATGTCCCTTTCAGCAGCAATATCTATCTGAATACCCTACAAAGGCCACTGTATTGCCAGTCTGGAGATAAGATATATACTGAAATGGCAAAGAGCAGAGAATGAATGTGCTTGAACACTGGACTCACTACTTTAAAATGATCTTCCGAGGATGCATTAATTTTAAAGTATTTATACACAGAATCCCAACTCATCTCACTCAATCACAATAACACGCTAGCTTACACACATACACACAACCTGATAAGATAATAAAAGCATCCTCTGGGCCATATGGCGTCTGCCACTATTCACTGCATCTTTCTTAATGTGGTGAACAGGAGCACCAAAATAACTGCATACGACAATCACACGCTTATTCTGCTAATAGTTAATGGCATCATTCGTGAACAACAGACTGTCTGTTTATTAAAGCTACATTATGAAGTTAGCTATCTTGAGATGGTGGGCAGAAGAGGGCACTGGGGAGAGGTCTGTCACGGTGTACGTGATAGATCCAGTGCCGCAGTCCAGCGCACCTGTTTATGTGAGTGGGGGGCCGAGAGAGGGATGGAGTTTTCCGGAGCTCGGAAGAGTCTGTCTAGCGTTTGACATGATGCATTCATCAGGACCGAGCCAGATCAGATCCCGGAAACTCTAACAGACAGTATCACCGCACCAACATTAAAAGCAAAGTTTACCCAAAAATTTAAATTCTGTCATCATTTACTAACCGTCATGCTGTTCCAAACCTGTCTTTTTTCTGTGGAACACAAAGAACATATTTTGAAGATGTTACAACAAATTGAGATCTAAAACAACAAGCAAAATATCATTGTGTTCTGCAGAAGAAAGAACGTCATAGAGTTTTGGAACGACATGAAGGTGAGTAAATGATGAGAGAATTTTTATGTTGAAAATATGAATTCCTTTTCGAATGTCTAACATTTTGTTTTTTAGTCTAAGATTGGATAATATGTTCAATATTCATGAGAAATCTGTACAGTTTTTTATTAATAAAATGTGTCATTTCAAAAAAAACATCATAAAAATTAATGATATGCATAGCTTTTCCATCCTTATCTATCCCTTTATTCTCATAACTCATTTTATCCAGCCAAAACAGTGATATATTGACATCAACTGAACAATGAGGGTGATATATTGACACCTTCCCCCCATGCTATGGCCCACCACACCAAACCTCGTCTTTCTTCTCAATATGTTCTTTTCCAGTGGCTATCATGGTCTTTAATAAATGGCTTTAATTTAAAGCAGAGACCTTGAGGTGTGTGTGTGTGCGCATCAGTCTATAGCTCACTTTCTTTATATCCTTTATCACTCTTTAAGATGCTCTGTTGAGGAATCAATGCACTTCCATCATCGCTCAAATACTTTTATACACATACATAAGAAAACGAATGTCGTTCCACACTATAAAACTGCTGCTATATGTTTGCAAAATTATATTGTATGACTTAAAACTATTCACAATACCATATTGATAAATCTGAAAAAAACAACAACGTCACAAGACTCATCCAATTAATTCCACAAAACACTTTTAACAGACTGTAAAAACAATAAATATGTATAAAATATATATGATTGGTTGAAAATGCACAATGGATTGCTTTGATGGCAAGTCATGATAACTGTACAATGCACTATGGTTGTCTCAACAATGTTTTGTCATAGCACCACAGTTTTATCCTTAAACCCACTTAAATTATAACCACAAACATATAATAACATATGTACTGGAAAGAATATACTGGAAAGAAATACTCCTGTTTCTGTGTAGTTTCTCATAGACAGCAATGGGATTAAATAGAGCTCTAACTCCAGTCCTGAAGGGCCAGTGTCCTGTAGACTTTAATGTCAATCCCAATTTAACCCACCTGTACAGTAATTTTTAACACCTTGATTAGCTTGTTCAGGTGTGTTTGGTTACAGGTAGGGTACGTTTACACAACAACAAAGCACTTAAAGGATTAGTCCACTTTTAAATACACTTTTCCTGATAAATTTACTCACCCCCATGTCATCCAAGATGTTCATGTCTTTCTTTCGTCAGTCGAAAAGAAATTAAGGTTTTTGAGGAAAACATTCCAGGATTATTCTCCTTACAGTGGATTTCAATGGCTACCAACAGATTGAAGGTCAAAATTACAGTTTCAGTGCAGCTTCAAGGGCTTTAAACGATACCAGACGGGGAATAAGGGTCTTATCTAGCGAATCGATCGGTCATTTTCGAAAAAAAAATACAACCATTTATGCTTTATAAACAAAATATCGCCTTGAACGTACTTTCCGCTTCCGCATTCTTCATAACGCTTACGCTGAATCTCCTACGCCTTCCCTATTCTACTTACGGAACGAATGCGGCGCCAGTTTCGTTTTTTTCCATAACTTCAATAGGGAAGGCGTAGGACATTCAGCGTAAGCGTTATGAAGAATGCGGAAGCGGAAAGTACTTTCAATGCGATATTTTGTTTATAAAGCATAAACGGTTGTATTTTTTTCGAAAATGACCGATCGAAGACCCTTATTACTCATCTGGTATCGTTTAAAGCCCTTGAAGCTGCACTGAAACTGTAATTGTGACCTTCAATCTGTTGGTAACCATTGAAATCCACTGTAAGGAGAATAATCCTGGAATGTTTTCCTCAAAAACCTTCATTTCTTTTCGACTGACAAAAGAAAGACATGAACATCTTGGATGACATGGGGGTGAGTAAATTTATCAGGAAAAGTGTATTTAAAAGTGGACTACTCCTTTAAAAACTGAAAGGTTTTTCCTTTGTGTTTTTGAAAGGTTTCACATACAGACAACGATTCTAGTTCACACGGATCAGCAAAAAGTTACATTATCTACAGTAAATCTACACCTTGCTGGAGAAGCATTAATAAACTCAGTATATTGAGCAGCACAAACACAGTCCTGTAGTCCGCCATTGTTGTTTTGGTTGTCAAGTATTCACACATGCCTATAGACTGAACTCGTGACACACATGGCGTCATAATTTTCACAAATTCACATTTTTGTCGTTTACACAGAGACTATAACAGTATTGTTTTCAAAAACTTGCAATTTGAAACCCGTTTTGAGGCCCCCAAAACACTGTTGTTAAGTAAATGAATGGCCAAAACTATAAAAAAAAGTTTTCCATTTTAGTTTAAAACGGTGTTGTGTGAATGGCCACATACAGTTAAACTCAGATTTAAAAACACTGGCCCTCCAGGACTGGAGCTGAAGAGCCCTGAAATAGAGCATATCATGCATGTGTCTCAACTAGTGTCTCAAATTGTGGTTAGATTTAACAAGATACAAAAATCAAAAGTCAGAGATTTTAGAACTCAAACATTTCTAATTAAATTCTTCCAAGATTAACATTTCTGAGCAATCTTATCCACATGCATTCAATGTTACTGTATACCAACTACTCATTTGTTAAAGGTGCCCTAGAACTTTTTTTAAAAAGATGTAATATAAGTCTAAGGTGTCCCCTGAATGTGTCTGTGAAGTTTCAGCTCAAAATACCCCATAGATTTTTTTTAATTCATTTTTTTAACTGCCTATTTTGGGGCATCATTATAAATGAGCCGATTCAGGGCTGCTGGCCCTTTAATTGCTCGTGCTCTCTGCCCACGGAGCTCGCGCTTGCCTTAAACAACATTAAAAAAAAGTTCAAACAGCTAATATAACCCTCAAAATGGATCTTTACAAAGTGTTCGTCATGCAGCATGTCTAATCGCGTAAGTACAGTGTTTATTTGAATGTTTACATTTGGTTATGAATGCGTTTGATAGTGCTCCGTGGCTAACTGCTAACATTACACACTGTTGGAGAGATTTATAGAGAATGAAGTTGTGTTTATGAATTATACAGACTGCAAGTGTTTAAAAATGAAAATAGCAACGGCTCTTGTCTCCGTGAATACAGTAAGAAACGATGGTAGTTTTAACCACATTTAACAGTATATTAGCAACATGCTAACGAAAGACAATTTACAAATATCACTAAAAATATCATGTTATCATGAATCATGTCAGTTATTAATGCTCCATCTGCCATTTTTCGCTGTTGTTATTGCTTGCTTACCTAGTCTGTTGATTCGGCTGTGCACATCCAGATGTTACTGGCTGCCCTTGTCTAATGCCTTTCATAATGTTGGGAACATGGGCTGGCATATGCAAATATTGGGGGCATACACCCCGACTGTTACGTAACAGTCAGTGTTATGTTGAGATTCACGTGTTCTTCGGAGGTCTTTTAAACAAATGAGAATTATATAAGAAGGAGGAAACAATGGAGTTTGAGACTCACTGTATGTCTTTTCCATGTACTGAACTCTTGTTATTTAACTATGCCAAGGTAAATTCAATTTTTGAATCAAGGGCACCTTTAAGGGAATATTAAAAGGTTAATTCACCCAAAAATGAAAATTCTGTTATTTATTACTCACCCTCATGTCGTTCCACACCCGTAAGACCAAGACAAATTAAGATATTTTTGATGAAATTCAAGAGGTATCTGACTCCTCCATAGACAGCAATTTAACCACCACATTTAAGGTCCAGAAAGGTACTAAAGACATCGTTAAAATAGTCCACGTCACTGCAGTGGTTTTGGATTAATTTTATGAAGCGACGAGAATACTTTTTGTGCGCAAAAACAAAACAAAAAGAACGACTTTACTCAATACCCTCTCTTCTGTATCATTCTCTTACACTGTTTACGCTCAGTGCTTCCAGGTTCTACGCCGACTCATTATTGGCCAACGCTGTTCATGTGAGCACCACGAGGTATGCGTATGATACTGACGCAGGGTTAGGGTTAAGGTTAGTCATGTGGACTATTTTAACTATGTCTTTAGTACCTTTCTGGACCTTAAAAGTGGTGGTTAAATTGCTCTCTATGTAGGAGTCATACCTCTCAGATTTCATTTCTTAATTTGTGTTCCGAAGATGAACGAAGGTCTTACAGGTGTCGAACAACATGACAGAACTAACCCTTTCAGGAGAAACATCTGAGACTTAGATGAAACACTTTTGTATGAGCATTAAAAATTCTTCTGGGGCAAGTTTTTGTAAGTTACTGGAAGGATGTAAATGTAAATGCATATGCAAATAAAACTGCAATATTGCCATTCAATATTAATGTCATATAATAGAAATCCTAAATTAAACTAGACCTTGTTGTGCATACCATAGCAGACTCTTTGTCAAACACTGACATATATCAAATCCACTTTACAAATGCCTGTATAAGCGAATGCAATGCATGGCCTTCAGAGGTGGCAGTGTTTTATCTGTGTTGGGGTGACAGGGAGTTTTAATTGACAAGGCTGAAGTGTTTCAGCCCCACTGGAGCACAAACAATAACCACAATAAAGACAGAGTGAGCCATAAAGAAAGGCCTTGTTTTCTTTGATCATTCTATTCCCTGGGTATGTAGGCAACACTGTGCAATAATGCAATAACTTAGATCTCACAAGCGCACAGACACACACACCTGTGCCTGTAGCATTGAATGACACATGGAAAAATATTCATGTCTCCTTTAATAAAAAAAATAAATAAAAAAATAGACAGATACACAGAGGATTTTGAAATAACTCAATGTGGATATTTTACCTTATTGTCCATTGCCATGCACATCTTATGCAGATGAAGTTTGAACTGAAATTTCACTCTGAAATACAGACGTGTATTGAGGGCAGGGTGGACAAGGTCAGAGCTCTTTTCACGTTGTGTGTGAGAGAGTGGGCTGTGTGTGGGTGTGTGCTATTCTACTGGTCTGGGTGTGAAAAGGCCTGACTATACAAAACTGCAGGCACTCCAAGGACATATAAAGAAAACCTTTTATATAAACTTTCCATTGACATTTCTGTTTGATTGCAGGTTCTCTGATGTACAAAAATGAAAGTTTGACGTGGTAAAACCTGAACAAACGGTAGTGTTTTAGTGTATAACATACCTGTAGCTGTAGATTTTTTTTTAAACTATTGCGAGCTACAAGGTTTCTTAAAACTCTGAGAAGTCATGCAGGTGATGTGAAACTTTTAGAGATTGCTCATATAGGCATTAATCAAGCCATCCTAGGTGTATATGACTTTCTTGTTTCTGACGAAGACAATCAGAGAAATATTAACAAACATCCTGATGCATCCGAGCTTTATAATGGCAGTGATAGGGTCCAATGAGTATGAGCTGAACAAAGTGCTTCTATCCACATTCCACATCCATCCATCATAAATATGTGCTCCACATAGCTCAGGAGTGTTAATAAAGGCCTTCTGAAGCGAAACGACGCATTTATGTAAAAAAATATCCATATTTAAAGAAGTTATGAAGTCGAATATCGAGCTTCCGCCAGACCACCTTCCATTTTCAACATATGCAGAAAGTGTAAACCTCTTGCAGTTCACAAAGCTTACGCTACGTCATGCACCTTCTCTATTCAACTTACGAAAAAAGTGTAATTGACGTGACGCCAGTTTACACTTTCTTCGTAACTTGCATACGGAAGGTGGTCTGGCGAAATAATCATAAACGTTAATTATATAGGCTAAATAATTTTAGGTAGAGCTGGGCCATCACCTGCTTTCAAATGGAGCGCCATTTAATAGCCAAAGCCTTAGATCACTGATAAGCCACGTAATATCGCGTTATTGCGATTCATCTGCGATATGAACTCGATATTGCGTGGCTTGTCAGTGACTACGGCTCTGGCTATTAAATGCACCATTTGAAAGCAGGTGATGGCGATTTAGCGTTCAGGGAACCGGCTTAGGAGGGGATCGCATAATGAGCCCTAATTTTAGGATGGCAGAACCATACGCATAGCAAAACGATCACCAACAGAATCGTTTTAGGAGGGGATTAATGAAACAGATATTAGATACCAGTCGTGTATAAAATGAATGTAAAGAGGTGCTCTCTATATTTGTTATTAAAATAACCATAGAAACTGATAGTTGCAATCATTTTTTTATTGGTTAAAATGAATGGAGAATATCTCGTGTTTTTCCGTGGCTGCTCAAGCCCTCAGGATTGGCGCTTATGGTTTTATAAACAAGGCCCAGTTCTACGCTGGATTTACAGATCATTTGAAACTGAAAGCGGTCACAGCGGTAATGATCCCGGTCATGAGTTGGAACCGCAGGCGGTGAGTAAAACTGCAACCTAAGTGCATATAATGTAAAGAACACGAACGTAGTGAATTCATAAATTCATTGTTCATCATTCAATATATGCTATATTCATTACAGTGATTCAAAAGTTATTCAGGGATAATGCGATGGTGTATTGTGTGTGTTTAAATACATTTGTTTAGCTGACCATTGATAGCTTGCAGATGATCTCTACACAAAAGCTGCGCGTGCTTGTGACTCTTTAGCTCCGCTCACACGGCACGCCTCCAGAAGCTCGGCTGTTTTCGGAAAGACTCGGTCCAGTGTATGAATCTTTTGTAAATATGATAAAACTTGGAGATATGAAGGATGCACTACTACTCTATAGGTACTCAAGATTAATATGAGATTGGCAGAAATATTACAATATTTGTTACACAAAATGAAAAAAATGCAGTGAATATGAACAAAAACAATTAAGAGATCAAATTCTACGTTGGATCAAAATCTCCCACAAAAGCATACAAAACAACAAAAGAGACACCTCTTCCTTCACGTCATATCCAATAGACACATTTCACACTTTAATGGCTTCCTTTCTTTCCCAAAGATTTTGTCTTTTTAACTTTTTGTTCCTTAAAAAAAGCTTCCCACACTTTCCAAACACACTTCTCTCTTTAAATGTCTGCCAGCATTTCTTCTATCGAGTCCACCCAAACCTAACAAAAACCCACACATTCTCCTTACACCTGCTGGAATCTTCTAAGGGGCCAGGCTGCTTCTCTTCTTCTGATTCGACCCCATTACTTCACACTTTTCTTCAGGTTTAGATGCCAAACTAACGCTTACTGCGCAATAACAACAGCGTCTCCTGTATCTGACAACAGAGGAGCCGCAAACATGCAGAAACAGCCAAGGGAACAACAGACAGATCCGCATCATTAATATTTTACTAATATGACAGTAGAGCGTGATGTGAAGCCATCACTTTTAATGAGAACAGACAAAAGCATGTGTAAAGAACAAAGAGCTGCGAATGACGGAGACAGAGATTTTAGCTTGAGGTACGTGTGCTGATACGTGTGTGTATGTGTAGGTAGATGATACAAAAATACAAAGAAATGACACAGCTCAAAGCTGACATACTAGGGTAATTTGTAAAATCAAAGACCCTCAGGGGTGAATTAAAAAAAAAACAGCTGTGCCACTTTTGCGCACTATATTTCAGCAGAGCTTAGCACTAGAACTGACCCGCAAAGTGGAAAATTGCACCATGCAATTCTCCATCTTGAAAACCATGCTGGGTCAAACATGTTTTTGGGCATGTTTGCTCTGTTACTTGATTATAGGTTGTTTTTTTTATACCTAGTTCCTTAGGAGCATTTGATTCTGGATTTGGGGCATCCAAACCAAAACATTTGAGCAGTTTCATTTTAAGTGAACATGCAAAAAAGGAGTGAGGCCATGTTATTGTAATACAGTATGTAACACAATGCAATAGCATGTCATAAAAGCAACATAACAACATGACAAGTTATAACTGTAATTAAACTAAACTATACCTGTTCTATCTTCCTGCAGCATATATTCTCTGGGACTGTAGGCATCAGGTCCCACACGCGCGATTTATAGATTATCATGACAGAATATGCTAATCAATGACTTTAAGAAAGTTAACTCCACATCAGCTACATAAATTCATCAACTAACCATTCAGAAATGTCCTGTTGCATTCTACATGTCACATTTTCTTGAGTCTCTCTATCATTATCCAACTCCGTTTTGAACATTAAAGGCTGAACAGTTTCTAACATTTTCAGTGAGTCTGTGTGAGGTAATCAGCGCTGCTAACGCAAGCTCTTGAAACTCCGCCCTCTTCTTGAGAGCTCATTTGCATTTAAAGGGACACACACAAATACTGAGTGTTTTGGCTCATGCTCAAAAAGTGACATTTAACATGCTATAAAAAATGATCTGTCGGTTATTTTGAGCTAAAACTTCACATACACACTCTGGGGACATCAGAGACTTATTTTACATCTTGTAAAATTGGCATTATATGACCCCTTTAAAAATAAATTAGTAAATAAATTAACAACAAGAAGAGAATATGCAATTTTAGTGTCAAATGATGGAATAATTTAAGATTTTTTTTTTTTTTTTTTAAACAATTCTTGCAAAAGGTTTGTCTTTTTAGAGGCGACATAAATGCTATCCAATAATTGGCCTTAACTATACATTAAAAAAATATATGAAAACAAAATGTGATAACATTTTTTTTTTTTTTTTTTTTTTTACAAAATACTACTGACAAAACAATGTATATCTTTAGCTACACACTGTCTTATGATTAACCAATCACTAACATTCAAAGTAAGCTGTATGTTAAGGTGCATTCAAGTCCTCCTGAGAAGTTCATATTTACAAGGTGGGAAATCGTGTTTACGACATCAGGTTTCAAGTCATTTTTTGTCAGAGTAAGATGGCGCTCTACCTTCTTTTAATTCTTGTATTCTAATATAGGTTTTTAACTCTATACTTCTAAAAAATTAACAAAGAATGTGCATTAGGTGTGTTTTGCTTTTTTATCTTTTTAATTAATTTATGAAGCCACTGTAAACTGTTACATATTATATTGTTATATTACAATGCTATCATATTTTATGCAGGTAATTAGCTTACTTCATTGTAAATAGAAAAGCTTGACAATATCACTGCTAAATATGTGGTATTCTGCCATGTATCTCACTGACATGCCCCTGCAACTTGTAAACATCAGGGCTTAAAGGATTAGTTCACTTCACAATTAAAATTTCCTGATAATTTACTCACCCCCATGTCATCCAAGGTGTTTATGTCTTTCTTTCTTCAGGTGCAAAAGAAATTAAGGTTTTTGAAGAAAACATTCCAGGATTTAATGGATTGAAGGTCCAAATTGCAGTTTCAATGCAGCTTCAAAGGGATCTACATGATCCCAGCTGAGGAATAAGGGTCTAATCCAGCAAAACGATCAGTCATTTTCTAAAAAAAAGAAAAGTTATATATAATCCTTTAAAGAAAATCTCGAGCTTCCCACTCGAATTAACGTCATTGTGGTGGCTTTTACATGCAGTCAACTCTTAAATACGATCTTTCCGACATGACTTGAACACATTAGCAATTCACTAAAAATAACTTACTCATACAGTAAGTGTCATTTGTTCAGGATTCAGATCACACTGGTTGTGTGTGATGTGTGATTGATTCACTAAAAGAACCGGTCGCACTTTATATTAAGTGGCCTTAACTACTATGTACTTACATCAAAAAATAAGTACAATGTGCTTATTGGGTTCATATTGAATTGCAAAACACTTTTTCTGCTATGGAATTGGGATACGGGTAAGGTTAGGGAAAGCTTTGGTGGTATGGGTAGGTTTAAGGGTAAGGGTTAGGTGTAAGGGATGGGTCAACAGTGTAATTATAAATGTAAATATAGCTGCGAGCAGCGATGGCGGGCCCAAGCCCGGTGGCACCGCCACCCCGGTGGCTTCAGGGCAACTGTGCACAGCGGGCAATAGGCATTTAAAACGGTTAAACATCAAAGGGCTATGTCAAATTCACTCCACATTTACTGCACTACAAGGTGCCGCTATAGAGCCCCTCCTCCCTGCCCATTTTCAAAGTATTACATGTGCCAAGTTTTAACATTATTCTGATGAATTTTGAAGCAAATCAGGTAAAAATAAGAGGGTGATCTCAATGTATGCTGAAAGTGACACATTTCCTGCTGCCAGTTGGTGGCGCTATAACTTTGACTCACAATAGTCACATCTATGTAATCAGCCTTGTACAACGAACACTCAGCAGAAGATTCATCAAAATCAATTAATGTATGCAGAAGTTATAACACTTTGTTTCCCTTTTCTTGCTATAAATTCGTTGCCTCGCCACAGCCAAACCATTTGAGATATCCAAAATCCGTTTGCAATTAAACAACTTCAGTGTATTAGCACCAAGTTAAAAAAGTTTGGTGTAAATTGTATAAATCCTGTTGGAGTAGTAGTATTAAATTCAAGGCCTGTTTTTTCAAAAAATTTACATTCAAACCAAAATAGCTGACTTCCTGTTGGTCGGAGCTAATGAATATAAATTAGAAAATTGTCCGGCTTGATGAGAACAATATGTGTACCGAGTTTGGTGACTGTAGGAAAAACTAACCCCCCCACTTTTGTCAAAAGGTGGCGCTACTGAGCCCCTCCACCACGCCCATTTCTATGGCTTTGTCCATGTCTACTGGTTGACAATATTGATGTGTGTGTCGAGTTTCATGCAATTTGAAGCATGTTAAGAGCCTCAAAAACACTCAAGAATATTATTACAGTTTGACCTGTTGCCATGGCAACAATATTTCAAATATCAAAAATCCTGTCATAGGTCTACATCTGCTGTGTATTGACATTACACTGATGAAGTTTGAAGCAAATCAGGTAAAAATAAGAGGGTGATCTCAAAGCATTTCAAAAAGTGATACACTTCCTGCTGCCAGTTGGTGGCGCTATAACTTTGACTCACAATAGTCACATCCATGTGATCAGACTACTACAACCAACACACTCGTGAAGTTTCATAAAGATCAATATATGTATGCAGACGTTATAACACATTTCCTGTTTCCTTTTTCTCGCCATAAATTCGTTGCCTCGCCACGGCCAAACCGTTCGAGATATCAAAAATCCGCTGGCAATTTTTCATCATCAGTGTCTTGACTTCATGCTGACCGAGTTTGGTGGCGATCGGATTAATCGCCTAGGAGGAGTATATCAAATTCCAGAGCATGCGTTTTTCAAACAACCCTTAATAGCTGACTTCCTGTTTGCGTGCCGTTTAACTTAGAGCACGAAAGTTGTTCGGCCCGATGAGGTCTATATGTGTACCGAGTTTCATACTAATACGTGCAAGCGTGTTTAATATATGGACCAAATTTTCAGACTTTTTTCAAGGGGGCGCTGTCGAGCCCCCCTGCCACGCCCGGGTACCAGCCTCTTCGGCGTCCTAATGGCCGCGGATTCCAATGTGTGTGCCAATTTTCAAGAGTTTTTGAGCATGTTAAGGCCCCCAAAAAGCCCCGGAAGACGGAAAAAAAAAAATAAAAAAAAAAAAAATAATAATCCTTAGAAGAACAAGAGGGCCCTGCGCGAATTTTCGCTTGGGCCCTAATTACAGAAATTAATTACAGATGTAATTACATGCAGGTGTTTTTCAAATATAAGTACAATGTAAAAACATGTATGTACACAATAAGTGCATTGTATCAAATCATTAATTTAAATGTAAGTACATAGTAGTTAAGGCCACATAATATAAAGTGGGACCAAAGAACCAACTCATTAAAGTCATTAGTTCAGGAATTAGACTACAAGTGGATGCATCAGGATGCATTAGGGCAGATTAGCATTTATGCTACAAATACAGTGTGTCCACATGCATTTTCGACATCTCAAAATCTGGAAAAGAGCTCAAAACATTTTAGACATGTTTACATCTGTATCTAGCTTCATTACACCTCAAACAGATTTCCCAAAATGAATGTTAATGCCAGAAAAGTGGACCTCTCTTAGTGCACATAACGTTTCTCCTGCACACATACCTCCGCTGCACCCAAATCACTTTGGTGTTCCTTCTTTGCCAGTCTGAGGGGGTGAGATGTGTAGATTAGGCTAGTACAGAGCACACTTGAGGAGCAACACAAGGCACAAATTAGACTCCATATCTCACCTAAATGTCAGTGTAGAGCATGGCACGAGCTGGCTCATCCATGACTCCACTGGGGCCATGTGTAGACAGGGCTTGCCTGATTCACTGGCCTCTCCCCTCCACCACCACCAGCAGCTTAATTGGGCAAACAACATGAGGCTGTCTCTGTGTCCCAGCCTGTAGCTCTCGCTCTCTCAGCGAATGCTTATCAGGTGTCCAAACACAATGACAAAACATGCTGCTTTAGTTAGTGAGAAGAAATGTGCTCACCAAGGTAAACTCTCCTTTACACACACCAAACTTTATACACACACGCTGCAAAAAGTGAAAATGTGCACTTAAAGGGATAGTTCATCCAAAAATGAAAATTCTGTCATTTACTTATCCTCATGTCATTCCAAACCTGTGACTTTCTTTATTCAGAAGAAGACATTAAAAAAATATTTTGAAGAATAATATAAGACAAAAAACACTGAGAAAATATCTTCCTTTAAAGGCAGTTTTTTTCCCCCATATACTTAAAGGGACTCCCCCTGAAAATTAAAATTCTGTCATCATTTACTCCCCCCTAATGTTTTTTCAAATCTGTATGACTTTCTTTCTGATGTGGAACATAAAAAGGAGAAATAAAAAAAAAATGGCTCTTTTGCATACAACTACAAATGAATGGGGATTAAAGCTTTTAAGCTTCACAAAAGCAAGTGGTCATACATGCTCTATATTGCTTATAATTTAAGTCTACTAAAGTCATACAGTATTATAGCTTTGTGTGGAACAGACTGAAATGTAAGTTTTTAAAGTCGGCATGACACAGAAGATGTGAGAGAATCGTCTTTATTGTGACGTACAGTATATCCGAGCGAAACAACTTCTCGAACAAGAAAAAAATGTAAGGTGGGACTTGATTTTTTTTCTGTCGGGAATTAACTGGATTGTTGGATTGTTGTGGTATGCTATTGCAGCGATCCCACACTGCAAGTGGGAGGGGAAGTTATTTTGATTAAAGATTATAAAGGCACATTAATAAAAAAAAGGATGTGCATGGACAAATCATCAATAAATCATTACAATAAATAATGGAATATTCTATAAAAACACAAGAAATAATTTTTATTTCATAGTGACTTTGACTGAAAATGTTTGATATCTGCTCTAGAGCTTCATGACGTGGTCATACGAGTTTATAAGAGAAGTAGAGAGCAGAGAGAAGTATGAGAAATTTGAAATGTTTTTTGTCATGTAAATGAGTAATCTTGTAAATGAATCGCAAACCTGATCTAAATGATTCCCTCACAACTACAATTCTTCAAATTTTCTTTGTGTTCCACATAAGAAAGTAAGTCATATGAGTTTTAAACAACATGAGGTTGAGTAAATGATGACATAATATTAATTACTTTCATTGGTTTAAAATAATATAGTCATATTGATTCAGTCATAATAAATACTTCACTACATTCAGACTCATAGAAAGAAAGGAACAGTACACACACACACACACACACACACACACACACACACACACACACACACACACACACACACACACACACACACCTCATTCAGTGGTGACAGTGGTAAAGCATTAAGGAGTTACACTTGCATTTGTAGAATGTGCCCATCAGTTAATGGGTCACCTGTGATACATCTTCATCGGGGAGCAGTGGGCCGTGTAGAGAAAAAAAATCCCCCTAGGACTAGAGATATAGGAGGCCTGTCACACAGCCAGGGTCACAACATACTGCAAAATAAAGAGGAAAATACCCCTAATCCATCAGAACACCTTTTTCTACTTAGACAGAGACAAAGAAGGAGGGAGAGAGAAAGAGAGAGAGAGAAAGGAGAAATAGTCATATCATTGCTGACTTTTAAAAAAAATATATATAACAAGTATAATGCAATAACAAATCATAAAACAACCAATTTTCAGTTCCTTTTTTTGTGAAAAGAAAAAAAAAAAGTGTAATGTGTGCAGGTTTTATACATTTGTGTAGATGACACTAATATCTGTGCTACTGATTATTTTAATAAAAAATATTTTTTATAATTGAATGTACTGATATATGCTATTTCAATCTAGTATAAAAACACTTTAAAACTATCAAAATTATTTTGATGAGCTACTGCATATGTAAACATGGTAAATGCATTTACTAGTATAGCTATCAGGTCGATATAATTACTTTGCACAATAGCTAGCATAAAACAAATCAAAAGCCTACTTATCAAGTGAGATATATCTTAATAGTGAGTTATCCTCTCATCCACGATATTCTCATTTATAGATAACAGAGTAGAACAGATCAGACGCAGCTCAGAACCCTTAATAGCACCAAGCAGCACATGATCCCTAGAATGAAGAATGTGAATGACTCCATTAACAGAGGAACATCTGCACACACCAATAAAACGAAGAGATGAGGAGGAGGGGAGTATGCTGTATTGTTGTGCTCCACAGCTCAGACAAGGGAGGCTGGCAGAATGTCTATTTCACAGAGAACAGAAACCTGCCCTGTATTGACATAAAGGAGACTGGAGAGTTTTCCCAGCAAATTGAAATTCAATTCTAATCTGGCTCTGAATTATTTGCTTTGCACTGTATTGTAAGAGAACAGGCAGCATCTGAGGTTGGGCTGATGGGGGAAATGATGCCAAAGCATGTGTTCAGCTCAACACACATCTCACATAACACCTGTGTAAAGCCAATTACAATATTACAATGTCAAAAACACCCAAAGTATTGCATAAGATGACAGCTTACTTGCACTAACATGTGTGAAATGATTATATTTGACATTAAATACACTTTTTAATAAGTTGCCAGGTTCAGCTAATGTTTAAGAGCCATGTGGAAATTGGTAGACAGGTTGGACTTGCTGTCCGTAATAGAGAGGCTTAACCGTGAGTCTTGGCTTAAGCTCATAATTCCACAGTGAGAAAAGTGAAAGTTTGGATTGAGGAGGAATGCTGGAAAAATTGTTGAAATAGTGAGAGAAAAAAGGTGAGAGACTAAATTTAAGTCAGTCGTTACTTGTTATCACATTTGCACATATGCATATTCGAACAGAGGTGCTGGGATCACTTACAACACATGCAATAGCCAAAGCATTTTTATCTATTAATCCATTAATATTGACATTAACTGTCATATCATTAATATTTATCCATAACTGATAACTGGACAATATTAAAATCAGTCATTTAAAATGGTACAGGTGGATTTAGGCATCACAACCTCACGATGTACAGTTTGTAAACAAGATACACAAGGGCAGCCAGTTCATTTTGATTACATAAGCAAGCAAGGACAATAGCAAAAAATAACAGTGTTATTTTTAAAGGGTTAGTTCACTGTTAAATGTGGTTAAAGTTACCAAAAAGAAACAAGAGCCGTGAAAATTCTGTCATTAATTACTTACCCTCATGTCGTTCCACACCCATAAGACCTTCGTTCATCTTCGGAACACAAATTAAGATATTTTTGATAAAATCCGATGGCTCAGTGAGGCCTCCATTGACAGCAAGATAAATAACTCTTTCAGATGCCCAGAAAGCTACTGAAGATATATTTAAAACAGTTTAAAACATGTTAAAAACATGTGACTACAGTGGTTCAACGGTAACATTATGAAGCGACGAGAATAGTTTTTGTGTGCTACAAAGCCAAAATAACGACTTTAATATCTAGTGATGGGCGATTTCAAAACACGGCTTCATGAACCTTCGAAGCTTTATGAATCTTTTGTTTCGAATCAGTGGTTCGGAGCGTGTATCAAACTGTAAGTCACATGAACATTGAAATTTTTAAACGTGTTGAAACACTAAAGTAACGAAGCCTCATTACTTAAATCACGTGACTTTGGCAGTTTGATACATGCTCCGAACCACTGATTTGAAACAAAAGATTTGTTGTTATTTTGTGTTTTTTTGGGTGCACAAAAAGTATTCTCGTCACTTTATAACATTAAGGTTGAACCACTGTAGCCACATGAACCGTTTTAAATATGTCTTTAGTACCTTTCTGGCCATTTGAAAGTGTTAATTATCTTGCTGTCAATGGAGGCCTTGCTGAGCCATTGGATTTTATCAAAAATATCTTAATTTTTGTTCCAAAGATGAACGACGGTCTTACGGGTGTAGAACAACATGAGGGTAAGTAATTAATGACAGAATTTTCTTTTTTAGGTGAACTAACCCTTTAGGTAATCAAAATATAGAAATATAGAAAATAAGCAAGCCTAATTAAATATCCAATATATGCTGATATATATCCAATTTCAACCAATTTGATAAGTAAAAAAAAATCTTTAATATCAGCCAATAATAACCAATATGGCACAACTGTTTCATTTGGAACTATTTGAAACTAAATCAAAATAAATGATAATAGAATTTTATAATATAGTCTGTATCATTAATGAAGCTATTAAACATGCATGTTAAATGAACAGATCACACCCCAGGTGAAAAAAAGTACACTTCTATAATGTACTTAAAGCGCCTATTTTCGCACACTAATTTTGTACTTAATATACTAAATATTCTTCTTTAGTACTTCTTGAGAAAATCTTAAGAACATCTAAGTGTACTCAACTGTGCTATTTTGAGACACCATGAAATATGAACTAAATTGTGCTTTTAATATACTATCTCTATATTTAAATAGTGTATTTAGATATCACTTGTAGTACCCATAGTGTGTAGTACCCATAGTAGTGTCTCAGAATAGCACATTGAGCACACTTAGATGTTCTTAAAATTATCTTAAAGGTGCCCTAGATTCAAAATTTGAATTTACCTTGGCATAGTTAAATAACAAGAGTTCAGTACATGGAAAAGACATACATTTAGTTTCAAACTCCATTGCTTTCTCTTTCTTATGTAAATCTCATTTGTTTAAAAGACTTCCGGAAAACACACGGATCTCAACATAACACAGACTGTTACGTAACAGTCGGGGTGTACACCCCAATATTTGCATATGCCAGCCCATGTTCCCAAAATCATGAAAGGCATTAGACAAGGGCAGCCAGTAACGTCTGGATCTGCACAGGTGAATCAACAGACTAGGTAAGCAAGCAAGAACAATAGCGAAAAATGGCAGATAGAGCAATAATAACTGACATGATCCATGATAGCATGATATTTTTAGTGATATTTGTATTGTCTTTCTAAATGTTTCGTTAGCATGTTGCTAATGTACTGTTAAATGTGGTTAAAGTTACCATCGTTTCTTACTGTATTCACGGAGACAAGAGCCGTCGCTATTTTTATTTTTAAACACTTGCAGTCTTGTATAATTCATAAACACATCTTCATTCTTTATAAATCTCTCCAACAGTGTAGCATTAGCCGTTAGCCACAGAGTATATAGCCTCAAACTCATAGAGAATCAAATATAAACATCAAAATAAATACTTTACTCACATAATTCGAAGCATGCATGCAGCATGCATGACGAACATCTTGTAAAGATCCATTTGAGGGTTATATTAGCTGTGTGAACTTTGTAAATGTGCTGTAATATAATCGAGAGCTCGTGTGGCAGGGAGCACGTGAATTAAAGGGGCGGCGCGCTGAAAAAATCAGTGCTGATGCCCCAAAATAGGCAGTTAAAAAAATAAATAAAAAAAAATCTATGGGGTATTTTGAGCTGAAACTTCACAGACACATTCAGGGGGGACCTTAGACTTATATTACATCTTGTGAAAAAGCATTCTTGGGCACCTTTAAGTAGTACTAAAGAAGAATTTTTAGTATATTAAGTATAAAATTAGTGTGCGAAAATAGAGCACTTTAAGTATATTATAGAACTTTTTTTTCACCTGGGACAGCTGATCATCTGGTCAAGGTTACACAAACACAAAAGTATGTCACCATCTTTTGCTCATCTTTGCCCCTACACCCCGACAGGTCGTGCTTAATCGACACTGTAATGTCAAAGAGCCTTCCGCTGAGTAGACGGACCACCAAACACAGCGACTCCACACAAGCCCCCATCCATCCCCGTACTCTCTAACTACCACCTCCATTCACCCCGATTCTGCCCCGCGGCTCCATCAGATAGCGCTCAGCCGTGACCAAGCAGCTCGTCAAAACCGAGCCCTCCTCCCCCTTCGTCCGCAGCCCGACCAGGGATGACAGGGCGGCTGACATATGTTGGTTTAGCCGCTCTCTCCTGGAGTGACATTTTGCCCAAGAGGCTGAGATAAAACAGATCAGCTCCAGTGGGCCGCAGCAAAGCTCCACTATCACACTCTGTTGCGGTGATGGAGGCCTGGCATTTTGGCCGCATTGATCAATGACACAGCAAGTAAAACAAAAAAGGATAAAAATGCATTGTGATATTTTGTCAGGTTAGAAAGGGATGATGGGAAGAAAAGAAAGTGAAGAGAGATGAGGCGGCAGCAGAGGAGGAGAGAAAAGGAGGCAGGGGTTGGGGTGTGTGCTGTCTCTTTTCTATTTAAAGAGAGAAATGTAAAGGCGGCAGATAGATTGAGACTGACGTTGAACGGTGGGAAGACAAAGGCAGAGTGGATGGAGGGTAGAGGATGGACTCATCTCTATCTTTTTCTCTCCATGGACGACGGCCACTATGATTGACAACCTAATTCTGTGGGAGCGTGGTGACACCTTTAATAACATGAAATCGTGTGTGAGTGTGTGTGTGTCTGTGTGTAAGTGTGACACTGTCTCAGACTCCAGCCTCTACCTGTTAGCTGGATTATTACATCGTCAGCTTGGGGAATTCAGAGTCCTCTCCACCACACTCCACTCCTGCTCCAAGCAGCGCTGTCGATCTCTTCATAGAAGTTTGCTGTACCTATGGCGAACACGCTGATAATAGAGAACGACTTGTAAATGGCCAAAAACAGCTTGTGCTTTTCTGTCAAAATCAGGGTTGGGCACAATTTTGAAATTTATTGTCTGTCTGTCTTTCAGTTCATGGGCTTAAAATGGTCATGTCCCAAGAGAAAGCTGTCATTGCTGACATTGAAATTTGATTTGAATTGGAATGACAGAAAGAGGAAATTACTGAATTGTAATTGCAGTAATTAACATAGTCACACAATAGAGGAAATAAAGGAACTGACTTTACTAGCTATGTTTCAATCCACCTATTTTATGCACATTTTGGGATATCGCATTAAAAAAAACACTGAACGGGAACGCCAAAATGCGCATAAATTCTAAAAATGTGCATAAAAAATACTCAAATAAGTCAGATAAATTTTTTACGCGACACGAAAACATGCACATAAACTACGATGGAAACACTATGTTTCCATCCAAAGTTTTCGAATTTAAATTTGGAATATCGCATAGAACATTTTTAGTTTTTTTTGATGCGCATCAAGGAATTTATTCAGTAAAAGTGTTTTCATCGTAGTTTATGCGCATGTTTTTGTATTGCATAAAAAATGCACCCGACTCAGTTGAGTGCAAAGTTTTGTACGCGCATTTTTAGAATTTATGCGCATCTTGGCCTTTCCACCCAGCGTTTTTTATGCAATATCCCGAAAATGCGCATAAAAAATAGGTGGATGGAAACATAGCTACTTTTACCTGTACATTTACATCAAAAAAGACACGTGACTTTGTGATGAGACGGCATAATTGGACCAACCAGCAGACCGATATCGTTGCACAGCATCTGAAATGCTCCCAAAAACGCCTCACATGATTACACTCACAAACAACAGGCATCTGAATGCAAGATAACATGGCAGCATTTATTGCATTTCGTCTGCGTGCTCTGAGGCGCAATTAATTTATTGTGTATGAAAATTATTATATACAGTGGCTTTATTGCAGGAACTTCCATTTTTTAGCGCCAATTTATCATGAAGTGATGATTTTGTTCTCTTCAACTCACTGTGCTTCAATCACAAATGTTTTATGCAAAATTCCAAATTTGCACACAAGTTAACCCTTTCGCACGTAAGTTTCAAATATTCTGGCTGACCCCCAGCGTGAGTTTTTTTAAGGTGACCGTTATTTAGAACGTATCACTTTATGGTTTCCATGGTGACGCGTCATTGCTTGTTATGTGACACACCGCAGCGCTGTATGAATGATGATCTGCTTTCATTTAATTTTTCCTTTTTTATTCAAAATATTCACAAATTTGTTAACTATAGCATGAAATATCTAATATTCCGATTGCCAAATATGTGCAAGTGGATGTGTTTTGCTCTTTAAACACCTTCATAACGATCCTGTTAGTTGAGCCATATGAGCGATGGGCGCCGCCATGTTAGTTTGCACCGCGCAGAGAATCGGATCTGTTGGATTTACAACCCGTGAATTTATCCACTTCTCCCGAAATACATGAAAGTAAGTGTGCCGGGGAACTGGGGAAGAATAGAGTAAGCTTTTAAGTTACTTTCACAACGTGTATATGATATAAATTAAACGTGTTGTCAAGTTATAATGGAAAGGGTTGTTATTTCCGCTTCTATAGACATCATTGTGTATTTTACAAACTCTAAATATATTGTTTTGTTAGTACTCATGTGTATTTAAATGTCTGAAACCTGAAATGAACATTATTTGGTTGAAAACACTGCATATATGTGATATATGAAAAGCGCTACGTGCGTCCGTCTCTGGTTTAGCGCCAGTTAAAGCACGCACGCACATTTGAATTTGGCAGTTGCACTGAACGTTCTAATCACACCGGTGTGATCGTACGCGTCAAAGGGTTAAATTCGCAACTTTGGATGGAAACATACTTATTGACTGCTTCATGTTATTTGGCTCCACTTTGGGGAAAATTAGAGAATTCTGGGAAATAAAGTGTTCTTACAACTTGGTCCATGAAATGAAAGCATATTGTTTAAAACAGAATTAAATAATATATTATTGCAATTGCAAATATATTAATAATAATAATATAATTTTTGTCTTTTTTCCATTTTAATTATTCTTTTTTAAAATACAGCTTTGCATCCTGTTTGCTACCTCAATTCAGATTCAATTCAGATTCAGGAATTAAATTGGAATTAAAAAGGCATTCTTCAGTTCTGAGGCGCACAACTAACTGGTACAAATAATTGATTTAGTGTCTCTGAACTCTGTACTGGCTTCTTAAAACTTTAGTTCAGCTCACTAAATTCCCTCATACCCTTCCATGATATAGGTGATCTAGAGGTCAAATGAGAGAAATCAGCTGAGAGAAAGTGAGAGAGCGAGAGCAAACCCTGAAGATGAGCCTGAAACTCATAACATGACTCATAACACAGATCTAGCAGCCAAACGACAACAATGCTGCCAAATATCCTGAAGTTTAGCTGTCCAAACACAGAATGAAGGTGCTACTCCGGAGCATTGCTTAAGGTCATGACTACACAGGCAGTTCCTCCAGGAATGAGCTGAATCAGCAGGAGGCGAGAGGTTGAGTCTCAGCTGCTCAGCATTGCTCAGGTCAGGCTGACTGGACACACACACACACCTGATGCACCCAGTCATTAGTCTATTAAAATGCTGAAAACTCTGTGATTCACACATACCACACTATCACAGTCAGATATGCCTCCCAAACCAATGAAAACATACCCAGGGACCTTATGACTTCGGTCACATAATAGTCCCATATTATATTAAATCAGTTCTGTGCACACTACATTAATTTTCCTGAAGTGTTCAGAGAGGAGCTTCTATAAACCTAGATAGAGTGTAACAGGGAAGTAAACACCGAATCATAATTGAAAAATATCAGACAGTGAACCATTGAAATTACCTCTAAATACACAATGTGCATTGGCAGCACAGTTCCATTAGAACCAAATTAATAGCAAACAGAACATGAAAAGTTAGACCAACATGAAGCGTCAAATTCATTATAAAAGCAACACCAATAACACTGCGTATTGTGTGAGACTGAAAACTAAAGGATGGCACCAAGAAATGAACTCTGTCGAAACACTATTTTAAAGAATTGACATTCAGACTACAACCTGTACCTACAAAGAAACTTTTAGAGAGCAAGCAGGAAGGAGAAAGGGCAAATGTCAGATAGCAGATGTGTGTCTAGTGTGTACATCTCAGTGGAGCCTTGGCTCTCTGATTCAAACAGTTTGAGGTTTCCTCATTAATCTCCTCTGGAGAGAAAACGAGCAGCATTAATCTCTGGCCTAGTGGGAGTCTACACACTAGTGCCCACACAACTGACCTCAGAACAGCCCACACTGACCAACAGTCTATTCAATGCCAGCAGAGACTCGGTCCATCAGTTCAGTTCATGCCCAGACAGTCATCTAAACTGGTTGGAGTAGAATGTATGCTTCATTTTGCCAAATATCTGCTGTAGCCAAGCTCAATTACAGCATATTCTACCTCAAGCAAGTTCAGAGCCAAAGGCATTGCAGCTACTGATAGATAATTAAAGGAACAGTTCATCTAAAGTTTGAACTTACTCACCATCATGTTGTTCCAAAACTTTCATGCATTTCCATTTGGATCTTTAAAGATCTTTTCATGCCGCTCTCCACATAAAGCTAAAAAAATAAATAAAAACATCTCTATAAAAAAGGTCCATACAATTTGCGCTCTATATTGAAAGTTTTCTAAAGCCACATGAGAAGTTTTCAGAGGCTTCAGTGTGCGATTTGAAGGGTAGCCATTATGCTAGTTTGATCTTAAACCTGCAAAATACAACCTACCATCATTTTTCAGGTTTGTGTGAGGAAATGAAATTTAATTCATTATTCACTAATAATTTTCCTCTCCAGTGAGCTGATAATTCACAACCACTGCATCTGGATCTGTCGGGCTGTTGTGCTGAACTCGTGAATTTTAAAACTGTTCATAAACTGGGATGATTAGTTCAGAAATCAAAAAAAGTTGTCAGAGAGCTGATGGCAGCTGTTCTTAAATTTACAGCTCACTGAAGGGGAAACTTACCAGGGAGCACCAACTTAAATTTTGTTGTGTTCCTCACACAATGCAATGCATTCAAGTCTTCTTTAACTATAGAAGACTTGAAATAGCTGACAAAAAACATGGGCTACTTTTATGTTACTTATTGGTGTTTTAGCAGCTGTGGTCACTATGAACTGTCCTTAAGCCTGCATGAAGATCAACTGTTTTGTTCAAGAGAGGTCATAAAGGTTTGAAATTACATAAGGGTGAGTTCATTTTTAGGGGTAACTATCCTTTTAAAAAACACAAAGTCTCTTTATAAGCAGGGTCAGTTAAATGCCAACTGTCAAAGCTCTCGAAAGACAACTGACATTGATATCCTGATGTATTTAAGATTTAGGTCAAGGAAAGGAAAGTGCAAAGGCTAAAGATTGTGATTTAGTTTGAAAGGATATGCACACACCTTTTCATGCACATTAACTACAACAAACATGAACTCTCTGGACAGACAAAGACAAAAAAAAATGACACCCCCATTACCTCCAGTTACATTTTATTTCAATGGTTCACTTTAGACATTCTATTAACTATAAGTATCTTTGGAACTATAGGTCAAACTAACTCGCATTAGAATATTAGTAGACTGTTAGTAGACCGTTAGGTTACGGTTAGATGTTAACCATCAAAATAAAGTATTAACAGATATTAAGCAGACAGTCTACTAACACTAGAGTTAGTTGGCATGTAATTGCAAAGTTAGTAGAATGTCTAAAGTGTTTTTTCTGTTCAAACTGTATGATCAAGATGCCTTTGCTTCCTCATACCTCTCTTACAGAAATGCCCTTGAAACGGGGAGAAAAGAACATTATTGAAATATTGAAAGAGGTGGAGTGATCTCAGCAATGCAACCATAGCAACTCGTTCTCACCTTGAACCACAGGAAGTGGAGGTAAACACGAAGAGCGGTGAATTAAAAGAAAAAAAAAATTAAAGTCTTTTGTGTTACATGATTCCGTGTTCCTGGAAGCTTCAGTGTGCGATTCGGAGGGAAGGATGGTGACTGCATTCACACGTTATTTTAAAGCTGTAAAATACAGCCCACAGTTTACCCCTCACTTTTTCTCTAATCTTCACAAATCTCTCAAAAATCACACTAATGCTACTTATGCTTTAAAAAGTAATCATAATTGACATTTGATAATGTAAATGTTTCATAGAATAAAATGATTTTGTTTTGGGAGTCGGATTGACTTTATATGCTTAAAAACAATAAAACATAGCGTATAAGACTAGCTAATACAAACACTGAGCTTTTTCCACAGGTTTACGGAAACCTGATACCATGATATCGAAAAATTTATCGTTCATAATGCATCATGCACAGCGGTTTTTGCGATAGAATTCGAAGTAAAAACAATAAAAAGTCACATTTTTATGAGATTGTCGTGAATGTCCCCCTTTCAGCTCTAAAATCAGATATGCACCGGAATACTTGCAACACACCTTGAGCAGGGGTGTGAGGACAAGGGTGCGAAAAACGGATGGTGACGCTTCTCGCACTCTCTTATGTGAAAGTATGAGACTGCATACGCGAGTCCCACTTCTGTGTGTGTTGCTCGGCAGGTGTAAAAGTGTGTTTGTACTGACGAAGAGACGGAATGGAAGTGGGCGAACGTGTTTAAACGATGCGACATTGTGTGCCTATTAAAATACTAAAAGAATCTGATTTTTTTTTCAACGGTTACATATCAGAAAACTTTATCATTTGTGACAGGAAATAGAACATAGTATGTATAGTGTCTATATAGGGTGCAATATTTTAAGCTCTCTTTTCCTAGTAGAAATTTTTCCAGGAACCTATTGCATTTTGATTTTATTATATTTTTTGGCCTTGAAAAGAGAAACATAACAGGAAATAATCGGTGGGTGAAAGTCTAAAGACAGTGCAGCAATTCTGTATACAAATCGCACTCCTCACACAGCAATAGAGTTTGGTGTCAGCATGTTGCTATGCTAACAACCTGATACTTCAAGCAGCATGAATGTACAAAGAAAATACACTGTGTACTATATTTTATTTTTAATTAAGATTGAACTCTTTTGAGTCAACTAAATTGCCCATATTTCCAATAACATCATGTCATTTTTTGATAACCCATCAAACTTTCTCCCTGTGGCTCTCATGCTGAAAACAGCTGGAAATAATTTACAATTTATTAACTAAAATATTTACTACTGATTTAATGAATTGGTTACCAAACAGCTGCTGCTTAGCAATAATGGCCATATTTTATTTCATAATATATTCTGCATTTCTCTCTCTTATTCTCTCATAACCAATTTCACCAACATCATCAACCTAATTTTCCACAATCAATATCCCAACCACATAAATGAAAAACACTTCTCACAGGCAACTCAGGGACTATAATCACAATGCTCTTGTATTGACAGGCTATAGGAGACATATGACACAGGTCATTTCCCACTAGACTGCTGTGCACCAATGGTATTAGATTAAAAAAAAAAGCCTGTGATAAAGGAGGAGGAAATCTGCACATAGGGACAAGAAGCCATTTGGACCAGTGCTTCAATAATGGATACTTCATGACTTTTTAAAAAGGCTGGGCAAATACTCACAATGTTGCTTGTCTTAGATCTGTTCTCTCTGTACCTTGCTGCTTGAAAACCACACATTAAATTGAAATGTTTAAACAGATGGACTAGAAATATTCTTGCCACACTTTGGAGCAGACAGGCTCAATCTGTCCTGGTATACCAATCCCTGTATACGGGGCAATTCTATTAGCCAGGTAACCTTTCAAATGACAGGCATTCTGTGTGCTCTTTTGTAACATATAAAGACAAATCTGAACCCGAGTACAGAGGTGCAGGCAGAGAGATGGAGAGTGACACAAGGCGAAATCAGGTTTAGAAAGATGGAAAATGACAGAAAAGGGAATAGATATATAAACAAGCTATATTTTGGAAGACAAATCTCTGAATTAGAGACACATTCTGCTTAAAAATATCTTAAACCAGCCTTATATGGTTTGCTGTTTTTTTTGCTGGTTTAAGTTATTTTACTTCATAAAGTTTTAAATATGGATATTTTTCTCACAAAAACCCATCGTTTCACTTCAGAAGGCCATTATTAACCCCCTGGAGCCGTATGGATTATATTTATGATGGACGGATGCTTTTATTTTGGGCTTCAAACCACGGCCCCTGTTTACTACCATTATACTACTTAGGAGAGCCAGGATATTTATATATATATATATATATTTATATAATATATCTCTGATTGTGTTTGTCTGAAAGAAGATAGTCATATACACCTAGGATGGCTTGAGGGCAAGTAAATCATGGGATAATTTTCATTTTTGGGTAAACTACCCCTTTAAACAACAATTTCTGTCATTTAACAGAAAAAAAATGTAATCTGGCCTACTGTGTCTCCCAACTTTAGAAATATTCTAATGCTAGTTGAGATCAGAAATGAAGAAAATTGGAGAATATAAAAGAACAGAATTATTCCAAGTATAGTCCAGTGGAATAGTTAATGGAAAAAATGCAAAAAATATAAAATGTTACATTATTTTACTAAAGAATAAAAATAAAGCATGACAGAAAAATCACAACTTAGTTGACGGATAACAGATTTGTAGTTATTATTTGTAGTGCAAAATTCAGCTCCCAGTCTGGCTAAGCTAGTCTTTAGCTGTTTCCCACCCAAAAAACACTATAAAGCCATCAAACAAGACCACTTTTGCTAGACTAGGAAACCATCCGTTGGTTTAAGCAGTTTGTTTCAGCAGGGCAAGAAACAGTTCTGGGCTGTTTCAATTTTGTAATACTGAGAAGCCAGATCTTTGTTCAGAGCAGATTCACATTTTTTTTATTCAAATCAGCCTGCCACTTGTTTGAAAGGAACAAAAGAGAAAGTATTGCGAATGCATGTAGGATCCCATTCCTGAAGGCTGATGCGGAGGCTACAAGGCTGCAGCAGCGTGTGGCGCAGTGCGCACACACACACACACACACACACAAACAACCAGAGATGCAAACATGCACTCAAACATACAAAGACAAACACACAAAAGAGACACGCAAGCACTTCTGGGAGCATGCCGATGTATTTGCCAATGGGTCTTTTCATCGAGCTCAAGACCTTCTGCAAACAGAAGAGACAGCCCAAGGCCAGCGTAGAGAAGAGAGAGAAATGTACCGCTTTTTTACATGTGCTTTTTTTCTCAATCCCTTCCTCTCTTGCCATGTTTTTGATGAGAGAAGGTCATTGAGGAGGACAGACAAATATGTTTCTGTAGCTAAAAACATTTGTCAGGAAATGATTGCACCATTCTCTCCTTAGGTTTCAGGAACAGTAGGGATTTGAGCCTGTGAAAGTAAAATACAAAGGACCCAGATTTTCAAGTACATAATTAATAAAATATGTTTGTTGTTGTTAGTAGGGCATTTCTTTGATTATGGGCACTTTTAGACCAGTGACTTTTAGAAAATAATCTTAAAATATGTTTCTTCACTAACAATGTTTGACAGTAAATATACATTAATTACAGAAGAATTCTACATACTACTACTCACTGAAAAAATCACAACTTAACATGGCCTTCATTTGAAGGCCATGTTACTAGCATCTGTAAAACCGCTTTCTTCCATCTTAAAAATATATCTAAACTACGACATATGCTCTCAATGAAGAATGCAGATCATTTAGTTCATGCGTTCATGACCTCAAGGTTAGACTACTGTAACGCTCTACTGGGTGGTTGTTCCTCCCGCTTGATAAATAAACTACAGCTCGTACAAAATGCAGCAGCTAGAGTCCTTACTAGAACTAGGAAGTATGACCATATTAGCCCAGTTCTGTCGTCACTGCATTGGCTTCCTGTTAAACATCGTATAGATTTTAAAATCTTGTTAATTACTTACAAAGCACTAAATGGTTTAGCCCCCCAGTACCTAAGCGAGCTCTTAATGCATTATAGTCCTTCACGTTTATTGCGATCTCAGAATTCAGGCCAGCTGATAATACCTAGAATATCGAAATCAACCGCAGGTGGTAGATCCTTCTCTTATTTGGCACCTAAACTGTGGAACAACCTTCCTAGCATTGTTCGGGATGCAGACACACTCTATCAGTTTAAATCTAGACTAAAAACGCATCTCTTTAACCTGGCATACACATAACACATTATATATTTATATTTTCAAATCCGTTAAAGGATTATTAGGCTGCATAAATTAGTTCAGCCGGAACCGGGAACACTTCCTATAACACCAGATGTACTCGTTACATCAGAAAAAGAATGGCATCTACGCTAATATTAGTCTTTCTGTTTATCCCAAGGTTTACCGTAGTCAACCGGATTCGGGGCCGTTTCCAGATGAGGCCGAGGACCGGTGCCTTGACACGACCACAACGCAGCCCTGTATCAGCAGAGATCGAGTCGACTAGATCATCCATTGTGAAGACATCATCAACACGACAGCCAGTGCCACAGTTTCCTCAAAATTATAATCACGATTATTAATCATGTTTATTCTATCAAAAGAGTAATGTAACTATGGCTATTTTGCAAGTTCTTTACCAACCTACACTTCACCCAAAAGGCCTGTAGGTGGCACAAAGACTTAAATTTAACCAACTATGATAACTTCGTTAGATGGTAAATCAATACAAAACATGGTTTTGGTGAGCGCTTTGTAATATGTATTCACATTAGATTTTAAAGCAACACAATTCGTTTGCAATAAGACAAACCAGATTCAAATTGCCCGGCAAATTCGTAAAGCAAAGAAAAATCATTTCTAGCTGATCAACATTATGAAAACTGGTAAAACCTTTAGGAACTTCAAAAGATAAAACAGCGAAATTCCTAATATTACTTCCAATATTTCCAAATTATGTTCATTTTCATAGAGCGGGCCAATATCGTGTCGATTATTTAAAATCAATCGAGAGAAGCAGATATCGTTATCGTGATAAATTATGATTAATCATGCAGCCCTAATTTAATTTAATTTGACTTGACATTTGATATTCAACAGTATCCTTGACATTTATTCAACAGTGCTTTTGATCTGCCTGCACTGACACTATTCTTTAAAAGGAAAAATTATATACCAATTATCAATGTAAAGCTGCTTTGACACAATCTGCATTGTAAAAAGCGCTATATAAATGAGGGTGACTGAAACCTGGCAATCACCTAATGACTTTATGGAGCTTAACCTGCTGACGCCTCCTGGATACTACCATCTTTCTAAACCACGTCTCACTGGCAGAGGCGGTGGCCTGGCAGCTGTGATTAAGAACAAATATAAAACTATCAATATCGACTTCCATGCTGTTGTTAGCTTTGAATATCTGTTGTTTAGAATTGCTGGACCCACACCACTCTTGATTTTGCTGATCTACAGACCGCCTAAACATCATGCTAACTTTCTCTCTGATATCTCTGAGATACTTACTATTGCATGTGTCAATATAATAACATTATTATGCTTGGTGATTTCAATATTCATGTGGATTCTGACTGTACTTCTGCTAAGGATTTTATGACTGTATTGGACTGCTTTGATTTAACACAGCACATTGATTTTCCTACACACTCCCATTCTCATACCCTTGATTTAATCTGCTCTGTTGGAATTAACAATGTTTGTGTCCAGGGTCTCGAAGTTGGCATATCTGACCATAAACTCATTGACTTTAGTTTCTCTCTCCCCCTTGCCAAATCTAAAATCAAATCTTCAATATCTTATCGAAACCTGAAAAATATAGACGCTGACAACTTCTCTACTGCTATTGCTGCTTCCTCCCTGCCTCTCTCTGTTAATCTCTGTTGTCCTGGTGAGATTCTCTCATCATATAATGAAGCTACATCTAATGTCTTGGAAGCTCTGGCCCCATTAAAGACAAGAACTGTCCCTTCAGCTTATTCTTCCCCTGGTTCACCCCAGAGCTCAGATTAATGAAAGCGAAGGCTAGGCGTCTTGAACGTCTCTATAAGAAGACCTGTCTTCCTGCTCATGCTACCCTCTACACTGAATTCATATCACAATATAAAAAAGCCCTTAACACTGCACGCGCTACTTACTTATCTAATATTATAAACAGAGCAAAGTGTAAACCCAGGACCCTTTTTTCTGAGATCAACAAACTTGTTAAACCACCATCTCCACTGCTTAATGGTTCTTCTGACCTTTGTGAAAATTTTCTGACATTCTTTACACACAAAATTGACAATATCTATCAATCTTTCTCCTCTTCAACTCCTTCAGAAACTTCTACTTTCCAGATACCCTACCCAATCTCTAACTTTACTCTCACCAATACATATGTGGTTGAACAGCTTATGAGCTCTAACTCCTCCACCTGCCAGTTAGATCCTTTACCAACACATCTACTCAAAAACCTTCTCCCTTCCCTCATTATACCTATCACCCACATGATAAATAGTTCCCTTATGACTGGTTATGTACCACCTGGACTGAAAATAGCCATGATCACCCCTATACTTAAAAAACCTGGCCTTGATGACACAGTACTGACTAACTTTAGACCAATTTCCAATCTCCCTTTTTTGTCTAAAGTCCTAGAAAAAGTGGTTGCCACACAACTGCAGACTCAATTGGACAAAAATAATCTGCAGGAACCCTTTCAGTCTGGTTTTCGCCCCCTCCACAGTACAGAGACTGCTCTTCTCAAAGTGGTGAATGACCTCCTCCTCGCCTCTGATTCTGGTGTCCTCAGCATTCTGGTCCTTTTGGACCTGAGTTCAGCTTTTGATACCGTCTGCCACTCTGTACTTTTGTCCCGATTGTCTGCAATCGGCATTTCACAAACGGCTTTACAATGGCTAAATTCGTATCTCACAGACAGGCAACAGTTCATTAGCATTGACGAATTCAATTCTCATTCTGTCACCTTCTCCCGTGGAGTGCCTCAAGGATCTGTCCTTGGTCCACTTTTATTCTTAATCTACACACTTCCCCTAGGTCAGATCATCCGGCGCCATGGCTTTAATTTTCACAGTTATGCTGACGACACACAAATCTATTTCACTGTACAACCTAACTCTGTTTTTCCTCCCCTTCCTTAACATCTTGCTTACACGATCTCAAAATATGGATGGTTCAAAACTACTTAATGTTGAATATGGAAAAAACTGAAATTCTGCTGGTAGCCCCTAAATCCCTTGATCTCACCCAACATGATTTTTCTGTTAACATTGACGGTGTCCTGGTTCAACCCTCTTCCACTATTCGAAAACTTGGTGTGTTGTTCGATTCTAGGCTAAGTTTTGAACCCCACATCAATCAGCTTGTCAAGTCCTGTTTCTTCCATCTTCGCAACATTGTCCGTTTAAGGCCCTCACTAAATCTCAAAGATGCAGAAACTGTTGTTCACGCTTTTATAACTTCACGTCTTGATTATTGTAACTCCTTACTTTATGGTCTACCCAAAAAAGTCATAAATCGCTTGCAGTTCATTCAGAATTCAGCTGCTCGGGTCCTCACTTTTACCAAAAAATAAGCTCACATCACCCCTGTCTTACAGCAACTACATTGGCTCCCTGTTAGTTACCGCATCCAGTTTAAGATTCTTACTCTAGTTTTTAAGGCTTGTCATGGTTTAGCACCTTCCTACCTTTGCGAAATGATTATCCCCTATGTCCCTGCCCGTACTCTGAGATCGAGCACTGAAAACTTGCTTGCAGTACCCAAGTACCGTCTATCCAGTGTGGGTGGTAGGGCTTCAGCATATCAGCTTCTAAGCTCTGGAACAAGCTACCACAAGACCTTCGTGATATCTCTTCTCTTCAGACCTATAAAACTGCCCTCAAAACACACTTATTCACTTTATGTTTTGTTAATTGATTGTCTGTCTCAATTTTCCAGCACTGTGCTTGTTTTTTGTAAGTCTAATGTAGATTAACTTTCTTTGTCTGTTCTATCTGGTTGATTACATGTTGTATACTGACTGTATACTTATATGTATTCATATTATATAGCAACTTACTGTAAAGCGTCCTTGGGTTCCTGAAAGGCGCTAAATAAATAAAACATATTATTATTATTATTAATAATTCTGTTTTTCTCCCCCCTTGTTTATTTTTTTTCTTCGAAAAGTCATCCACCACATGTAATTTCCAATACATCTCTAATTATGCATTTAACAGTATTCTGTGGTGGATGGAAATTATGTCACAACTATAACACTAGTTTCACACTTTGCATTAATTAATTTTTTATGATGTATTTTCATATTTTAGGAATTCAAGGTCTAGTACAAGGGTAAACAAAATCTATAGGCTACATAAAGGCCATCTGAAAAGTAGCAAATACAGTCAAACCAAAATTTATTCAGACACCTTGAACATTTCATGCATTATTACAGTTTATTCACTATAGTTTAAAAAATGGTAATAAAATATGATAAGATCTCACAGTTAAACTGTATAAGAAAAAATTAATCTTAATTATATCAGATAACACTTAAGCAAAACATGGTCAGGTCAAAGTGTCTGAATAATTTTTGGTTCCAAATTTTTAGTCCACTGTATTAAGAATTTTTGGGTATAATATGCCAGTTTGTTTTATTTTGCTATCCTCACTCACTATAAATTATGTTTCATTAACGTAGTTCAGGAGGAACAAGTCAAATAACCTACCCAATCATTACGTCATCTTAATGATTACATCATCTCAACCAGCTGTCAACAATCTGTAATCAACGTATCTACCCAATCAGCATGAGTTCAGGCCTGTATATAATCACAGTCAAAACTCACCCAAGGATCCTCGACAGTTTCCAGAATCCCTCCACCACCCCGTCTCCTCACACTCTCTGGGTTACTTCATATAATCTAAAAGGGGGGGGGGTACTCTGTGTTCGGGCCGATTACCGAGCTCGGAGCCCTCTCCCCGGACAGCACGCCAAATGCGTTTACCAATTTATTTACCTGACTTATTTGTAAGTGTGAACTCGTGAAATGAACTATAGTGTCCTGAACCCATTAGTAAAAATATATCAAAAATATAAAAAATGTCTGAATAATTTTTGGTTTGACTGTATAAATGATGAAGGCATGGTAAAAAGCCTTTGAGCTCAAACAATAGAGCATGGCACTAACAACGTCAAGGTACTGATAAAATGTGTACATTGAATGCAATGTAAAATAAAAGTGTCTCCCAAAATGCAAGAATGTAAAAAGATTCCAGGAAGTTTTCATATATATACATACATATATATATATAATTATATATATATATATATATATATACTGTACACATATAAGTAAAAAGTAAAAATCAATCTCAAAAAAAAAAACCAACCCCTTGGGCTTAAATGTGCCTAAAGTTGAAGAAACACTCTTTAACAAAAAGAAAGAAGTCAAAAAGCTAAAATTAAAGTTTTCCCACAATATCATGTGTTATAAATTGTGGTTCATTCGGCAGTTGCTATGGACACAAGTGGTCAACAAGGTCAGAAGTTTGCTTACTGTGTATGTTTTTCTTAGTTTCATTTGTTTGTTTTGTATGCTTCTGATTTTCTGGTGCCATGACTGAGCAAAACAAACCGGACAAGAGCTAAATTTGACTTATTTACTTAAGACAAAACCAAAAGACAAAACATTACCTTTCCATGTCATGTTGATATAATATTACCTCTCATTTTCTGCTCACATTTATTGCTTTGAGAACTGTAGAGAAACTCGTATTCTCTCAGCGTGACCACCAGACAAAAATCACAGACAGGCCATGGTGTGTTTCAGTAAGTAATGGATTGATCTGTTAGGGATGTTTTGGAGTGAGGCTGCAGACAGGGAGGGGGGGCAGTTTGACTGTGATCATCCAGCTTACGAGAGTGTCCCCACCCGCTGCACCACATCATCTATCCCTCCTTCTCCTTCATCTCACCACATCACAGATCTCTTTTTCCTCTTTCCTCCCTTGCTCATGGAGAGTGTGCTCTGGAGTATCCCTCTTCAATCTCCCTGCTCAGCGTGAACCCACCACAACCACGGACACATCACAGCGTCTCCTCCACCCTCTGGACTCGGGATTGAGTGCTGCCTCCAGATCCTGTTCGTCTGTTATCATTCCTGCTGTGAAAAGATCCACCACAGAAACGCAAATGATAAAGACAAAAGAACTCAAAACTAAAAAGATATCAAAGGAAGAAGCGAGGGAGTGAGAGACGTTAGAAGAAATGGAAGTTTGGAATAAATTAAGTAGATACAGGCTATTTTGGTCATATTAAGAGATTCAAGAATTTGAATCAAGAAAATTTTGTATTAAAGGAATCGTTCGAAAATTACAATGAGGGAGAGTATAAATGATAACGGGTTTTTCAGTTGCTCAATGCAATCATCATTTTAGATGATCGCAGAAAATAAAATAAAAACTCTTTGATGTGGCAGATTTGATGCAAACCCTCTTTTGCTCTGATAAACTCCTGATTTAAACCCTTGTGCAACATTACATACTGTACGTGAGATGTTTATGCATGTCCATGTTACATACGTCCTAGCCAAGTACGTCCCTCCCAACCAGCCCTGCCAATCACATGCCAGCATTTATGCATATTTTTACACAGCAAAATATGCTGCATCCATAATTTTTCCTGCCCAGAAGTGACATGCCTCCACCTAAATGCACTAGATTCATTCCTCATTTCATTGAGCTGCATAGTTAATGTCTGACCGACATGGCCTGCTGGACAGGAAGCCTTTGCTAGAATACTTAACAGCAAAAAAACACAAAAAAAAAAACACAGTGATTCATTTACGGCATGAAAGCAGAAATTAAAATTCCGCCTCTTCTCAAATAGCAAAGTCGACAGGCTGACCTGGAATGTGGACAGTGCAACTGAAAGACAAAAAGGTTTCCGATCTTTCACAGCCTGGAAAAAAAATGGGTGGGCAGACAGAGATGACCTGCCCTGACTGTGAAAACGGAAGCAATAGTTAAGTGTTGAGTGTGCTGGCAACCAGTGACCTCTGGCTAACACATTCACACAGTATATTGGGAAGAATTCAGACTATGTAGGTAGTCTATGGAAGCTGTACCAGATTAATCCTTATTCTATGGTGATGGTAGGAGCAAGGAACACACATACAAGGCCATAAAGATGTTGTGGAATAATGTCCACCCTCCATGGTCAATCAACTCCATATATTCTTATTTATTTTTCATCTCCACCCTTTAACCTCTTCCTGTTTCTGTTCAATCATCTCTCCTTGTGTCAAGTCCATTATCTCTCATCTCTCAAAAGGAGGAGTAGATGTGTGTTGCCCCAGCTGATGTTAATTATCGCTGGTCACTGAGGCGTGCTCACCGCAGCGTGTTTCAAATGGCCACTTGTCTCAGACACACAGCGGCATGTGTAATGAGTGCTGGATGAATTAAGAAACAGGGCCAAGGACAACGACAGCAAGGAGGGGTGAGCCACCCCGTGACCCTGAGGATTAACATCGGACTGTCACTCAGGAGAAAAGGATGGAGAAGGGATGGATGACTAGAGGGAAAATCCAGAAGGACATAAATATGAGATGCTGAGACTTAAGGTATCACCTCAATCAAGAGAGAGCCACAGTTTGAGTTTGTTGCTGTCTGAACGGTTGGCTGTGGTGTGGATGCTCTGTATGCCAAAAGAGAGCTAATCAGTGGAAATCTGTCTGTCTGTCTGTCATCTCTCCTATCACTTCTGACAGCAGAATGTGAAAACTCACTGTCAGCCACACATGCACATCAGGCATTCTAAATGGCAAAAGAGAGGAAGAGCGAGACGGGGGAGGGGGGGACTGAAAAGAAGTAGACGGCTAGTAAAAAGTGGTAATTATAGATGTTAATAATAATAATAATTAACAAAAATACAAAAAGTATTCTCGTCGCTTTCTAATCACTGTAGTCACGTTGACTATTTTAACGATGTCTTTACTAATTCTCTGGACCTTGAATGTGATAATTTCGTCGCTTTCTATGGGAGATACAAAACCTCCCAGATTTCATCAAAAATATCTTAATTTGTGTTTCTAAGATGAGCAAAGGTCTTGCGGGTTTAGAATGACATGAGGGTGAGTAGCTAATTAATGACAGAAATTACATTTCTGGTTTAAATCAGGTTAACATTAGGTTTAAATGATATTTTTTTAATAAAAATAAATAAAAAATAAATAGACCCCTTAATCGTCCTACGTCACAGTGACGTCACCGCTCTAGCTGGAGGCAAAACATAAATAAGAACTCATAGCAGGCACGCTAAAAGTTTGAGGGTTTTGACTTTAAAATGTCGTCTTGTTGTGTTTTTGGCTGCCAGAATAGAAGGAACAGGACTTTTGGTTCAAAACTAAAGTTTTACTGGATCCCGGCAGACATTCCTTCATAGAAATCAAGAAGACAAACTGTGGTTGAATGCAATACGGCATACAGATTGGACGGAGACGATCATAAATAATACTCGTGTTTGCAGTGCACACTTCACATCAGGTAAAATAATCGATGCATATGTAATGGTGTGTTGGTTTTATCTAGTGAAAATCTGCAAGTTTCTGTTTTATAGGTGAAAAGTCGCCAACTTTCAGTGCACTAGCTAGCTTAAATGTTTAACAAACATACAGCGATAGATGTGTGTTGGCATCTTTTGAATGGTCTCTTAAAATAATCCACATTGCTAGCCATAATCATAGTTAGCCCAGCGTTAGGTTACATTAGACAATAAGCCTTGAAAAAATTCCCTGAACCACCTGAAAGTAATTCATATGTTGTCTAGGAAATATCGAAAACTTAAAGGGATAGTTCACCCAAAAATGAAAATTTGATGTTTATCTGCTTACCCCCAGCGCATCCAAGATGTAGGTGTCTTTGTTTCTTCAGTAGAACACAAATGATGATTTTTAACTGCAACCGCTGCCGTCTGTCAGTCGTATAATGCAAGTCAGCGGGAACTTGGACTATAAGAGTAAATAAAACACGATAGACAAATCCAAATTAAACCCTGCGGCTCGTGACGACACATTGATGTCTTAAGACACGAAACGATCAGTTTGTGCGAGAAACCTAACAGTATTTATATCATTTTTTACCTCTAATACACCACTATGTCCAACGGCATTCATCACTCGATTCGTGAGGTCTGATCGCGCTCTGACAGCGGCAGTGATGTCTAGCACTCATTGAAGTATATGCGCAAGACATCACTGCCGTTGTCAGAGCGCGATCAGACCTCACGAATCGAGTGATGAATGCCGTTGGACATAGTGGTGTATTAGAGGTAAAAAATTATATAAATACTGTTCGGTTTCTCGCACAAACCGATCGTTTCGTGTCTAAGGACATCAATGTGTCGTCACGAGCCGCAGGGTTTAATTTGGATTTGTCTGTTGTGTTTTATTTACTCTTATAGTCCAAGTTCCCGCTGACTTGCATTATACCACTGACAGACGGCAGCGGTTGGAGTTAAAAATCATCATTTGTGTTCTACTGAAGAAACAAAGACACCTACATCTTGGATGCGCTGGGGGTAAGCAGATAAACATCAAATTTTCATTTTTGGGTGAACTATCCCTTTAAGTTAATTTACAAAAATAGCTGTCACGGTCCCGCAGAGTCAGTGACAGTACATATTCGGACAGTTCTGTACCTTCTTCTGCATCTATGTTTAATAAATCCCTCCTAAAGCATGCTAGCTTACACTTGTCAACATTGAGTCCAGCGCCTCTTTTTGCCTCCAGCTAAGCCCTGCCCACCAGGAAACGTTGCAATGTTTACAAACTTTTAAGGGGTCTATAAATACACATTATAAATTACACACACACACATTTAAAATGCATCCAAACATCAAAAGAACTTAAAAAAAAAAAAAAATGACAGACTATTAATAAAGCACAAGTTTCTTTGAGAAAATGACTGTTCTTTCAGGTTCTATGTGGGATTTTACTTATGTATGAAATTTTGTGCCAGATTTCTTACTAAGCACACCCAAGGTACAGAAAGAGGAAGATTACAAATTGCATTGCATAGATAATAAGTCACGCTCAACCTGTACTTCTTCCAACCCAGCCAGCTGTATGTGTGTGTGAGTGTGTGTGTCTGGTGTGAAAAACAACGGGCTCCATACTGTGCTGCTTCCAACAGCATCTGCCTCTCTTTTCTCTAAACTTCAGCAGCCACACCTATGAAAGTGTGTGTTTGTGTGCATGTGTGTGTACGCGGATGTGATGACAGCTGCTCTGCACAGTGTGTGTACTGCTAAACTCTCGTCCACCCCTGCTGACTGTCCATGCTGTGCAGGTATAGCAGCTCTCTCCTCTGTGTGTCCTGCTGCCTCATTAAGCCCAAGCGACATACACACACACACACAACAAAAATAATCCATTTGTCCAGCAAATGAGGCTCTTATGTCTTCAGTCCATATGAGACCGGAAACAGGTAGAAACAGTTCAGTTAGTACTGTCCAATCACAGACCAGCTCAACATAATCAGTCAGAATACTTACACTGCAGCTACACTTACTGTCGTTTGGGACCAACAACTAAATTGTCTTCCTTTCAGTTCATGAGTGTGACTTTGAATTTAATTGGCCATGCCCCACAGGAAAATGAAGTGAGACTCTTTGAATTTCAATTCATTTGAATTCTGCTTCTTTACATTTAAATTAAAACTGCATCTAAATTTAATTCTGCATCCTGTTTGCTACAACTTTGGAATTGAATAGAACTTCTCAATTCAATTCTGAATGGTGCACAACCCCGCAAACTTCCAATTAAAGGTACAGGTTGTAGGACCTGCCACTAGAGGGCGCACTACCAAAACAATAGCAATCGCGTGGTTTGATGACGCTAAGAAGGTGCGTGGAATGATGGGATTTGATTGTCTTCTACCCAACCGCTGACGGCCATCAATCAGATGGAAAGATAAATCATGGATTTAACAGATGAGGTAAAGTTTTATAAATGTATAAACTATGGTTCAGACGCGTCCTTGCGCGGGTCTAGAGACGCGATGCCCCGCGTTTGCTGTGTATGCCCCATAATACTAATCGTGTTGATTGTTATATACGTTTTCTGTAAAGATACGAATCAAAACAACTCACCTGTCGAGTAAAACACAAGCGAGATCGGCATCTCTTTCTAGGTGAAGTTTGTCGCGAAAGCTTTCTCAATCTAGAAAATGCAACACCAATATTGATCCTCGCTCTTTCTCTCCTCTTGTCCCAAACTCTTCTTGGGTCGTTTGGTTGGCCCGTACGCTTACGTTTACGGGAGCTGTCCTTGTCGACAGAACCAGCGGCAGATGGTAAACAGTAATTATTTTCCATAAATAAGTAACACAATCCACCATAAAACGTGCAAGAAGTAAATAAGGAACTGCTTGAAGCAAGCTAGTGGTTTGCTGGACGCTAGACACTACTTCCGCATTTGTCCGCGACACTGTTGTCATGTGGTTTCTACGTCAGTAAAGGCGGTAACAAAGGGTAACTGACGTCATTGACAGGGCGACTGCACTGCCCCGTGTCACTGTTTAGAATGGGAATTTTCTCATGATTTACAAGTAGTTGAAAACATTAGAGATATTGTTAGTAATCAGCTGGACAAAATATATAACACTAGCCTAGTGGTTTTTGGATATTTTACTGCGAATATCTTACAAATTGTACCTTTAATGTTCATGGATTAAAAAATAAAATGTTCAAAAAGCAAATATTAGTGTGGTGTTCGGGTGTCCACATTCCTTTTGGTCACGTAGCATATGGTGAAAGTAACTTTGATTCACGTACTGACCAAACATTGGCTCAGTTATCTCAGTAATCTCTCTGCCTCTCACTCTCTGTTTTTTTATCTCTCTGTTTCTCTCTTGCTCGCTTCATGAATATTTAGTGCTTTTCACTCAAACAAGACAATCATTAATTTCAAAGAACGCCCTTCATTCAATCAGCTCAGCTGGAAAGGGCACTGCCGGAGTGAAAACAAACAAAAATACCACAAAACCACTCTGCAGACACCATCGGCACCACTAGCAACCCAATGGACATTTAAAGACTAGAATCAAAATCAGAAAGTGTAGAGAGATCCGGTGATAAATAGACTAGATAACTTGGAGGGATCTTTATTGCATCCCACAAAGACTTTGCCCTCTTGTCTTATCCAGCTGTGAACCAGACGGCCAAAAGAGGAAGAAAGACCGGCAGGAAATGATGAGTGACCTCTCGCTGCTAAAGAGCTGATTATCGTTCATCATATAACATATCCTAAACAATAATTTGTTCTGGATCCTCTAATCTGATTGGACAAACTGCATTCCAAACTTGTTAATCTAAAAAAATGGGAGGGACAAAGCTGAACAGTTTGGATCATTAATATTAATTTAGGGGCCAGCAGTTCTACCTCATTTGCTGAAAGGCAGATGATGTTAAATAGGCAGTCTTGCTTGTGTGATATTACAAAAACACACTATAGGAGGAGGACAATGGAGAGGAAGACTGAATGGAATGGAACAGAGTTATTTTTTTGCTGACAATATTAGCTTTGGAGAATATGAAGGTAAGGCACTGATGTTTCTAATTCGAACAGGACTAATAGAGTCTAATTTCATTTCCATGGTTAAAAATGAATCAACGTGCTGTACACTTATGCAGCCTTAACATAAATGGGAACTAAAAAAGTTGGGTTTATCAACACATTTATCATCTAAACATGCTTATATGCACACACACACATACTTACATGCATTTATAAAAAGAAAGAGGGAAAGATAGAGGAGTAAACTGGATTAGGCTCAAGAATAGTGTGCTCAGATTTGCAGTCAATTATGAGGGATTTAGGCCGTGCTATGTGAAATCATTCTGGTGGCTTGCTCCTAATATTACATCCAGAGAACGGGTAAGCTCTAGTATTTCAGTGCCAAGCCCCTCTGATAATCAGGGCTGAACTCCCTCAGCAAGGAGAGCTGTGCTGTGGAAGCCCTGTTATGAGACTTGCATAGTCCTTGAGCTCAGTTCTGATCGATTAACTCATTACATACTTAGATCCAACAAATGTTTAGCCGCTATGTCCATGCCAGCACTGCACCAAAGCTGTACCAAACTAAAACTCAAACTAATGACTGACAATGTATATTTAAGGTTGAGGGTCACTGACTGAACCATTGATGATGGGGCAGATGACTGGATGCTTGTGGATGGAAGTTCCAAGAGCATTAAGGTTCTGTAATTGGTTTGTCATTATGGACTTATATCTTAATATGGGAGCTCATATTGAGTTATCATTATTAATCTAAGTGAGACAACAACCACACACAAATATATTGGAACAAGGCTGGTGATAATCTACTGTAATGACAAGGAATAACTACAGACCAGAAACAGGCCAAGATCAAAGACCTTATTAATTTCAGCTCCTTAAGGGATAGTTCACCCAAAAATGAAAAATCTGTCATCATTTATTTTACTCACCCTCAAGTAGTTCCAAACCTGTATGAATTTCTTTGTTCTGCTGAGCACAAAGGAAGATATTTGGAAGAATGTCAGTAACCAGACAGATCTCACCCCCCATTTACTACCATAGTAGGAAAATAAATACTATGGTAGTCAATGGGGGGTGAGATCTGTCTGGTTACTGACATTATTCCAAATATCTTCCTTTGCGTTTTTTAGGTGAGAATGTAGTTGTTTAGACCTGAAATATGTGACTCATATTTAATCATAGCGCCTATTTTATTATTAGTTTAGACGTTTTTGGAGATGCGAGCTCCAAGCCATCAGCGGCCATTCATTGCTTGTGTACCCGCCGAGAACAGCTTCATCTCGGCCAGTGCTTTGGGGGAAATTCATTTTGGGTGCATAAAACGGGCAATCTTTGGTCTTAATCTATTCCCTGTTCCTTGGCAAATCGAATTTAGCTATATTAAATTTAATAATTTAATAAAGGCTGTATTTAACTTACATCCTGTAGAGCACTGCTTTTGTACGTTTGACTGAATTGTACAATTGTGTTTACCCTATTATAATTGCTGTCAATTCTTCTTCTCCGAAATGAATTGCATTTTTGAGGGCCTAAACATGCTTGAAAACTCATGAAACTTTGCACACATGTCAGAAGTGGTGAAAATTTACGTTATATGATATAACGTTACGTTATATGATATAATATATAGCAATGTTACGTTGCTAAGGTCTTGAGTTTTCACTTGAAGGGTGTGTCTGTGGCAGCCTGACAAAGTCGGATGTTTTGCCATGAAAGAGGAAGTTGTTGTAACTCAGGCATACAGTGTCCGATCTGCCCCAAACTTCACATGTTGATAAGAGTCCTGGCATAAAGACATCTATATGCAGATATTTAGTTAGTCATAGCGCCACCTGCTGGCAACAGGAAATGGCATGCTTTGCACAATAATTCACTCCCAGAAACACATTCTAATATGCCATGAAGTACCAAACATGCTAGAAACACTTGGCTAAGTGCTAATGTTTGCGCCAGGACATTGTTGTAACTCAGGCAAACAATGTCCGATCTGCTTGAAACTTCACATGATTGATAATAGTCTTAGCCTGAAGACATCTACATGGCAATATTCAGTAATAGTAAAAGTGCCACCTGTTGGCAGCAGGAAGTGTGGCAAGTCGAAATGACTTTGGCATATTTCAACTGTATTTACTCGCTTACATGCATGTCACCCACTATTAACTGATTTCCTAAGGCCACCGGGTGGTGGTGTTTCCCTGGGTGCGAGGGCCCTTTCATCACTGCTTGCAGCTTTAATTTCCTATTGTCATTTATAATGGCTATTGTGGTTAATTTAAATACTGTTGTTCAATAAATATTATATTTTATATAAATAATATGTTGTATTTGCTATTGAGAAAGGGTCCATTAGTGCTTAATATGGATTGAGTGAAACGTGCATTAATACGCCATTATGCTCTCAATAATACTGTACAAAATACAATGAGTTTCAATGGAGGGACTCAACATTTCTTTGTTACTAGCCCTAAAGTGACATTTTAGAATTAGTAACGGAGCCTTGGTCAAACTGTCAACTTGAGATTTGAATCCGTGGTGGAAGGAAGTAGTTCTGCACTAAAGGGGGTTTTAAAGACTCTCCATTGTTCACTCATTTATTTACACACACGTGCCGTCGAACTGTTGTATAAACCCAATATCACACTTGTAGCCATGCAATATGGCTGTATATCAGCACAGGCTGTGATTCGGCCGTAGGTTATTAAAGCATACTGATTTACAGCCATATTGCACATCTACGAGTGTGATATTGCTCATATATCATATAAATTAATAGTGGTATTATTATATAGTTATATAATTATTATTAACACATATACATAGGACACACCGCATAAAAATATCTTAATTTGTGTTTGGAAGATTAACCAAAGTCTTATGAGTTTGTAACAACATGAGGGTGAGTAAACAATGACAAATTTCATTTTTTTGCTTGAACTATCCCTTTATGGGCTCATGGTTTGGCTGGTTATCATGGCCCGGTTCGCCCCTGCTGGTAGATAGTCGTAACTACACCACCTGGCTGCGAAAAGCTTTATTCTCCATTGGTGGCCTTGCAAAAGACAATGTGCATTCTGATTTTGTTACAGGAAATATTTATGTTTAAATTATTAAATTGTATTGTATTATAATGTGTGTTTTACCAGTTTTTGGAGGGCTCTTAAAAGCATGAAATGGACTTTCCCTGTCAGCTGCCTTTGACAGATGAGCGTAGGACTGATGACATCATGATGTAATTTCCTGCATGATGTAATTTTCTGCTATCTTTGCTAAATTCTATTAGCAAAGATAACAGAATTAGCAAAGAAGACATGTACTTGCAGAGGGTTCTGCACCAGCAGGAAAACTGTCACTGAGAAGTCTAGGAATGCTAGTGGTTAACTTTCTGGAGATATTACAGACCTCCTTGACTCAAATGAATAAAGCAATGTTTACGAATGCCATAGAGCCACAATTTTGCACTTTTCGGGGAAATCAATCTACAAATGGCTTACTTAGAGTTTTCTCTACACATTAAACTGGACAAGAATATGGTATTTCACTATTGAAAGAAATTACACACATCACCTATAATGAAGTCCTTTGACTAACTGTACAGAACAGAGAGCAGAAAGACTTGCGAAAAGTGCCATTAAGTGTGCCCTTTCATAGATGTGAGTGAGGTTATGAGTCTGGGACTATGAGATCCAAATGAGGCTCTAGATATGACAATAAACCTGCACGCACACTCACACAAACAAAGACAGGTGGGGATTGCTTACAGTATAGAAAGAGTTTTAATGAAATGACCACTGAGAGACATTTTACCCAACGACAAAAAATGCTTCTGTAATTTGCTGTCAGGTTGTCAAGAGACTGGCAGAAAATAGCAAATGATCTCAGTGGTCCAGCTTCTTGTTTGAAAGAGGAAAAAGAGAGAGAGAGAGAGAGAGAGAGAAAGGATGTAAGTGAGCAAGGAAAGCGAGAGAGTGAGAAATACAGACAGTATAGAGGAGATGGAGGAGGAGGCCATTAAGCGTCTCTCCGGCTGCTTTGTTTGCAGTTTATGTTGCACTTTATTTCCACCATAAACAACTGCATGAGCCCAGCGCATCTTGAGCACCTCTATATATTACCCACAATGCCCTATGGGGCGGGGGAGTGTGGCACTAAGGGAGACAGGGGAAGGAACATTATGCAGATTCTATTATTCTTTGTCTGCGTCTCATGACTCTACTGATCCAGTACCTTATCCCAGTAGCTTCCTCCAGTCCTTCCAGCAACTCCATGATTCATTCTTCCTAACCGCTGCAGCTACACACCGTATTCCAGCACTGTGAACAAAGAGGATAGGAACTTATCATTTTTAACAGGAGTCATGTAATTTTTAAAATCATTTTCAGCTTTATTTCCCTGAGGCTTACTTATAATGTTATGATGTACACTTACAAAAACAGTAGTTTTTAACAACAGTTTTACATGACCCTTAAAATAACTAACAAGGCATGACACAGTTGAGAATTAGTTAAGAATTAGTTAAGTATTATTATTATTTTTATTTTATTTTTTTGTATTAAGTGCAGCATAAATTTCTTCTGTAAAGCAGTCTTTCTTCCAACTAACTATGATCACAACAAGCAACAACCAAACATTGTGGAGGGTAGCTCCACCCACTTTGTATCCACAAATATTATTGGTGCAAAAGTATGATTTACACCAGTGGTTCCCCACTGCACACTGCACATTTTTGGGCTGCGTCCAAAAGCTTAAAAATTGTGCCTTCAGAGGATGCATTTAAGGTAGGAAGGCATCAAGGCACATCTGAATCCAATGTTCACTTCCTGAGAAACCTTCATCTGATCGGTTTTTGAAGGCAGCATAGATGTATCCTTCGCTGCCTTTGATATCCCACAATCCTGTGCTTTCCAATCTGTGACAGTTGAGCTAAAAATTAAAGATGGCATCTGAAAGTTGCAGTTGGTGGTAAGTTTTGTGTAAATGTACATTTTTGGCCAACATTTTCCACTTTTGATGTAATTTCTAGTGAGAAACTATTATTGTAGTAATTAAATATTTGCTTAGTTATCACCAAAGTTCTCTCTATTTAGTTGTAGATCATGTCACGCTGCCTCAGAAGTCTGTCAGAAATCAGTTTCACCAGGTACCTGCATGCAACCATCTACACTGTAAAAAATGACCGTGATTTTAACAGTAAAAGACTGTAAAAATGCTGCGGTGAAAAACTGTTGATTGGTTTACAGAAAGTTTCCGTACTATATACGGTGAATAACTGTAATAGATCTAATGGTACATTTAATGTAATTTTACGGTAAAATACCGTTAAATTCACAGTTTTTGGAAGTGAAAAATAACAATTCATTGTAAAATTTACAGTGAAAAACCGTATATTGACATTCCCACAATTCCCTGCGTGATACTTCACATTTGATATATTTTCGTTGAAATAACTCTGTTTATTCTTAGTTTTTCTCATTTTTTTCTAATCAGTTATGTACATTAGGGTTTTATGTTACATCTAATGTTGTTAAATTAATGTTTATTGCATTTTTTAAATTTCATGCATGTTACCATGATGGTGTTTAGCGTGTGTGTGAATGACACTGTGTGTACCTTCTATATGTTAGTGTTGTGCTTCTCAGCTTGTGGAAAATCTGCTTGTGATGAACTTTGATTCATCATGTGACTCTCATCACCACTGTTATTGGTGACTGTCAGTGTATTATAAAGGTACAAAACAGATATTAGTACTTCATTAGGTTGGTAAATTAACATTATATCAGTTAATGAAATACGTTATTTTACCGTAAATTTAACAGATTTAAAATGTAAAATTCACATGTAACTCCGTAAGTATGTTTACGGTTTGATGTCATTTTTACAGTATTGTTCTGGTAACCACAGCTGCCGGTATTTTTCCGTAGAAACAACGGGATTTTTTTTTTTACAGTGTACACGACAACGATGGGAGTTTCTGAAAATATTCACCCTGGCAGGAGTTTTCAAAAAAGTTCGGATTCAGTGACCTGGAGCCCGTTCTTCGTACCTTGCTAACTCAGTTAGCTGGATTAGATTGATGACGATTTTGATTTATCTTGGATTGTAGCTCAAACCTGCTCGGGAGCAGGCTTATTTCATGTAAACAGGATTAGATGGCATCTTTTTAAGCGGAGGTGATGCTCAAAGTTTGTCCCAGCCACTGTTACTTTCCCACAAGAGTACCCTAATGTAAACCAGGGACAATAATAATGATTTAAAAATAAATTTGCAAATAATATTGTAACGTCGTGTAGTATATCATAATATAGACACAGGCAGTTTTACTCATTGATAGATTCATTCGTGAGAGAATACCTAATAATTTTATTGGAGTCTTACACACATGATGTACAGATAGTCTATGCCGTGTGTGCATTAATTTGAACCGCGACAGCTATTATGAGAGTGGCTTGATGAAGCGCAGGAGATGCAGATAACTTGATCTTGAGATCTTGATCCCTTAAGAAACTTTAATTAATGCTGTCAAATCTGCTCCAAAGGTAAATTAGTTTCTAATTAACACATTGAAATAAAAAGTGCCTGTACAAATACTAGACATTGTGAATATAGCCTAAATAATTGGGTAATCATGTAAAAACATTTATCTATTATAACATTTATGTCGTTCCTCTGTCATTTTATTCTCATGGCTGTTTCCTTATAAATGTCTAGAAATTCGTCAAGATTTTCGTCAGGTGTCTTTTTAAAATATATGATGTGATTATGTTGCTGTCTTGACTCCAGCCAATCGTTGCATTGCTGATTGTGGTTTCAAGTATCGATACATCTGCCCTTTTCAGGGAACACAAGAACGCGCAGTAATCTTAGACAACTTAATCCAGATATTTTAATCCAATCCGCAAATTCTTTTGAAGAACCAAATTAGCCAGAGTTCAGTTATCATGATTAGAAGATCTAGCATCTGTCAAATCATCTCAGATTAAGCAAGGTACGAAGAACGGACCCCAGATACTGCGTTTGCGTGTGGACGAACAGCCAAACCGCAAAGAAAAAGCTGTGGCTTTTTTCTGACACACCCATCTGAGATCTTGGCGTCTTTGCTTACAAGCTGATGAGTTGAATCAGGTGTGTCTAATTAAAGGGATAGTTCACCCAAAAATGAAAATTTGGTCATTTACTCACACTTATGATGTTCCAAACCTGTATGAGTTTCTTCTGTTGGAGGAACACAAAAGATGGTATTTTAAAGAATGTTGGTAACCAGACAGTTGACGGTAGCCATTTTGTTCCTACTATGAAAGTCCTTGGTTACCATTGACAGTTTGGTTCCCAACAATCTTTAAAATATCTTCTTCTTGTGTTCAACAGGAGAAATTAACTCATACAGGTTTGGGAAAACTTGAGGGTGAGTAAGTGATGACAAATTTTTTTATTTTTGGGTGAAGTACCCCTTTCAGGAGATATCTAAAATGTGCAGTACTTGGGGTATTTCAGGAATGGAAACCACTACCATTTGGGGTCTGTAAGATTTTTTTAAAGAAATTAATACTTTTATTCAGCATAGACACATTCAATTGTTCAAAAGTAACAGTAAAGACTTTCAAATTCTAACAAAAAAAAAAAATCAAATAAATGCTGTTCTTTTGAAATTTCTATTCATCAAAGAATCCTGAAAAAAAGTTTCATGGTTTCCACAGAAATATTAAGCAGCACAACCATTTTCAACATTGAAAATAATAAGCAATATTTCTTGAGCAGCAAATCACTATAGTAGAATGATTTCTGAATGATCATGTGATACTTTTTGAAATATATTAAAAGAAAACATTATTTAAAATTATAATAATATTTCACAATATTACCATTTTTTCTGTATTTTTGTTCAAATAAATGCGGAAATGGTGAACATATACTTGCTTTAAAAACATTTTAAAATTCTTACCGACCTAAAAAAAACTAACTTTAACCTTTAACCTAACTTTATTTATTTGTATCTTTCATTTAAAAAAAAAAAAAAAAAACACCACAAAAGTGTATCTACACAACTATTTACTCATACTAACATATGCATTTGCTATATGGTGAACATGTAAAGAGAGAGAGAAGGTGAATTTTGCTGAGGAATCAGTCGATTGCTTCAGGCGCGGTCGTTGAGCTACGCTTGTGGGCGATGGCTGTTTCAGTAAACATTCTACGGGGCCAGTGTTTGATCATCTGTGTAGTCAGTGTTCTCTAATTGTTTTGCAAAGCATGCTAATTGCTTCTCATCCAGTCTCTTTAAATGTCAGTGCTCCCTGTAGTTACAATGTGATTCACCGGTCCTTGAAAATGGAAACAAGGCTGAATGATTCAAAATGGTGAGGAAGGGACAGAGCAAACGGGTAGAGGACTGAATGGCGGGGTCAGAGTGTTTGTTTGGAATAGCTCCACCACGCTTTACCCACCAGCGTGACCTCACTGGTCAGTAGCCCTGATTCTGAACACCCTGCCCCTCAGGTCTCTGGGAAGGTCAGTACACCACACCAGCCACAGGACAGAAGCAACATTTATACGTAAATAGACAGACAGTCCCGCCAACGCACCCACGCTAGGTCAAGCACTAAACGACTAACATTTTTGAGTGTTTGAGATGATTTGCCTGTGTACTAATGCGTGCGATTTAGAACCTGAGGCTGATAGTGAACTAAATCATATCACAAAGCCCTGATGACATTTTAATTACCACGATTTAACATGTGACATGGAAATATTGTCATAGTCAGGCGAGTACATCACTGTTCAGGAAATCAATAAGTAGAACACTATCCTGAATGCTAAAATCTCCTCATCTGCCACTTTGATCAAAACCAGAGCTCACTATATACTTTTGGGTCCCAAAGCAGTACATCAACGTGAGTACAACCAGGAGAACTAGCAGCAGCAGCTGTATATCACTGTATCTGGATAACAACTCAGGATGAGAAGATGCCAGCTTCACTGTTTTATTCATGTTTCTGTCATGTTAGATTTAGCACTAAAACTTCACATACACAGAACAACACTTGTTTGTCTGCCCCAAATGCACTGCAAGAGAGCCAAAGAATGCAAAAATCACCAAATGCAATTTACTCAGCTATGAGACAAACAACTATGAGAAATGCACTAAACTATGCCACAAAAGCAAAAGGCAGTAACTACAACACTGAAAGTGAGAAAAAAAAATTATGGGTGAATTCGGAATGATTTTATATAAATTCTCACAGGGGCTGCAAGGGGGCCTGCAGAGAACTTCAGAAAAAGAGAGAGAAAGAAGAGCATAATAAAATAAAATAATAAAATAAAAGGAATATAATTAAAGGTCCTGTTCTTCGTGATCCCATGTTTCAAACTTTAGTTAGTGTGTAATGTTGTTGTTAGAGTATAAATAAAATCTGTAAAATTTTAAAGCTCAAAGTTCAATGCCAAGCGGGATATTTTATTTAACAGAAGTCGCCTACATCGAACGGCCAGTTTGGACTACATCCCTCTACTTCCTTCTTTAATGACGTCACTAAAACAGTTTTTTGACTAACCTCCGCCCACAGGAATACACAAGAGTTGTGTTTGTAGAGTGTGTTTGTCGCCATGTCGTCGAAACGCTGTTATTTTCATCCCGCAGTCCAATCACCGGGTCTGATTCCGGCTCAAATTGATAGGGTAAAATTAAAGACATGTTTACAATAACACTGAGCGCGTGCATCTCCACGTTATGGTAAGAGGCGTGACCTTTCCGGGCAAGGTTCGCTAAGCTGCTGTCGAATCACAACACAGGAACCGCTGGCACAATCAGAACTCGTTACGTATTTCTGAAGGAGGGACTTCATAGAACAAGGAAGTCATCAGCCCGTTTTTATGACAGTGGAAACAGCGGTATACAGATAAGTAAATTATGAACACGTTATATTGCACACTATAAACACAATCAAAGCTTCAAAAAACCACGAAAAACGGGACCTTTAATAACAAAATGAAATTTATAAAATTAATAAAAAATATAAAATTTATATTTTTTAAAGTCCCTCTGTAGTCAATAATTTTATCCCTTAAAACAAATTTTTGATCACAAAAATGACATTTAAACATTTTTTTCCTGTGAAAAAAATTCCTTCATGCCTTAAAATAGCTTGAATGTACACCCTTGCTTCATTTAGTATACACGGATCTATGAATATGCTAATTCAGCTCAGAGCTCAGAGATCCACTTACTGAGGTAAACGCTGCACAATGATAATGCTCTTTACAAAGTCTGACACATAACGGTAAATTAATATGATTAGCCTTTTGCTTGATTACGTTAGCTAATAATGTGCTACTAATGTTACACGACTCCCTTGCTTCAGAGCGGTCATAGTTAATGATATGCTAAAACCCGCCGGCAACGTTAACGTAATCGCTTACAAGGTAGTTGGTGATGTAAGAAACACCAGCGATTTCAAAAACCATTTTTTGAAACTGTTTTTAGATCACTGCAGTTTTAAAGAGAAAATACTCAGCAATGGTGTTAGCATGAATTTTCACATGGTTTGTCCTAAAGCATACTAAAAACACCACATAGACATATAAACAATATTAAAAACTTGATTTTCACCACAGGGGGACTTTAAAATAAAATGTAGCTACTGCACTTTGCCTTTAAATGATAGTGAGATAAGAGCATGCAAAGAATCAATTTATATGTCATCAGTAATGGTTCACTTGTGCAAGTTAGGACAAATTGCTTACCAATACCAACTGTGTGAATCATACTGTAGTTTGTACCCCAGACCATGTTTTCAAGTGTATTACTGCAAAACTGCTTTCACACTAACCAAACTCATATGTGACATCAAATGTGCTCAGGCAATTGTGACTGTGCACCCTAAATGAGAGACATATTTACTGAAACCATGGCATGTACAGCATTAAATATAGTGAAATTTCTTCCCAATCATAACACCCTGGGTCTTTAGCCTGTTTGAGACAAGGAACCCGTTGTGATTCCTGCGGGTACTCGCACAAGGAGACAGGATCTCTAAATGATTTTCCCACTGTTCTCACTAGGCCTCAGGCTGGGTTTTCTTTGTCTCTCTCCTGCGCTCTACTCTGAACACCAAAAGCAGATGTGGCTGGTTCTAACCTCATGCTGTGCTGGACAGAACCCTTGAGAAGGAAGCAGGTGGTCTGGTGTGTATACACGTGTTTGTGTGTTAGTAGTTTGAATTTCCCATAGCTCTGCTGGCTCAGGTATCCTATGTAATGATTTCGCTGCTACTGCAACAAGACCTGAGGGACATGAATTGTAGCTTTTAAACATACAACAAACACCACAGAAAGAGCCCAGAGATGACTCTAAAAAACTTTATTTACTGTATAATAGTCTGTTACACATTCCCAGCCACTGACTGGTGGTAATCTTCAATCCACAAGAGTGATAAAAGTGAATAGATTTGGCTTGCTGTCTGCAATGGCAGGGCTTGAGCATGAGACTTGACTTGTGCTCTAAGTTTCCTCTAATACTTAACTAGTTAACTAATTAAAGCCATCTGATTATTATTTGATAGAAATGTTGAAAATAAACAGACTTTAGATGGACGAGGGTAGCAATGTGTAATGTGTAAATACATAAAATCAACTACAAGGGGTTGTCCAAACAGTTAGTCAGCTGTTTATTCCATTCTTTTGTTTGAATAGAAGCATAACAAAATGCAACTGCATGCAGGGGTACCAAGTTGTTTTTAAAAGTTGTGCCTCCAAATTCATCCCTTTTTTAAGCAACAATACTTAAAATTATTATAATGTTATACTGTATACACATTTTAATTTAAGATAAACTCTAACTCAGTAATCCTGTTTAGTAAAGGCATGTTGAAAGATCCTTCCCCCAAATTTCTCCCAAGCCATTTTAAATGACCAGAAAGGGAGATAAGGGACTGTTAAAGTGGATTTAACACAGACATTGTTGTTCAACAGCAAACATTCAGCACAGTCAAGATGTCTGACCAAGGCAGGCCCTGTAGGGACATCAGCATACCAATGCATGCAATGCTGGTCCTCTCAACAGGGAGATATGATAAAATATCCCATTTACTGAGAATCAAAACTCTTGAATATCTTTCAGAGATGTCCAAAACATACAAACTTTGACCTATCTTCCTTCTAAAACATTATTTTAAAGGGTTAGTTCACCCAAAAATGAAAAGTCTGTCATTTATTATTTACCCTCATGCCGTTCCACACCCGTGAGACCTTCGTTAATCTTCAGAACACAAATTAAGATATTTTAGTTGAAATCCGATAGCTCCGTGAGGCCTCCATAGGGAGCAATGGACACTTCCTCTCTCAAGATCCATAAAGGTACTAAAAACATATTTAAATCGGTTCATGTGAGTACAGTGGTTCAATATTAATATTATAAAGTGACGAGAATATTTTTGGAGAGCCAAAAAAACAAAATAATGACTTATTTAGTGATGGCCGATTTCAAAACAATGCTTCAGGAAGCATCGGAGCACAGATGAATCAGTGTGTCGAATCTGCTGTTCGGAGCGCCAATTTCAGCCTTTGGCAGTTTGACACGCAATCTGAATCATGATTCGATACATGATGGTGCATGAAGTGTCTGGATGAGACTATGGTGGTCTTTAAAAAAAAAACAGCATGGAAGCCCTGACTGCACATCTTGATTGCAGCCTTAAGTTTGCAAAATGCTAAAAAAAAATTCTGACAGGATGGTAACTCAAGTAATCGAAGAGAGCAGTGAAACATGACAATATGCCTTTGTCAAATCAGTTTCAGATGCCCGTTCCACTGACCTGTAAATGTCCTGTCATCATTATCCTCCAATACAACCTCTACTAATACAGACAGTCAGCTAAACCTCAAAGTGAGGCATCGAGACAATTTCGTCTTTTTTCACTCTCTCTGGTCTGTCAGTGTGTGTAAGGACCAGGCTGGAAAACCTTCCAGGAGAGTGAGGTAATTATCCATTCTCTCCTGTCTGCCTGCTATGTACAGACCGTTCTCCAACTGCTCGTTAATGAAGCGTCCAATCAAATGCAGCCGGCGCTGCAGAGCAGCACCATTTAAAACCACAGGTCTAGACAACGGGCCGTTTTGACACACTCGCCATGACAACGAAGATGAGAGACTGTTTTCTGGGGTGGGGCCAATTACTTTATTCATTTATGCGACGGCCAAAAACACAGTATGCATTCCGCAATATTTTAATTCTTCTCTTGATACTTGGCAAAACAACTGACGGTGATCTACAGCTTCATCTAAAAAGTTTCGCCGTTTCCTTTGAAAGGAAATGCCTTGTTTTCCTTTTTTATACAGTGCCACAAAATCATTCCTAGTTGTTTGGGATTCGCTATAAACGTATGCATAATCATTCGAAATTTAATAACAGACAGGGTAAAACAAAAACTCTTATTGTTTTGAAATTGAAGCTACAGTGTGTGGGATCGGCAGTCATATCCTAGCTGGTAAACAGAGCCATTATCGCTAATGATAGAGTGTGTTTGAATACAATGTGCATTAGGATGAAGTGTGGGTTTCATCCAAACAGATCCTGAGAGCCCATAGCAAGTCGCTTGCACAAGCAAAGGCCCCGTGTTAACTATTATTAGTAGTATTCATCTCCACCCAAATTAAGACTAAATCAGATGGCTGAACTAACGTAATGACCCAAGCACATTGCTGCACATCATGGAGAAAAGGTTCATGAGCGGAGATGAACAGAAAAAAAAAATGAGGATAAAGCTTGTGTACTTTAAGAAAGAGACATACAAATCAGATGCTTGCAGAGCTGTAGGCCAGAACAACAAATCTGTTTGCTTTTCTGCATCATGGTTTCATCAGGTGAATCCCTGATACATCGTCCATATTAGCATATATGACATCAGCTGGTCTATACTGTATTATACTCAAGGTTTTTCTTCAGGGATCACACCTATGTGTATTTCATTCTTTTTTATATATCACACAAAATAAGATATTTTGCACAAGGTCTCAGTGGGTTATTGTCCATATAATGAAAGTCAAAGGGGTCCAATGTCGTTTTGAACCCTACTGACTTTTATTGTACGGGCAAAATAGTTCTTTAAAATCTAAAGTCTTTTTGTGTGTGTGTGTTACGCAGAAGAAAGAAATGCATGTATATCTACTGTTTGCATGGATACATAGAAGAATAACTAAAGTGGTTTTGCTTCAGGACCCAGATTTATATTGGACATCAAGTGATGACGACACATTGTTAAAGAAAAGGAACAACAATATGCAAAATTGTTAAAATCACAGTCTTAGCAGGAATAGTACCGCATTTCATTATTTACGTTTATTCATTTTTCACCCTCACTGTTTATGACCCTAACTAAAGACTTGCTACACATTTTTGGGTCACGACCCACCAGTTGAAATTGACAATATCTGCTAGGATAAAATAGAAGGTAGACAGAAGCAGCAGACAATCCAAAAAAATAAACATGTAAAACAAAACCTCCCAGGACACTTGATCCACCAAACACAGTTTCAAACAAGACCTCCAGTGCTGATAGCTGCTGTCTTTTGCCACCCAGTGAAATCAACATTTATAAGAGTGGTAATGAGCGTTTTCCTTCCCGCGTGACAGCGCTAAAGCAGCGCTAATTACATTAGCATGAGCTATGAAATATGAGCTAGCTGACACGCAGTTCCCTCAGAGGATGATGAAGGAGCAGGCCGATTTTTTAATAAACACGGTGCTGGCGAAATATCATCTCCTAACTGCCTTTGTATCGAGCTGCATACACTTCTTCTGCCAAGATCCACCACTGACTCCCTAGGAATTTATGTACAAATAACTACTTTTTAATAGCCCTGTAATGTGATTTCCTGCCAAAGAAATATTCAAATAGCTTTCAAAACCAGTACAGTATATTATCAGCCCCAAGCTAAACTGGATGTGGAAGGGTGAAAAAAGAGAGACAGATTATTTTTTACTCTGTAATTATTATACCATTGTCATCTGTGGGAGAGGAAAAAAGACAGGGCAATATGCATCAGTTTCACTAGGGAGTACACGGCGTCGTTTTCTAAGAATCAAGTACAAAAACACAAACAGTAATTGTCGCATTTAATTACCTGAATCATTTACTTTGCCCCATCACATTTATCACACGTATTTCTCATTGGATTACAAAATAACGTCTCTTTCATTAAGGACGTTTGGAAATGAAAAAGGTAAAGGCTGTACAACAGCTTAGGTGCATGTGTACATTTTAAATTGCTTACTAAATGCAAATAGGTGTGTGAACTCTGCAGCATAATGGTTATTATATTTTTTGAGTTTGTGACCCCAACTTTCTTTTATGTGGCCTTAATGAAGCAACCACAGGCTTTTGAGACCACTGTGACATTCGTTTGAGTGTCACTGAAAGAATTTCACTACTTCTCATGTGACCATTATGGTACCATGGACTGCAGAACTGAATTAATTGCCTTGGCACAGTGGCTCTCTTTCCATTGTTTTGCTTTCCATTTAGACTAGGGAGCGGTTGCAAAATCCCAGAGTGTATTGCATATGTGTGTGCCAGCAAAACACAGAAAACAAAAGAAAAATATGAACTGAATTTGTGGAGAACAGTATAATTAAAAAGATCTGTTTGATTCAGGGACAAACAAAAAAATGGAGCAAAAACCCTAAAAGCAAGACCACATTCATAGCTCACCAGAACTGTGGTAGAAATTTTCTGCTACATCTGAACTGGAGAAATTATCTATAGCCCCCTAGAGTGAATAAATAAATAGCATTCCTAGCCAAAATATTTCAAATATACACTATTGTTCAAAAGTATAGGGTCAGTAATTTTTTAAAAATGTTTTTGAAAGAAGTCTCTTATGCTCACCAAGGCTGTTTTCACTGTCCCTTTTGTTCAGTTTAACTGAATTTTTCAAATTTAAGATATTTTTTCTGTTAAACCTTCAAAATATATTACAAATTAATTTCATGTGGCAAGAAAACACATTGCCAAATGTCTTTAAATAAAATATTCTTAAAATATATCTGAAAATATCCATTTTTGCCATTCAGGGAATTAGTAATCCAGACATCAACACTCCAGTTCAAGTGCTCAACACAGTGTGTGTGAAATTGTAAGGTAATGCTTTCTGGAGATGAGACTCTTCACAGCAGACCTCCAGGAACCCAAAGAGAGCCGGATAACCCAGTGGCCTCGTCCAGGCCATGCGAGCCAATCAGACCTGTGGGCTCGAATCTCCCCATACAACCACCTCCGCCCAAATGGAAAAGAGTCCCAAGCTGTTCTGTCAAGCATCTGTGTTTATGTGACAACTTGAGAGTATGTGTGAGTAAAATAAAGCCTGATGTGCGAGTGATTTATAAAGTGCAAATGTTTTTGTTTTTGACAAAAACAATTAAATGTGCATGCTGTATTAGAAAGAAAGCATGAAAATATGTGCACTCTAATGGACAACTAATGTCCTTGGCCCCTCTCTGAGCGTGTGTGTAGAGCATCAGGAGTGACTTTGACAAGCTGATAATGGGGCTCTTTTTGGGGGGCTGTGCTGTGCGCAGCCCCCTCTGCACACTGGGCTTATCTGGCTCTCTCTGGGGAAGTGGACAGAGAGGGAAAGAGAGAAAGAAAGAGGTTCTCAACTGACGCTTGCGCCCTTATCGCTCTGACAGCCGCCGTTTACAGGAGAGCGGAGTGCCAGTCAGATCATTTACAGGAACAGATTAATACTGCCCAATGTCTCTTTCTCTCACACACACACAGGTTTGTCTGACCACACACACATTTTCTCCTTTCTTCCTATCTCTTCTCACTCTAGACTGTCTCACACTAGCCTTTGTGCACTGCAGTGTGTGCGCTGTGAAACAGATGCAGTCTATATCGAGACTCACTCAGAATTAGTGATGGGAAATAAGAGACCACATTAATTCAAGTGTCTCACTTAAGCGAGGACTTGTACTTTCCAATTTTACCAACCTCTGGGAGTAAATAGCTAATGTTTATTGCACCAAATGCACGCAAAGACAACAGACAGACAGATAGACAAACAGTGTGAGAAAGACAGACAGATATACATATAGCCTATCAGTAAAAAGAGTAGGAAACGGTGCGTTGTAGCTCAAGCTGCGAGTTAGCTCTGCATAAAGACGCAGATACGCGTGTCTACAGCTGGATAAACAATGTTTTGTAATGTCTGTTATAAAAGGTATTTATTGCATTTGAACTTGTGGCACTCTTGGCATTGCTCACAGGATCTTTCTGCGCATGCTCTCAGGCGAGAGCGCATCTTTAGAGAGCGTCATGTGAAAGAAAAACGAAAGAAAACGGTAAGTGGAATGCCCTTATATGGAAATGGTCTGGGTGCATTTTATGTAAATTATTTACCTCAGGCAAGCAGTCGCTCATTTAGAACTCCAAATTCATCAAAATTAGAACAAGGTTAAGAACAAGTTCATGTGCGTACACACACGTTGTGATTTTGGCGGAACGTTTTCGTAAAAAAGTTCAAATGTGCGTATAAATACGAATAGTGTATGCATTTTTTTGTGAATGAGACCCAATGTCAGGGTAAGTAGAAATTATGAAATATTGTTGAGGCATACTTTGATTTTCATGCTAAATACTGTAAATAATTAGTGCTTTAAGAAGCTTGTTATATTATGTGAGAAACATTACTCTTGATACAACATCTTTTTACCCCGTGCTATGCAGCAGAGTTCGGGTTTTGACTGACCAGCTAATCTGTAAATAATTCCGGAAAGACACCAAAACCGATATGATTTGTTCAGTTAAGCACAGTAAGATTTTTTTATATATCCTCTTTTGCCTTCTCCATCCCTCCTTATTGCTAAGGCTTCCAAACACCCCTCATCTAAACTCTCTCCCTCCCTCTCTCTCTTGCTCTAATGAATCATCCAGAACTTTTCCTTCAAAGAAAGATGATAAAGCCCCTCTGGCACAAACACATATTGCATGCATTCATCACCACACAGATTTAAGGTATGTCAGCTTGCACCAACAGCTCCAGCAATCGTGCACACACACACACACACACACACACGGTTTAATATATCTTCAGTTTAAGAAGAGCCTATGGTGCTCAGTCTCCACAGATCGGCTTCGATCCTAAGTCGCTGCTGTATGGTTGCCCACACGCGCCGTGTCCACTCCTGGCCGTCTCAGGGCCTTGATGCTGCTGTCAGATAAAGACACAGCTCTATTCTGCTGTGGACAGATGAGGCGGCGAGTAGACAGGTAGGCAGGCAGCAAGCGTGGAAAGGGCAGACGGAGAGCTGAATACTCATCCAAGGATTCACACACAACAGCTGACTGGTATTCAAGATCTCACGCACTGTACAGAGCAGGGCAGAATGCACAAACATTAGTGCTCCCTCTTTTTCTGGACATGTATACACACACACACACACACACACACAGTGCCACACACACTCTCTGACTAAAACTTTCCTTTATCAGCCTCAAAGCGTCTTTGAACCCTGAGCAAGTAGCACTTTCATTTAATTGCAGTCTGTCACATATTTTAAAGAATAGCTGCTTGGAAGGGTGACAATACATCAATCTCTTTAAATTTAAAGAAGTGAGAGAAAAAGTAGAAGAGGGAAAAAAGCAGGTGGCGGCAAACAGTAGTCCAGGCCTATTGAAGAATCTTTCTCATTTCCAAAACCTATTGAGCTGCCTACTGAGGGAGAAGTTTAAGGGAATATAGGCATGTTTCAGACATAAAGGCTGTGCCAAATGGTATCCAACTTAAAGGGATAGTTAACCCAAAAAATAAAATTGTTTAATTATTTATTCAATCTCATGTCAATCCAAACCTGTATGTGAATAAAAAAGGAATGCAATAATGTACAAATCTCATAAACTTATATTTTATTCACAATAGAATATAGATAACATATCAAATGCTGAAAGTGAGACATTTTGAAATGTCATGCCAAATATTGGCTCATTTTGGATTTCATGAGAACTACACATTCCAAAAAAGTTTGACAGTAGCAATAAGAGGCCAGAAAAGTTAAATGTACTATAAGGAACAGCTGGAGACCAATTTGCAACTTATTAGGTCAATTGGCAACATGATTGGGTTAAAAAGAGCCTCTCAGAGTGGCAGTGTCTCTCAGAAGTCAAGATGGGCAGAGGATCACCAATTCCCCAATGCTGAGGCAAAAAATAGTGGAGCAATATCGGAAAGGAGTTTCTCAGAGAAAAATTGCAAAGAGTTTGAAGTTATCATCATCTACAGGTGCATAACATCATCCAAAGATTCAGAGAATCTGGAACAATCTCTGTGTGTAAGGGTCAAGGCCGGAAAACCATACTGGATGCCCGTGATCTTCAGGGCCCTTAGACGGCACTGCATCACATACAGGAATGCTACTGTAATGGAAATCACAACATGGGCTCAGGAATATTTCCAGAAAACATTGTTGGTGAACACAATCCACCGTGCCATTCGCCGTTGCCGGCTAAAACTCTATAGGTCAAAAAAGAAGCCATATCTAAACATGATCCAGAAGCGCAGGCGTTTTCTCTGGGCCAAGGCTCATTTAAAATGGACTGTGGCAAAGTGGAAAACTGTTCTGTGGTCACACCAATCAAAATTTTAAGTTCTTTTTGGAAAACTGGGACACCATGTCATCCGGACTAAAGAGGACAAGGACAACCCAAGTTGTTATCAGCGCCCAGTTCAGAAGCCTGCATCTCTGATGGTATGGGGTTGCATGAGTGCGTGTGGCATGGGCAGCTTACACATCTGGAAAGGCACCATCAATGCTGAAAGGTATATCCAAGTTCTACAACAACATATGCTCCCATCCAGACATCGTCTCTTTCAGGGAAGACCTTGCATTTTGCCAACATGACAATGCCAGACCACATACTGCATCAATTACAACATCATGGCTGCATAGAAGAAGGATCCGGGTACTGAAATGGCCAGCCTGCAGTCCAGATCTTTCACCCATAGAAAACATTTGCCGCATCATAAAGAGGAAGATGCAACAAAGAAGACCTAACACAGTTGAGTAACTAGAAGCCTGTATTAGACAAGAATGGGACAACATTCCTATTCCTTAACCTGAGCAACTTGTCTCCTCAGTCCCCAGACGTTTGCAGACTGTTATAATAAGAAGAGGGGATGCCACACAGTGGTAAACATGGCCTTGTCCCAACTTTTTTGAGATGTGTTGATGCCATGAAATTTAAAATCAACTTATTTTTCCCTTAAAATGATACATTTTCTCAGTTTAAACATTTGATATGTCATCTATGTTGTATTCTGAATAAAATATTGAAATTTGAAACTTCCACATCATTGCATTCTGTTTTTATTCACATTGAATATTCACATTGTTTTTATTTGTACAGTGTCCCAACTTTTTTGGAATCGGGTTTGTAATTGAGTGCAATAAATTTCACTTATTTAATTGCTTTGTGCTTCACTATAGGTTCACAATGTTAAAAAACAAAATACTACTAAAATACCAATGCTATTAAAATAACAGTATAACAATCATACGACTGATATGACAGTGTTTGCAAACTTTCTTTCGTTCTCTCACATACACACAAATGCTTATTGACATTATTTATAGCAACAGCTACAGTACAGTAGTACAAAGGATAAGTTTTTGTGTGTATGTGTGTCTTTTGTTATCACACCAGCTTTATAGTTTCATAAAGTCTTCCATGTATATGAACGGAATATTTCTGTTAAATGTGTGTTTTGTCTGACACTATGCTATAGACCTACTGTACTATAATATATTAACAACAACAACAACGTGTGATTATAAGCAGATCTGCAAAATAATTACACATGTAGGGCATGTACTTCATTAGTATTAATCAGTCCTGTATAATTATCCCTGATCTAAAGTGTGAATGTATAATCTATGCTCATTAATAACAACATTCTAAGCATGTGAACTACTTTTCCCAATACCTTGTTTGCCAAAGTTCCTGAGCTAAACTTTAAACTTTTGTGATGGATTTGTGTGTATGTGTGCTGTATGTTTGCCAGTAAACTGGAAGATAGTTGGTTTGACTCTTCACTTTTTCTCTGGGGAGAAATCAGTCTCCTAACTACTTTTAAACATCTGCCTTTAGACTTCTCCGTAGCTGAATGCTTTTTGTCAGTAACGGTAAATGTTTTTGCTATATTTTATGGTCCTTATCATATCATGCCATTTTTCAATGTGAAGTCTCAATTTTACTCTGTGTTGGATTTAACACTTATGGATATTTTGTGGAAGTGTCTTTTTAAAAAAACAAAATCACTGTATGGAAATGGAACTGACTGGAACTGCCTCAATATCTGGAATTAGTAATTATAATAATTAATTTTATATTAATTATATATAAGAATTATTAATTAATATGATTAATGATGATAATGATGATGAAGATGAAAAAGAAGAAGGAAGAAGAATTGTATTGTAAGGCAAAAGCCATCAGTGTTGAGTGTTACATCCTATCAAATCATATCAATACAAGAAAATATGCAAAACAAATTCTTACCTTATTCCTATGAAAATTCTACAGTCATTCCCCCACAACCAATGTCAACTTCTATTTCTAATCCCTTACATATATTAAATATAAATTTTATAAAATATTACAGAGCCTCCATGAGAACAGGACAGAAAGTCAAAACTATTTACACATTAGCAACACATAGGCAAAGGAAAATCTGAAAGCTCTGGGCTGGATTTCCCAAAACCTTCTTAACTCTACGTCATTCTTAAATTATACCTTAAGCTGTACCTTAACATTAATATGTGTTTCCCGAAATGTTCTTAGTTAAGTATACCTTCTGTAAGTCATACTTTCGTAAGGTTGGTCTGGGCCACTCTTAGCTACCTTATCACTGTTGACAGTCAATACGAATATAATTCTGAAGCTGTAATACACACAGTGTTCAATTAGGATAATGACAAAGAATAAAATGCAAAGATTCATTGCTAAATTCAAATGTGCTTTAGCGCTGATCCAGAGAAAGACGTGCGCTCCGAGCTTGTCATATATCACAACTATTCAACGTTTTTAACCTCATCAAGTTTATTTTATGTTTCAGACTTTTAAATACACATTTGAATTAAGTAGGCAACTGCATAAAAAAGACATTTATAGTTTGTTCAAATCAAATTCCATACACTGATGTCTATGGAAGCTGCAACAATAACCCTTTTAATTATAATTTGACAAAGTGTTTTATTCATATCAGATACACATTGTGTATGAAACAATAAAGTTTACTCTATTCTTCTCCCAGTTCACCACCACATACTTTTATGTATTTCGGGGAAGATTTCGCAAATCTGACAGCTCTGAATTGCCATGCAAACTCACCGTGCGACAAAACACATTAAATTCCACATATTTTACAATCGGAATATATCATAAAATTCATGATAATGTTAACAAGTTTGTGAATATTTTGAATAAAAAAATGAAAAACTAAATAAATGGGATACAGCTGCATGTCAGCTGCATGACGCGTCTCCAAGTAATTAATACGTTCAAAAATAATGTTCTAAAATAACAGTTGCCTTAAACTCACGCTGGGGACTCAAGCTAAAATATAGAGCCCTCAGAATATAGATAAAGTACAACATAGGTTTAGTTTGCAATTTGGATTATTTTTATAAGATCACATGAGTCCTGATAAATGCTATTTCTACTTCTGAAGTGCTTCTTTTATAAAGTGAAGTGCTTCTTTTATAAAGTGAAGCAGCCCCTGCATAGAGTGAATTATCCATTCTCGAGCCATCGATATCAACCAATTCAGCACCACTGGCATGGAGAGCACCGGTTAACGTCGCACTTAAGAAGGTGTATATTAAGCAGCCTCCATAAGGTATAGTTCGGGGAACACGTCCTAGAAACGGTTTATCTTCAGTTCAGGTCTACCTTTAGAGTCTTCATAGCGTGCCAAGAGACAACGTTATCGGGAAATCCAGCCCTGGTTTAATTTTCACGGACACACAAACAAACAATACAAACTTCAAATATTGTCACTGTAAAAGGAAAAATTTTCAGAGTAACTGCTGAAAGTAGGAGCAGCAGTTCAGGTCTCTGGTCAAAACAATTTTCTAAATGCAGAGCAATACAATGCGCTCACAGGCTGGCCAAAACTGCAGCTAGACAACAGAGGTCCGGACCAAATCAATACTAATGAATTCTGGGGTTGAAATTTCAGACCGATTTCATTGTGGCCTGGACTTCATAAACAATACATTTTCATTAAGACCTGCAAATGAAAACTTAGTGAAAAGCAACAAGATGGAAAACCACATATATCCAAACATCTGATATTACAGTGATATTGTTATGTGCTGTGTATTGTATTACAGTCATACACTGACCATGAAACGCTCTCATATTTGGTCTTATAAACATTAAACTGATTGTAGCAGTGGCAGGGATGTATGCACTGTAGTGGCTAGCTCATATAGTTATGTCAACCTCACCTATCAACATGTCTTACTTTGTGCAAAGGCAAATTAGTTTACTATTGACCAATTTCTAAATACTGATCTGTGTTCTGTGGTGTTGTACAGTAATGCAATTAGTATATGGAAAATGTCACTAAAAGACAAAAAGACAGCAGCACTGCTAAAAGAGAAAGAAGGGACGTGATGAATGGAGGTGTGGTGTTGTAGCAACCTTGAAATTACATCGAGGACTGAAAGTCCATATTGTAGTAATCATTTGTTGTGATCAAAGGTTTTCTTAGGTTAAAGGGTTTGTTGCAAGCCTTTGGGTTGCAAACCAGATGCTCTTTGGGTCTTTCTCAAATCATGCAGTTTCTCACAAACGTGTGCAGGTGCAATTCCTTTTTTTATTATTATTATGCTGACAATATCATTTGTAATGGAGCAAATTGTATTAATTTAGAAAAATGCAAAACAAAGCTTTCTGACTCCAGACTGTTATTTCAGTATAAACATAAAATAAAGTGAAAGATAAAATATAATACTTTTTTTTCTTGTTACCTCACAATGTCACTAGATGAAACTGATGAAAGCAGTCCAGGAAAACACCACCACTGGATGAGATCCAGTCATGTGACCAGCTGCCTGAGATCACTAATTCCACACCACAGGCTCTCTGTGGTCTATTGCTCACTGTATATTCTATTGTTGTCTTTAACAGAAGCACTGAGTGATTCTCGCGACAGCTGGAGAATATAATATCAACCACCCACGCGAGAACCTGCGAGCAGTATCATAAATGAAGAAATACTGTAGTATACAGCACACCTGGTATGACTAAAGACATGATATAGAACAATTCTGTTTTACACTATTTGTAGCATATTAACTATAACCCTAACAGTCGGAATAATTCTGTAAAATTTCTTATTGACACTGTCTCACCAAAGTGAGTCTTGACATGAAAAGGGAAAGAAAATAAATGGCTGTTTGCTGAACTAATCAAGTGGAATTTAACCCAATAGTTCATAAGTTAAGGAAGTCTATAGATCTGTAAAGATTTAATGGTACACCTATTGTTTGAAAACTTATGTCTCTGAAGATCATTAGGCACTTTGTAGATATCTGCCTCTTTAGTACTGATCGACTCGCATACTCACCTAGCAAATAAACTGCCACAATACCACCTCTTAGATGATATAAATGTTTTAGTGCGAGTGTTTTATGGTGTAAGCATGATGGGTCATTAACTACAAGTAAACATGTAGATTGCACTTGGGGGATACTGCATTACTCTGAAGTCTGAACTGCACAAAGCCAGAGCAAACATTTAAAGAAAGCACCTTAGTGAGGAGTTCATGTCTTAAAAAAGCATATAGCACTTGAATATAAGGCAGATGGTCATTTTAGCAAAATAAACTTCAGAGTGGTGGTTCCTCAACAAATAAAAAAAAATGAAATATTGATTTGAGTTACCTGTATATTATCTTAAAGCTTCCACTGAAAAAAAAAAGTTTATTACAAGGTACACAAAACAATCTGCCTAACAGCAAGATGAACAGTGAAACAGTATTACAGTAATGTTCTCAAAGTTCTCTGAGGACATTCTCAAAATCAAATATCTAAAATGCAAAACGGCAGCAGTTGAATTTGTATGAAACAAGAGAGAGCAAGTCCACAGTGTGACATGAGACAGGTTTTAGGAAACCGGTAGAAGCATACTGATATGCAGCATTGCCATGGACCATGGCAAATTATGTGACCCTGGACCACAAAACCAGTCATAAGGGTCAAGTTTTTGAAAATGAGAATTATACATCATCTGAAAGCTGAATAAATAAGCCTTCCATTGATGTATGGTTTGGCCGAGATACAACTATTTGAAAATCTGGAATCTGAGGGTGCAAAAAAAAAGAAATTAAAAATATTGAGAAAATCGCCTTTAAAGTTGTCCAAATGAAGTCCTTAGCAATGCATATCCACTCACAAAAATACATTTTTGATATATTTACAGTTGGAAATTTACAAAATATCTTCATGGAACATGATCTTTACTTAATCCTAATGATTTTTGCCATAAAAGAAAAATCGATAATTTTGACACATAAAATGTATTGTTGGCTATTGCTACAAATATCCCCGTGCAAGACTGGTTTTGTGGTCCAGGGTCACATATTAGGAAATATCTGACAGCTAGATAATTGATCAATCAGAATGAAGTATTCCGGAGCCCCATGCAATAATGTTATTATTATTCAACCTTTAAAATGCACAATATGTACGATTTTTGGATTAAAATATCTTGACTTGTGTACTTACATTATCCCACCTTTCCAAGAATGATTAAATCCAGACAAATAAGCAATTTTTACTTCATACTACAGTAATGTTAATAAATCTTTAATACACTTTAATTAAATAACTTTAATTCTTTTCCACTGACTGTAGATGTGAAGACAACACCTCCCATGATTCTGCAAAATCAAGGCGTCATCAAGCTACACCTTTGTTTTGAGTAAGCGACCTCTAGCGGAGAAAATTACATATTGTACCTTTAAATTAACATTATTGTAACCTGTCACCATATCAGGAATTAGGAGGGCATCACCCAAAAGCAAAATGTTGGCCACAAATAATATAACAATCCTTCCCTTCCCTCCACACTTCTGGTGCTTTAAAGATGCCCTAGATTCAAAAATTGAATTTACCTCGGCATAGTTAAATAACAAGAGTTCAGTACATGGAAAAGACAAACAGTGAGTCTCAAACTCCATTGTTTTCTCCTTCTTATATAAATCTCATTTGTTTAAACGACCTCCGAAGAACAGGCGAATCTCAACATAACACCGACTGTTACATAACAGTCGGGGTGTACGCCCCCAATATTTGCATATGCCAGCCCATGTTCAAGGGATTACACAAGCCAGTATTAACATCTGGAGCTGCACACAGCCGAATCATCAGACTAGGTAAGCAAGCAAGAACAACAGCGAAAAATGGCAGATGGAGCAATAATAACTGACATAATCCATGATAACATGATATTTTTACTGATATTTGTAAATTGTCTTTCTAAATGTTTCGTTAGCATGTTGCTAATGTACTGTTAAATGAGGTTAAAGTTACCATCGTTTCTTACTGTATTCACGGAGACAAGAGCCGTCGCTATTTTCATTTTTTAAACACTTGCAGTCTGTATAATGCATAAACACAACTTCATTCTTTATAAATCTCTCCAACAGTGTAGCATTAGCCGTTAGCCACGGAGGACAGCCTCAAATTCACTCAGAATAAAATGTTAACATCCAAATAAATACTTTACTCACATAATCTGACGCATGCATGCAGTATGCATGACGAACATCTTGTAAAGATCCATTTGAGGGTTATATTAGCTGTGTGAACTTTGTAAATGCGCTGTAATATAGTCGACAGCTCATGTGGCAGGGAGCACGCGATTTAAGGGGGCGGCGCCAAGTGTAAATCAGTGCATTGTTAATGATGCCCAAAATAGGCAGTTTAAAAAATTAATTTAAAAAAATCTATGGGGTATTTTGAGCTGAAACTTCACAGACACATTCAGGAGACACCTTAGACTTATATTACATCTTGTGAAAAAGCATTCTTGGGCACCTTTAAAACTGCTCAACAGTGAACATTTCACAACAACAACAACAAACACATGCTAGTGTCCGGCTAATTACAGAAACCAGCAGAATGACCAAATATTACATTTTAAGACAAATAATTAGTACATTAAAGATCAAAACTATTCTATCTGCAATGCATTCTGGGAAGCCCTTGACACCACGTCGTATTATAAAATATTACTCAAGTTATATCCATCTCCCTTCTCTATTCCATTTGAAATGACTGAAGGATGAATTATCCCCCCAAACCTCTGCATGTTATCAATATGTGTATGCGATATTGCAAGCAGCCAAGGTGAGTTCAGTGGTAAATGCAATTCTCCCTCTTCCTTTGGGAGAGGAGGTGATAATGGAGGTGGATAGTGTGGCCCAAATCACAGATTACAGCTGAATGTATGAGAGGGTCTTTTTCTTCTCGTCTTCTCTCGTAGAATAGAGAGATATGTAGAGGTAGAAAGATCAAGGCCACCACACTTACCAGAGTGTGTTATCATCTCTGTGAATCTCAGAACTGTGGAGTGGATGGGGGAAGACTGTAGTAGAGCGTGTTCCCCAGGGAACCTGCCTGAAGGGGTGCGAATGCAGCTATCATGTTGTTCCAATTCCCTCATTCGCTTAAAACATTATCAGTCCATCATTTTTGCTTACTGCAGTTTTATTTAAGAAGCATGCTCTTGATCAGCAACAGCATCAGGTAGTAACCTATGGGAGAAAAATACTGATGTTATGAACAGGTAAAGAGCAGTTTCTGACATTGTTAAATTTGGAGAATTGGAAACTGGATCACAAAAGTTGATTGCTATTTGTTACTCATTGCTTACATGACTTGGCTGCTGTGTTTCATTCAAAGCGTGTGATGGTACACTTGGAGGGACTGTCTCGACGGGTTACCCTGCTGTGCATTGCTCTTACAGCATGACTGTGATCTCAGTAGCTCCAGTTTCTGGGTCAACCTTACCATCTATCTAAGTGCCTGCTCAACCCAGAGCAAAATGAAAAAGTGAAACTAACTGGCGAAAAAAAACCCTATACTAATATCAAGATCAAAACGAAAAAGCACTCTGGTCATTCACATACTTTAATGGAAAATACATGTACCGTACATGACAGATTTCATATGCCTCACACAAAAGAAAACCCATTACTATTAAATAATAATAAACTATATGTTTTCATTGGAATGGCAAAACAATGTTAGACTGTATTATATCTGCAAAATTACAGTATAGGTTACTTATATTCAACGAGATGCACTAAATTGATGAAAAGACAGTAAAGACATTTATAATGCCACAGAAGATTTCTATTTCAAATAAATACTGTTCTTTTGAACTTTCTATTCATCAAATAATCATGAAAAACAGTTTAAAAAAACTTTTCAATGTTGATAATATTAAAGGTCCCGTTCTTCGTGATCCCATGTTTCAAACTTTAGTTAGTGTGTAATGTTGTTGTTAGAGTATGAATAAAATCTGTAAAATTTTAAAGCTCAAAGTTCAATGCCAAGCGAGATATTTTATTTAACAGAAGTCGCCTACATTGAACGGCCAGTTTGGACTACATCCCTCTACTTCCTTCTTTAATGACGTCACTAAAACAGTTTTTTGACTAACCTCCGCCCACAGGAATACACAAGAGTTGTGTTTGTAGAGTGTGTTTGTCGCCATGTCGTCGAAACGCTGTTATTTTCATCCCGCAGTCCAATCACCGGGTCTGATTCCGGCTCAAATTGATAGGGTAAAATTAAAGACATGTTTAGTAATAACACTGAGCGCGTGCATCTCCACGTTATGGTAAGAGGCGTGACCTTTCCGGGCAAGGTTCGCTAAGCTGCTGTCGAATCACAACACAGGAACCGCTGGCACAATCAGAACTCGTTACGTATTTCTGAAGGAGGGACTTCATAGAACAAGGAAGTCATCAGCCCGTTTTTATGACAGTGGAAACAGCGGTATACAGATAAGTAAATTATGTGGAAAATACTGCCATGTTTTTTTACACGCGAAACATGAACACATGTTATATTGCACACTATAAACACAATCAAAGCTTCAAAAAACCACGAAAAACGGGACCTTTAAGAAGTGTTACTTTAACAATAAATCAACATTTCAGAATGATTTCTGTAGGATCATGTGGCACTGAAGATTGTAGTAATGACTTCTGAACATTCATCTTAGCCAAATTGTATTACCAATTAATTTGTTTGCCATGTGGAAAGATCTAAGAATCAGTTTTGAGTTAAAGATCAATGATGCTAAAGTCATTTGGGTATGTAGTAAGAGCTTCTAATATCCCACATGGAAAGAACCTATATGTGGATATATGCGCATATATGAAACCTATATGCAGTGTATATGCACATATATGCTGCATATATGCGTATATATGCCACATATAGGCAAAATTGAGGTGCATATATGTGCATATACAGGAAATATAGGTCTCCTGTATTGCTTCTTCATATCCACATATAAGCCCTATACATACAAGATATGTCTTCTATATAGCTAATGGCAGGATCTGGTCATTTTGTAGCTCATATCTCATTTTTGACTGTCATACATGATGCCTAGCTCATATTTTCTATTATCAAGGCAAAAACTAAGAATTAACGAAAAAAATTATGCAAGAACTTATGTATGTGCGAACACGTGAAATTGGTATCACATGTAATTGGCATGTTATGGAATTTAACTATGGCAATATATTAACATGATATATTAATTATGATATCTACACGTTTTCCAGAAACATTTACAAGGTCAATTCTTATAGGTGAACATATAGGTGCATATATACGTGCATATATGTACCTATATAGGTATATGTATGCACATATATATGTGTGCATATATGTACATATATGTGTACATATGTGTACATATATGTGTATATATGTGTGTACATATATGTACATATATGTGTACATATATATGTGTGTGCATATATGTACATATATGTACATATAATATAGGAAAATGGCCAATTTTATATATGTCACATATATTAAAAACCTATATCAAAACCTATATTGAAACATATATGTTTATATAGGTTTTTTCCATGTGGGATATGTAAAATTGAATATTACTGGTGCCCACAAAGCTCAAAAGAAATGTATAAGGCTATTATTATGCTTTAAAAAAAAAAAAAAAAAAAAACCTTCAAGGGTAATTTTCTATTCCCTCTCTTGTTAAAGTCATTCCAGCCTGTCAGAGATATGGTTTACTGTGATGATAAAAATTGTGATCCACATTGTTATGATTTCCATATGGCTCTCAAATCTGCTTGAACTCTAAGTCCACACAACTGCATGATGGTTTAAAGCCTCAAGCTTGTAATAAGATAAGTAAAGAGGTGTACGTCTATGTACTGTGTGTTCTACCTAATATGGGTCTGTTTAGGGTGTGGGTGGAGCAAGACACAATTTGTTTCTTTTCCTTAAACGAGATTACCTAAATTAAGCAAGCTGAATAAAATGTTTCACGAAAATCACTTTGCCAAAAAGCTTCAGAAGAACCACTATCAGGTTCATTCGAAAAGGTTACCTCAAATAACTCTAAACAAGGATATCAGCACTGGATAAGACCTACTCTTTTAAGTTTTTTAATCTTTTCCTCACCTGGGCCAAAAGCAAGACTAGTGGGCCGAATGCCCTTTTATCTTGCATATAACATCATCAACAACAAACCTGGTTAATTAGGCTATTATACACACACCAGGAGTAACAAAGACATGCTGCATGAATTTTTGCACCAGGAGTGGCATAAAGTCACCCAACAGCAATGTAACCGAACTGGTAGAGAGCATGCAAAGATGCATAAAATTTGTGAGTGCAAATCAGGGTTATACATATAAACTAAAAAACAGATTGTCTAAATTGCGATTTATTCTATAAGCATTCCATTGCAAGCACAGCTTTTGACTATTGAAGGGGCAAGCATGTGTTCTAAATTTTTGGGTTACATGTTCAGATAGGCTGTGCATGTCTAAAAAAATTGATCAGGAGAAGTAAAAAAAAAAAAAAAAAAAGATAATTATTATTATTCAATGGCTCCAAGTCGAGAAACAATGCACTGGTAACTTTCCTCTCTCCCTTCTTTTATATCTGTCACTTTTGTCCTTCTAACATCTGCTTCAGTTGGACTACAATGTTTTCCGCTCTTTCCCTTTTCTTCCCTTCATTATTCCTTCATAGGCAACAGATGACAAGCAGGCAGTTGATAGACCTGATCTCCAGGTTTGACCTTCTAAGAGGCTGTGCAATTCCGCCTGTCTCCTTTCGAATCCCTCCCACCAGCCTCTCTCTCACTCTGTGCTAAGTGATGGAGATGCAGCTTCATTGAAAATGACGTCTTAAAGAGCTAGAAAAAGGTTACAGTGGCTGACTTCATGACACGGGTACATTATTTATATCCAACTTCCCTGCAGTGCCTTGGTCACCTAATTGGTGAAATAAGGGATTTTTATACACCCAAGGAACCAGTTACACAAACACAAATACTACAATTACAAACTACTATTTTTAATTTTTTTGCTTTTCACTGAGAGTACTTCAATGATACTTCCTTTTAAATAAAAATAAATGAATCAAAATGCATCGAAATTAATAAAACAATGAAAACAATACATTGGAAAAAAAAAGAAAAAAGAAACTCACCAAAAAATCTGCTCTGTTGTCTTGAAACCAAATTTCTGTCCCATTTACCAACTACTATCCCAATCAGGGATTATCACCTGAAGTTATAAAATAGCTTTATTCATTGTAATTCACTACCTACCTTTGGTTCAGTAGATATGAACTTGTTTAATGGTCTCTACAGGATATCGTGCTGTTATTAAAGACGAAAACCTCTCTAGGGAGGAATCGGCTCTAAAGCCATCATGCAGTGCTGAAGGAGTGTGAACACAAGGCCAAGACCATGCCGCTCTGAACAGATTATCCCTCTACACCTTTCAATCTATTCCAAACCTCCATCTCTTCCATTAATGCCATTCTCTGGAGGACTGGTTTTTAAATAAATGAGATTCAATCAATCAGAGATGATATATGCAATGCATTTATAATGTTAGCTTACAAACGTGAAGACAGTTAGACTTCTATGGGTGAATTATGTCCTAGAACACCACTACAAAAGGCTGTTTTGCACAGGATTTCAGCCCAAAATTGTGTCATCATTTACTGACCCTTATGTTGTTATGACTTTCTTCTGCGGAAAAGAAGATATAAGAAAATATATTTTCTTCTTTTATTCATAGAAGAAAGCCAATCATACAGGTTTGGGATGATATGAGGGTGAGTAACTGATGCAGAATTGTCATTTTTTAATATGAACAGAATGAACAGATGAAGCAAGAGCCTGAAAGTTTAAATCTTTACAACTAAAGTCTATCTTTAGAAGCTTTATATATTAGCAGCTGTGATGTATAATTTTATTATTTTACTGCCCTTAAAGATGTATATTTTAGCATACTTTATATTATTTCAGTAACATGTATTTTTTTATTTTATTTTAAAAGAATATACCGAAGTGCAAACTGAATGTAATGATTTCGAACACCTAACTGCTATTAAATGAAAATGTATTATAGTTTAAATTTATATTACTTGCAATTAGTTATAAGTGCTTTTAGGACATAAGTATTTATATTTATCTTATAATCTTTATATTTAATATCATAATTCTGCCTTTGAAATATGGTTAGTGTACTGACAAGCATTTATGGTAAACTAAAATTTAATGTCATTTCTATAGAAATTTGTATGTCATATTTAAATGTATTTGTAATTATTTGTTATGATGAAGCTGCAATTCAATACATTTAAAATATATTTACTTTAAATGTAACATTACATAAAACACAGCAGTTATAATAAAAAAAACAAGTACTTAACTTTAGTATATTAGTCAACACATCACAATGTTTATTTCAACGCATTACAAAAAAAGCCTTAAAATAGCTTGAATGTAACTGTACACCCTTGCCTCATTTAATATACATGGATGATAGATCTATGAATATGATAATTAGCCCCACCTCTACTCACTCACCCTAACTCAAATGAGATCCACAAGCTCAACTTACTGAGGTAAACACTGCACAATGGTATCGCTTTTTACAATGTCGGACACAAAACGGTCATTAATATGATTAGCGTTTTGTTTGACTACATTATCAAACAGCTAATAATGTGTTGCTAATGTTACACAAACCATGTTCACATTCACGAGTCAGACAGCTGCCTTCTGACAATCAATATCCTTAGAAATGCTTTGAACAACTCAGAACGTCAGTAGAGAAAGGCATATAGTTCATCATAACATTGTAATATGCATCATACACCCACCATATTGCTAAATCTTCCAGATTTTTCATATCAACAGAAAAATATACCGGAATAGTAAGGGTGTCACGATTTCGATTTTAAATCGAAATCGGCCGAAATTAAGTCACAATCTCAAACTTCTAATTAAAAAATGGAATCGTCGATGCTGCCAAGCCCCCATGTCGCGTCCGGTTGCTTGCCAAGCGGAAAAAAACATGTGTTGAAGTGCTGTGAGTCAACCTCCTCTAACAGCCACTCAAAAGATAGCATGGCAACTGCAGATGCAGGAGACCCATCGACAGAACTCGAACACTTGGGTAAAGTTGGTTTTATATTCGCACATTCGGACTTCTGATAAATTCAGACTTTCCAATAAATGTGCAATAAATTAATTTTTGCGAATTTTAAGCAGCAACATGATATTGTCAACTTACAACATTTTTCACAGTCGATCAAAATAGGCAAGTATTGTTTTAATGGCATATTTACTTGTGAATGTCCACTGAATGTCCAATGTAGTGTGATTAACAAGGCTATTGAATACGGATGGCCGAATGTGCGAATATAAAACCAACTTTACCCAAGTAACTCGAACCCCCTCCTCTTTCACTGAAGTCGCTAGTGTGAAAGTATTTTGGATTTCCAGTGAGTTATGTTGACAACGTTCACGTTGTCGACAAAAAAACAACAGGTTGCAAGCTATGCTATATGCGTGTACCATATTCTCTCACTGGCAGCACGACTAACATGGCAGGGCATCTCCGCAGGCGCCACAAAAACATAGATTTATCTGTTAAACCAACAACTACACAAACTACTCTTGCGTCTTCATTTGGAATTTTGAACTTCCAAGCAACTCAACTCGTGCAAATGCAATTACGCGTGCATTAGGAGTGTTCAAAGCCGCGGACATGTGACCTTATTCGGTGGTGGAAAACTCATTTTTAGGCATTTAATTAGAACCAAGCTACGAAATCCCAAGTAGAACGCATCTCACAGCTACGGTGATTCCCTTCATGTACAATAATGTAAAAGAGAAAGTTATTGAAGGTCTGAGCCGCACATTTAGTCAAGTAGTCAAGTAGTCAAGCACATTTAGTTGGCTTGACTACAGATTGCTGGATATTAGATATCAGATATTATATTGCATAAAAGTCTAGTCTGAAAAATGGCATAGCAACCTGTGCTTTAAAAAAAATAAATGTACAAATCGAGAATCGAATTGAACCGTGACCTTAGAATCGAAAATGTAATTGAATCGAGGATTTGGAGAATAGTGACACCCCTACGGAATAGCCTTCTTTTGAGACTCCCTTGCACGGTCAGTTAATGATATGCTAAAGCCCGTCGGCACGTTGGCATGATTAATTACAAGGATGTTTGTGAACGCCAGAAACACCACCGATTTTAAACTGCGGGTTTGAGACTGTCTTTGGTTTACTGCAGTTTTAAGGAGAAAATACTCAAGCAATGGTGTTGACTTATGAATTTGCATGTAGTTTGTCTTAAAGCATATTAAAAACACCATGCCACACAGACATACAAACAACATTAAAAACTTGATTTTCAAGGTCTTTAAAACAATGATTTAAAATGTACTTTAAAGTAAGACTTGTAATTTGACATTATTACAAAAAAGTACACATTTTAATGAAAGTGTACTTTAAGTACACTTACTGGCATTTTTATTTCATTAATATTATATCATCTGCAAGATTTTTTTTTAAATACACTTTTAAAAAATAATAAAAATACAAGGATTTGTCAAACCACTATTCAATGGTTGCCTGGAGAAATCCTTGCTTTTCTAGTTAAAAATTACAGTTACATGGATTTCTGAATTGGAATTTAAAAGGCATTCTCTCGTGAATGGCACAAAACTCCGACCAACAAGACTTTTACAGTTGGCTTACAGTTTGGTGACATTGGTGATTGGGAATGGGTTGGGTTACACGTTACCCATCTGTAACCTGGAGAGGACAGGGCACAGGTGCAGGGAATGTTCCAAATTATGGTTGGCAAGCCCCGCAACAAGCCAAAATGAGCCACAACATCTGTCTCTGCTGCTCGGCATCCGGCTGATCAGAAGTCAATTATAAAAATGTTAGCACCCCTGCAACGGTAAATCGCCCTCCATTAGGAATAATCATTGCTCAGCGCTTGTGTGTGTGGACCAATTTAGTTTTGTGAGTGTGTGTTGAGATGAGAATGGGGTGAAGTGACAATAAGAGGGAGAGAGACTGCTTTAAGCAGTCAATTTTCAATAGCCTTCAATAGTCTTGGCTCACGTGAACCAAAACATTGATGATACACGCAAACCCTCAGATCTGCCTTGTGTCTCTCATTACATTACCGTCTTAAAAAGGGGAGGAGAGTTGTGCTCTGTGCAGCATCGCCTATGTGACAGCCCACAAAAGAAAACATATTTAGATTGAATTAAATTGACAGCCCCTTGACATAAGAACTGATTTACAGAGGACAAGATATCACAGCTCAACCCCCAATATATAGACTTTAAAGGAAAGCGCCTAGCAAAGACAGACAGGAATATGCTGTTCAAAGATTGAATTTTCTTTTTTTTATATCTACAAAGGAACATGAATACTCAAACACACACACACAAACGCATCCCAGCATTCTCACACACATACCGTCCATGATCAGGTTGCAAGCGTCGTGAGAAAATGAGAAGGGCTGTCAGTCAAACAGAGAAATGATGTGGGATCTGTCAGGGCTGCATATACTCAGAAATTGATTGGCAAAACTTTCATAGGGAAAAACTATAGCAAACCATTGCTGAGTTTCTTATCTCAAGCCTGTGGAGAGATATTGTGATCAGGGTTTTGCAGGGAAAAGGACAGTGCACTAAAACGGTTAGTGCATTGACTCATGGCCACAGAAATACCACAGCCTTGGAGAGAGACAACTTACTATCAGTATTGTGACATTATCCAACTGCGATAATCTGACATTGAATAGAACAGTATACGCGGGTATATGAAGTACATGTGTATTAACAATGCTGTTTACTGTAAATGTAATCTGGATTACGTAATCAGATTCCAAATATTATAAGTACTTGTAAATAGATTGTATTACAGTACATTGAAAATACTCATAATTAGACTACAGTTACTTTATTTATTACATGATTACACATTATTCACACAATGGCCATAAATCATTCATAATTTATTGATTCTACCAAAATTGTTCTTTAATGTTTAAAAATTTCCTTTGTATAAAAAAAAAAGCATATTGCTTATATACTCAGAAAGGCTTCTAGTCACTAGTCAGGTGATTACATGGAAAATTGAGAGGCCAAAGCATTTGACCGCTGGATTTACAGAAAATTCACTTTTAAGAAGTGATTTCTCAACATTGCAACATTGCATATCAATTCAAATAATGATGAACACATTAATTATTATTTAAATTACTCAGTAGTTCATTTAACCATTCCCATGTCTTTGGAAGGCATCTGTCTTTCAAACACATTTCATTATTTATTTATTTTTTATTTTAAAATTATTTGTTATTTTAATTTTAATTTTTTATTATTTATTTAATTATTAGCTCACAAACCCCCTGCAGTTCCTTAGTTCCTTCATGGACCCCAGTTTGGGAAACCCTGATGGAATGTAATATTTAATGCACTTCATGTTATTTTATAATTAATATGGTACAATATTATCCTATTTAAATCAATGTGATAAACAAGTAGGTTAATAGTAATCTAATCAAAAAGTAGTTTTAACAGTCAGAATTGCTTCTTAAGCAGTAAAATTGCTTCTTAAGGTAAAAATGCACTTATATATATATATATATATATATATATATATATATATATATATATATATATATATATATATATACACTTTAACTATCTGGGGAAAGTATCCCCAAACTGAAGAGAACTATATTTAAAAAAAATGTAGCTGAATAATAAAATACTAAATAATATATATAAATTAAATAAAAATAAATAAATATATAAAACTAAATCAAACCATACAGTAAATACATCATTACATTACATTATTATTAAAACTAAATGATATTCCTGTGCAATAAGTTGGGAATGAAGGAGAACTTTAGCATGTCAAAGAAGCTTGTTGATTTAGTTAATATTATCTACAGAGAAACTGAAAATGGCATAAACACATGCTGTGTGGGACAATCAAAAGGAAAGTGAAAAAAAAAGAAAAAAGAAAAGTCAAAACAGTTTTTGTGCCCAGGGCCCACAAACTCTTAATCCGTCTATGATTTTCTCAGAACGGCACAGCCTCCATTTTCAGGGCCACAGACAATAGAGCGCCAATCAATAGAACTGACATTGAAATGCAAGCAAACAGATTGAAGGTAAAGGATGCCATGGCAACAAGCATTACCGAGTCTCTAACTCGAAGGACAGTTCCATCAAAATGACTTCATTAGACGTCTAACACTTTTATTTGTATGCATTTAATCCACACAAACAAAAAATAATCCACTTCAATAAACGTCTTGCACTTAGTACTTCAAAGGATAGTTTACCCAAAAGTGAAGATTCTGTCATCATTTAGGGCGAGATCTGCTTGGTTACAAACATTCTTCCAAATATCTTCCATTGTATACAGCAGAACAAAGAAATTTATACAGGTTTGGAACAACTTGAGGGTGAGTAAATGAAGACAGAACTGTCTTAAAATGTAACTTTTATTTCAATGTCAATGATTTAACATTGTCAGTTTACCATAAATCTAAAAAACCCAGAAAAGGCTGGATATTGGATCGAGATTCTGACTGCAAAATCTCAAAACAAGTACACACTTTCAAATTAAATGGCATTTCAAAGTAAAATAAGTTTTTACAAAAGGCTTTTAAGATTTTAAAGGGATAGTTCACCCCAAAAATGAAAATTCTGTCATCATTTACTCAACCTCATGTCGTTCCAAACCCATAACACTTTCATTCATATTCGAAAAAACATTAAGATATTTTAATGAAATCTGAGACATTTCTGTCCCTCCATTAACAGACAATGCAACTTCCACTTTGACGCTTCAAAAAGTTCATAAAGAGATCGTAAAACTAATCCATATGACTTGAGCGGTTTAGTCCAAATTTTCAGAAGAGACTCGATGAACTTTATATGATGAACAGCTTGAATTTAGATTTTAATTCATCAGATACTGTAAATGGAAGCTCAAGCATGCTTGCTTGACATGTGAGAACCAATGAGGATCATTCTCGTGAGTTACGCAGCACGTTTGAGCTTCCGCATGAACCAGCGAGGTTTGTTCTCACGCGTCAAACAAGTATGGTTAAGCTTCTGTTTATGTTCACTGATCAATGTTTATATGTGAATAAAAGCATAAATTCAATTTGTTCATCATAGAAAGCAATCAAGTCTCTTCAGAAAATATGTCTTATGGTTTGGAACAACATGGGGGTGAGTAAATGATTTTTCAATTTTTTCATCTTTAGGTGAACTAAGATCCTTTTTTTTTGTGTCATGGGTGGAAAAGTTAATATAGTCCTAAAGAGAATTTGAAATCTGCTCTGACAGCACAGAGTGCATTTCAAATCCTCTTTTTGAACTGTTTACTGCAAACACTGTGACCCACCTGGTGGCATTTTCACTCCCATTTTCCCTGCACTTAAACAGCATGTTCCTGACACCTTTGAAAAACAAACCACACTGCTTTCACCTGGAGAGCTCACATTAGATTGGGCATAATTTCAGAAAACACCATATTATCTGACCCCGGGAGAGGAAAGCATGAAGTCTGTGCTGTGGATCAGTGTGTGTGTGTGTGTGTGTGTGTGTGGGGAGGGGTGTACTCTGGGGGGGCTCTCTGCACTCGAGATGTGGAGATATGGAACGAGGCATTAATTGAGCTGCCTGCAGAGGGGAATAGCATAAGGAAGAGCTCATTAAAATGATTATTAAAGAAACAAGCAGAGCAGCAGTGCTCAAGCATGGCCAAAACACTCAGACAGAGGGGAAACAGCTTGTGCCGTTCTACCACAAGGACATAACTTACACTAAATACGGAGCAAAAAGTCACATACTGAACAGGGTAGTCCAAAGACACGCACATAAACAGCAAGTCAAATTAACTGTGAAATAGTGTGTATATTAGGCAAACCTTCTGTGACAGAAATGATTCTTAACTGTAATTAAGCTAAAATATACAGAGAAGCCAAAGCTTCAAAGTATTTTCATTTTCAGATGGTGCAACTAATGGAGAACTTCTCACTGTTCAAGTGAAATTCAGTTAACATTTAATATTCCAGCTAATAAAAGACACTTGTTGCTATGTCTAGTTGTATTGCTGTAGTTAAGCTTTTGCCATGTTTCTCAGTTCAACTGGCAAGAATGTTAATATTTTCCACTGCTTATCTAGAAGTGAGCCTTCAAAGTATGTGTGCTTGCACTTTTACAGTAAACTGAACCCTAGTCGTGAGCAACCAAACAAAGTATACTTTAGAAAACAAAATTAGAGAATAAGTATCTTTCTTTTTTTCTGGACTTTTTCCATATTTTTATTTCCTTCACTTTTTTTAAGCTAGGGTTAGCTCAGATTTTGTTTTGTTATTTTCCATTTTAATTTTTTATTTACGAAATGTAGCAAATAAAATTATGTATTAAATATAGGGCAGTCAATTTAACACTTTAAATTTAATGTGATCAACTGTAAAGGAAATAAAATAAACTCAATGCAGTTAACCTGGTTCAGATGCAACAAAACAGTCAAAAATGTTCAGCTACTGTGCACGTGTAAATAGTCCAACAATTAAAAAGCACAGATGGAGAAAAAAGATCATCAGGTATATCAGCGAGAGAGCGACTCACGACAACACTAATGGAAAGAATATGTGTGTTTGTTTGGTTGGTTGGTTTAATGTAGTACTATTTGCAGTTTGTGCGTCTCAGGTCCGGTTCTACGGGGGTTCTCAAATGAAAGAAAGAGCACAACTCAGTTGATACTGTATGGCTCGTCAAAACAGATACACAGTAAGCAATGTCAATGCAGACTTTTGAAATTCTATTCCAATTATTTGTAAAAGTAATAACTTACTCTACACTGCTATTCTTGTTAAGGTGGAGCCATTGCTTACACATTACATCTGCACTTCTCTAGAGCACCCTCACTAATTTAAGAAGCAGTTATTTGATTCTGGAACCGGGCCTGTATGTGGTATGATAATGTATGATAAAACATGAAAGATGTATACGTGTTTTTCTCATCACGTGGAGGGTATGAAGTGTGGGCACCCATCTTCGGACAGATGGGCTTAGGTTACCACAGACTTAAATTCAAATTCAAGAATCTTTATTCTGCAATCTTCATCTCCATTCTCAGCAGCAACCACAAACAGCAAACACAGCACTCTTTACTAATTCAAAAATTGTGGCCACAGGAAGCTTTACAACATGTTTTATGGCAGTGATATCAAATGCTCATCAGGTCTAAAAATATACAAAGACGGTGCACTCCTACTTCTTATGAATGGGAAGAAACTGCAACACAAAATATACATCCCGCCTTCTAAATAGAAGAGTCATCGCCAACTGGTAAAGTCATAGCAATCTGCATTGGCTTGTTTAACCTGAAAAGTTTTACACTATTTGAGCATAAGAAATAAAATTTATGGGACAGTTCATAAGATTTTGTTGGTGATTTCGTCAAGCAGTTTTTGAGATTTCAGGTTTCCCTCATTCAAACAGGTAGGACTTGGCCTTGGATGCCCAAAATAGCTGCCCAGAGGACGTTTACAAATATGGCCGCTGAGTAAACTCCTGGAAAGCGACTTTGTTGGCTCTCACCTGCTTTGTCACAGATTGCGACATGCCGTGTTTTGGGTGATGTACGCTTGAATGAGAAATGTGTGCCTTCACAGAGTGGATCGGGAAAAGATTCTCAGCCATTAATAATGTAAATTCTGTGCTGTACCTCACACAAAACTATTATATACCGCCAGAGAGGGCTGCAACACAACTAGTTTTGGTACCACTTTTGATATTTTTGCAATAAATAAATTATTGTGATTCCACTTGTCTGTCTGTTATGTTTTTCTTTCACTGTAAAACTTTACTGTAAATTTACAGGAAATTTCTAACAGTATTATACTGTATTTTCATAAAACAGTAACATGCTGTATATTTTACAGAATGTCTGTAAATATACAGTAGTTTTCTGTTTTCAGCCCGTTTCACTCGTAATACAGTATAATACTGTAGAAGCATTGCATTATGGGATTGATTTTTTTTTTTTTACTGCGCTCATTTCAAATTTCTAGGCCAGGCATACATTTTAGCTTCTTTCCCAACGCTTTTAGTGTTTCACGTCGACTCTTCAGGGTTTAATGTTATCATTAAACGATATTTGAGTGAATATAGTGTGGATTTTTAAGCTTTTGAAGCGTCAGTTTGCCTGAGACGCGGGATGACTGGACAGCTGCTGAGAAGACGGAGATGTTGTTTTCCGCCTGATTAATCAAAACGTTTGCCTGTGTCGAGAAGACGGATAAACAATTTTCGGCTGAGAATACGGTAAGTCAGTCTTTTCTGGAGCTTTTCCTTCGCGTTTCTATTTTGTCATGAATGGTTTGATCTTGAAATGTTAAACTTCTCACGAGCAAACGGTTAACGTTACTCTGTTCTCAGCGCTTCATGCAGTAACACTGATGTTTCATCTTATAGACAACCTTAGCATATGTTATTCTTACAACCTGATTTTTAAACTGTTTTGTTTATTTATTTATTTATTTTTCTCTCGTTTCAGGCTCAATCATCTGATGTGCTCCATTGTTTACGTAAGTGTTGTGCTTACTTTCAAGTGTATCATGTTTATGACAAAGAATTCAGTGAATAAACGATTTTATTTTGTCAATTATTTTAAGCAATATTTTAAGATGCATCTTTTCTGAAGTGTAACAGGAGACATTACTGAGATCATATGCTTAGCTGTGAGTCCTTGTGTTCACAAAAATGCTATGGTGAATGAATGCACAATATTCACTTCTCTCTCTTTCTCTCTCTCTTTGCTTTTCTGCTTTTAGGCTCTTTGACATATCCCCTAAACATGGCTCAAGAACCAGGATGGGGGGGAAATGACCTTCTGTGAAATATGGTTATGTTAATGTAAGTATTGCACCTAATTTCACGTGATGTAATCAGGTTTATGGCAAATAATGGACTACTTGCACTGAGGATTGTAACACACGTTTTTAAATAATACAACTTGCCTATTTATGCTTAGTGATCGATGCTGCAGTGTGTGTGAGACCTGATGAATAAGTTCAGGACAAACCTTCATTTATTTTTATTAAATATTTTAATCCCTATTTTTCATTGACAATCATTTCACTGTGTGTAATTCTTAGTATTCAAATTCTTAATATTCAAAGTATATTTGTCAGTCCGCTATCAGTGCGTTACTGTTTAAAGGGTTAGTTGACCAAAAAATGAAATTTCTGTCATTAATTACTCACTCTCATGTCGTTCCACACCTGTAAGACCTTCGCTCATCTTCAGAACACAAATTAAGATATTTTTGATGTGAGAGATTTCTGTCACATGTCGCAGAGACACATGGATTACTTTAACAATCTGTTTCCTACCATTCTTCACCTTGAATGTGTAAGTTGTGCTGCTGCCTATGGAAGAACAGAAAGCTCTCAGATTTCATCAAAAAATATCTCCATTTGTATTCCAAAGATTAACAAAGGTCTTACGGGTGTGGAACAACACGAGGACAAGAAATTAACAACAGTTTAATTTTTGGGTGAACTAACCCTTAAAGATGAATTTAAATATTTAACATTGCTAAATGTCTCGAGGCAGGTACCACTTATTTATTATACTATTTTAAAAGACTGGGATAAGAGCACCAACACACACAAGCTAAATTCAACAGGTATAAAATATGAGAAAAACAGTAAGAGAAAAACAGTTAATGAGAAGACGAGCACTGGACTGCAGCAGGTTAGTGCTGTATGGAGGGGAGCTGAATGCTTTTACCAGAAACTCCCGAGATGTAGTACGACGTACAACGCGGAAGCAGTTGTGCATATAGTCCATTCAATGAATAAACAATTTCATTGAATACAATTATAAGCACTATTTTTTTAGTTGCATCTTTTCTGAAGTGTTAATTGGACATTTTAACTCACTGCAATCAAATGCTTAGGCTGTTAGTCCTTATGTTCACAAAAATGCTATGGTGCATATATTCACAATATTCATTACTGTTTTCTCTCTCTCCTTTTTTTCTCTTTCTTTTCTGCTTTTTTAGGTACTTTGACATCAACCATGAACACGGCTCAAGAAACAAGAAGGGAAAGTGACTTCCAAGACTGGCAACACTGTGCAAAAAAGGAGCAGTACTGAAAAACTTGTAGGCCTACTATTTGTTTTTACTCCACATTTGAAAAAATGTTAAATGTAAATAAGATTGCTGTATTGTTCATTGATAACTGCTGAGTGCATTTAAAATGTTGACCTTTCAACATTGCAATTTTCTGCTTTTTTCCATAAAAAAAATAATAAAAGTTTTAAAACTCAAGAGTATTTTGCTTTCCATTTCCTTTGCCATAACATAACAAAAGTATATTTTTTAATTATTTAATGACAAATATAAGTGTAGTATGAAAAGCTGTATAAATGCAGTTAATAGCTGTAGATAAACAGTATAATGCTGTAAAAGTACATAATATTACAGCAGGATACTGTATTTGATAATTACAGCACTATACTGTAAATGTTGTTTACAGAAGTAGTACTGTAAAAATACAGTAAGTGGCTGGCAACCCAGCTGCCAGTATTTTACTGTAAATTTACAGCGAAAAGTTTTACAGTGTAACTCAACATATTTTTAAGAAATGGTTATGGGTAGGTTTAGAGATAGGAGTGGGCTTAGCGGCTCAAAATATCTTTTTAATGCTATATTGTTACTAAAAGTGTAATTTTCCTACACATTTCTGTCTATTAGGTTTTATATTTTCTTTTTACATCCTCTATAAAATGGTTATGTTTGGGGATATGGTTAAGGGATCTATAGTTAATCTATAAAATGGTAAAAGAGCAATAATACAAATATCTTAACGATATAAAAGTTTCGTAAATATTTTGGTTTTTTTAGCTTTAAATATGTAATAATGTTTCCATTTAAATGTTGTCAATATGTCCATATTGTACGTTTCAGCATCTATCCAAATGTAGAAAAATGTACGTTTTGCACCTAAAAATGTATTGATACCTACGTATTAACAGTGAGACCAGGCTGTTCAATGCTACAATATTTGGAATTTAAAGAGGAATTTTGTAAAGACTTTTCACTGATTTACTCATTTCATTATCTTAGGCCATTGAGGGCATTTCAAGTGATCAATTGCTCAAATATTCTAATGCTGTCACTTTTTTCACGCATTTTGAAACAAAGACTTACATAGCACTGCATTTGAATGCTTTAAGTCTTAACATTAAAATCTCCCGTTCGTCCTTTGCGCTCTTATTAGGTTGCAGCACTTCATCCCTTGCTGCGTACCAACGGACACCGAATTTACATGTCCATACAATTTATGACATAAAAATCAAATCACTGAGCTAAAGCTGAAAGGTCTGCAGGAGCTACCATAAAGGGACTTTGAACCTTTATACAAACTACCTGTATAAAATTGCTGAAAAGGGCAACATGGTAGGAGAATAGTGGGAAAATCTTATCACATTGCTCTGAAACCACCATGGAAGGAGGTAGAAAGGATCTAGAGTAGAATGAGGAAAAAGGCAGAAATCGGCTCCCTCCATGGCTCAACTCTCCTCCTCTCTTTGACATGCCACAGTAGGGTTCCTTTATCAGATCTAACAGATGACTAATCTGCTAATAGTCATCATGTGTGTGTGAGTGTGTGTGTGTTTGAGAGGAAGAGACAGCAAGAGGGCACAGAGGAGCATCTCTTTGAGTTTGTGGTTCTGTGTATTTAATCCAATGCCCTTCGTGCCATTACTCACTTTCTGTCCCAGGAGCACAGAATCTTTTTCCATATATTACAAAGGAAAACACAGGACACTCACTCTCACACCAGCCTGAGGAGAGAAAATCCCAGGAGAAAAGACAAAAATGGTTGAAAATGGGTAATACTCTCATTTGTGACGTTTCCTGAGTTAGGGTAAAAGACTGCAAGTCTATTTGGATGGTTATTGTTTTACATGGGGATATTGCACAAACATTTAAAATCATCAACATTTACGGGTGCTAATCAGTGATTTTGTGGTCATCAGATTGGATTCTTTCTTCTTCTTTTTTTTGGATAAAAAAAAAAAAAATGTGGCTGATTGGTAATTTAATTCCCTTCCAAATCAACATTTCTGAGTTTACTGGTAGGAATAGGGCCAAAAATAATTTTGGAGATCTTTTAACCAGTGTTAAGTGCCAAAATATTTGACACTGCAAACTGCCCCACAATTTGCACTTTGTATTAATTCCACCAAAGGTCAAAAGTCACCAAAAGTAAAAATACGCTAAGGGGTAATAATGTAAAAGTGATTTTTGCACTGTTATTTACAACAGGATCTGCATTTTTTTTTTTTTTTTTTTAAACTTTGTGCATCAAAACCACCCCTTCCTGGTAAAAAATTAAGTTGATTTTCATAAGTCAATGACAGCTGAATGTAATATTTTTGACAAGCCAAACATGTCCATCTCTGAGTAACATGTAATTTATTTAAGCCACAAAATAAACTGCACTTTCAAGTGACCAATTGCTCAAATATTCTAATCCTGTATAACACAATGGAAGCAAAAAAGTGACTTTGAAACAAAGACTTGTATAGTACTGCAATGGACCCTTTGCTAAGCCCCGCCCTCCTTAGGTACTGTTGCTACCCCTGTCAAGCTTTCGCGTCTGGCAAGTCATTTACAGTATGTATGCACCGGTGTCAGACATTTTCAAGAAGATAATTAGTCATTTTTGGCGAACAGGTGAAATATCTGAGAGAGCAAGACAAAAGGGACTGCAGTATGCATTCAAGGGATATATTCACGACATAATATGCAACCGATTAGAAAATAATTTGATCAAAATTGAAGCTTTGCAGACCACTTTGCAATGATAACATTCTCCCACTTATATTTTTAGCACGCCAGGCTAACGTAACTCCGTCTTGCCTTTAATCATTTTATTTCACGTTCAAATATATGCATTATGAACAAAGAACCGTCATTATTTCCAAGCAATGATGTGCTGAGTTAGCTAGCTAGCTAACCTACCCATCAGATTGTCCTACCTGGGCTTACTGCATATGCATACATCAATATTACATCATTGTTGTCATGATAAATAACACAAAATTACTGTATATGCATTATTATAAGGGTAGGTTTAGTGTTGGGGTAGGTGTAGATGTTAATAAAGCCACAGACCACGTTAATATCACACTGGAAGCACAATCTGAAAGGTAACGTTAGCATTTTTTTTAATTTTGCTAACGTTACCTACTGTTTCAATGGGAGGTAGCAAAATCTGACAGGGTAGCACAAATTGTCAGAAGACCGGCATTTCTACCCTTGAGTTTTAGGTTTCGGGAAGGGAAAAAAATTCCACCACCCCGTCCAAACTTTTAGGATACCGGGTATCAGGTTAAGACAATCCATAAGCACAACGCTTCGGCATGTTCCCTCACTAGAAAGCTTGACAGACCTCCCGCGCCTAGTAACGGTTGCTAAACCACGATTGGCCTGTGGTGGTTTTCGGGCATGGCTTAGCGAAGGGTCAACTGAATGCCTTAAGTCCGTCTCTGAGTAACATGTAATTTATTTAAGCCACGAAATAAACTGCATTCTGTAAAATAAGTATAATGAACTATGCAAAAAGCATACGTCTCCAGCATGTTCTATAATTACCAAAAAAATCAAACTTTGTTCACTCCTTTTTAATAACGTGCACGTTATCATGTCCGTCAAAAACTTAGGCTGGCGGTCGGTTGGAATATTAGAACTAAAAACATCGACATAACACACTCATGGGCATCAATCCCTTCACTAAATACTGCCGGCTAAGAAATAAAGTATTATTATCTTATGATCCATCGGTTTTCAAATCCACATAATTTGAATATCACAACATCGATATCTGTCAAAAAAATAACATGCACGATGCACTGTAGTATTTACAAGAAGCAGAGGTCCAGCGAGTACACGCATTTCCATAAAAACACACAGTACCGGGTGTTTTAAATGAGTCAATGATGACAAGAATTAGTTTAATTTCAGTTTTCAAGTTTGAATAGGTATAACACTTCTACCATAGGGGACCTCTCTCATCACAGGACCCAGGACAATGTTGTCTCCCTTATTTGACAAAACTATTAGCAATTCTTACTTGATAATAGTCAACAGACTATTATGAAAGATGTTCCTGTTGTTCCTGATGCACTGTGACATATTAAGAGACCCCTCCCGAAACGTCTTCCATGGTCACACTGGCTTCACAAACACAAGCTATTACTGTGGATGGAGCTTCCGCACAATACAGCTCATAATGGCCAGTGCCAAGGACTGAGGTGGCCTGAAAAAAAAGGTAAGGAAGAGAGAACATGTGGCGAGGTGACACAAAGAAGAATGCCACGTATAGATGTCAGCCCCTCCCTCGCTCCCCCTCTCAGTCTTTCAGATCTCCATCCCCCTGTCTCTTGGTGGAAAAGGTTACTAAATGTCACTAAGGAAGTTTTCATCATCTTCAATGGCTGCGGGGACCAAAGTATGTGAGAGATGGAACGGATTGTACTGGCACGTGTGAGAATGGAGAAGTCAGTGTCACTGCAACTAGACAGCTAATGCCCAGGACCCTCTGTTCAAAGGCACAAGGGGGGGAAAGAAATCAGTTATCTGAGGGTCAGACTGTGCACAGCTGAAGAAGAGCACATCCAGGGCTCTGGGATCTCATAATGGAACATGGTCCCTCCACACACAAGCTTTGTATAGGGACACTAAAACAAACAACATCCATTATGATTGCAGATGCACAAATATTACAACTACTAAGCTGTTCAAATTTCATTATATACCCAATAAATTACCAAAAATAAAATTCCATAATATTGTATTAAAGGATTAGTTCACTTTAAAATGAAAATTAGCCCAAGCTTTACTCGCCCTCAAGCCATCCTAGGTGTATATGACTTTCTTCTTTCTGATTAACACAATCGAAGTTATATTAATAAATATCCTGACGCATCCAAGATTCATAATGGTGGTGAACGGGAATAAGTATAAAGCTCAAGAAAGTACCTCCATCCATTATAAACATACTCCACACAGGCTCCGGGGGGTTAATAAAGTTAGAGTTTGTGTAAGAAAAATATCCATATTTAGTTATAAAGTAAAATATCTAGCTTCCGCCAGACTGTCTTCCGTATTCAACTTAGGAAGAAAGTGTAACTGCGAGAGGCGTTGAATACTTGTTAAAGGGTTAGTTCACTCAAAAATGAAAATAATGTCATTTATTACTCCACCTCATGTCATTCTACACCCGCAAGACCTTTGTTCAACTTCGGAACACAAATTGAGATATTTTTGATGAAATCCGATGGCTCAATGAGGCCTCCATAGACAGCAAGTTAATTTCCACTTTCAGTGCCCAAAAAGGTACTAAAAACATATTTAAAACAGTTTATGTGAGTACAGTGGTTCTACCTTAATATTATAAAGCGACAAGAATACTTTTTGTGCACCAAAAAAACAGAATAACAACTTTTCAACAATATCTAGTGATGGCCGATTTCAAAACACTGCTTCAAAGCTTTACGAATCTTTTGTTAATCAGAAAGAAGAAAGTCATATACACCTAGGATGGCTTGAGGGCGAGTAAAGCCTGGGGTAATTTTCATTTTAAAGTGAACTAATCCTTTAATAAAAAAATAAAACACATTACAAATTAAAAAAACAAATCAGTCTTTGTTTTTTTAATCAGAAAAAAAAGTGTAAAATTAAATATCTTAAATAAATCAAATATTTTCCAATACAAAATATAATTAAAAAACAAATCCCTACACATTGGTCGATAGCCATGCATCCCTAATCATCACGATTGAGCTTTCAGAATAGCATAATTTGCTTGAATGCAGTTCATCTGCAATTAAAGCAATAGAGAATTAAATTCACTTCAAATGACTGCATCAGATCGTAACCCTCTTGAAACAACGAGAAACATTACGTTTGAGCCCCACTTTCCTCTTATCCGCCCCTCTGCGCTGCTTTCTGTGGCATAATTAGGACTTATCTAAAATACTTAGGCAGTCATACAATTATTCTCCTCTCTCCACATAAATTTCCCTCCCTCCATGGTCCTGCATCCATATTTGATGACTTGTAGATTTGCAGCCCTTTATAGTAATGACAAACTTGAGCCTGGTGACAGTTTAAGGGCTGCTAAAGAGCTCTTAGAAAAGCGTTGGGAAATAAATGTAATATTCCATGCATTGTGTTTTCGCTCCAGTCAAAACCAAGTCATTCCTCCCAATTATGGCACCACTCAGCCAGATCGTGCTCTCTGAAACCACACTCCCTTTCTTATTCTCATAAACTAATTCTGACATCTATAGACAGACAATTCGAAAAGAAAAAAAAAACCTACAATGCAGCACAGAGCAAATAACAATGTATTTTCTGAAATGCTGATGTATGATAACACACTTTTGTTTCTTAAATGTGGTAGACGACAGACTAGGTGTAGGCACTCAAAATGCGCTTAATTTGATTAAAGAGATAATTGCATTTTTTGTTTGTAAACAGAAAACACATTAACCTGCTGAAGTGAGTACAACAGGACTTGTATAAACATGTTGTAGCTAAATGAAGCACACATAAACTAATTATGAGCATGATTAAAACCTCTCTCTTTCTTTCTCTCTCTCTCAGTTTAAGCACGCCTGCGTTGTTAATGGGAAGGGGATTAATTTGCACAATGATATCATTCGCAGAGATAATTTGTGACACTAACATTCAATTGTTCCCCATTAACGTAATAGGCCTTCTCGCCCACAAGTTGCAGAAGGCAAAAATAAAACACTGAGAAACACTGAACAACTAAACATCACTCAGACTAGTGAAAAAATGAAAATCCGAATCCCTCCTGAGATAACATAACATGACATAACATTTAAAATTGCTGTCTGTTCAAAAGTATGCAGCGGCAAGACAAAAAAGGACGTATTTTCTAAATAATTAAAGACATAAGCGAACACCCAAGCACATTTTCTACCACAGGTCTCCAACTGATCATCTGACTGACATTGGAGAGCAGTTAACACGTGTGGTGACATATTGTCTGGCTTTAAAAGGTGACAATCTGCTGAAACATCAGTTCCCCACATTTTAAATATTTAAAGTGTTTTGGTGTTTGGTCATTTGGCAATATCATCAATATCCCTGCAGTTCACAATCTTATTTCCCCATGGAAAAATGTGGGAAAAGAATTAATCTCCAAATTCACTTCAAGCCATTAACCACATAATTTGTCATGAAACATTTCAAATGCATCCAACCCAGAAAATGTGTCTATATTTTATGACTCAATTGCCTTTGATCATTCATGCCCAATAAACGAAAGAGCAAAATCTCAGTAGCCTATGCAGAAATAAGCTAGAGCTTGTTGACAATGAATATTTCAGATAAATTTCAGATAACCTCAGTTATATTGCTATCCATTTATTTCACAATGTTATTCACTAGCATTTTTTTTTTTTAAATGTAACCTTTAAAAGCCCCCATGAATTCACCTGAACACATACATTTATTTGTATAGCGCTTTTCACAATACATATAACAACATAATAAATTTCGAGCAACTACATAATGTACATATCTCCTTACCTTAGCCCGATTCACAACGGTAAGCTTGTAAATAATGTTTTCTAATTTGAGTGGTACTGGTAGGTTTGCGTGGGAAATATGAGTTTGCCTTTGCGTCATTACGTCATGTCTATATACATAAAGAATTTATCATTTTGATGGCGGATTGTAATCCAGAAAGGTCCAATTGACAATTATCAGTTATGGAGATTCACCCGTAGTCAAAAGCAAAAGACTTTGTATGCTAAAACACACTAAATACACGCAATGCTGATGCTGTTAACATTAACAATTTGACAACCAAGTATAACAATAATAATAATTTGCATGGTTTGATGTGATATGAGCTAAGAAATCATTCGATTTAATCACCATTGGTAGCGCAATTTATTGTAATGCTGTTTTTTTCTCAGTTGGTCAGAACAAAAGTGGCAGACATGTTACTTACATGTTCAGATGACATTTTCCGGTGAAAATTCTTATTTTGGTCATACTTCCAAGACTACAATCTGTGATTCTAAGTACAATATCCACACCGATGTGGTCACTGACAGCCACACATTCTCCTCAAAAGGAGAATTCATCCGAGGAGCCGTGCCAATGCACAACCCACATAAATAATAGTTCTGAAAATAACTGCAATTTCAGGTTTTAAAAAGAGATGGCGACAAAGAGGCAAAACTTACGGACTGCAGCTTTAAGTAAAAAATATCGAATGTTATATAATTATGAACCATTTTTAGTCACAGTTATGAACCATGATTTGCAATTTGCTAGTTGACAGGGGGTATTAAGGCGTGGTACATTTTTATTCTGAGCATTTAATTGGACAAAAAACTGTGTTGTTCAGGAAAAGCCATCACTAAATTTTCAAATTTTAAATGTGTTTATCTGCCAAAGTGAATTTAATCAATATTTAGGTGTACACTATAGTCTCAAAGCTAATTTAATCAACCACAAAAAAAGCTAATTGAATCCAAAAAAAAAAATTAAAAAAAAATACTGAGATTTGGGAACCTCAGTTGATTGGTGGATCTCACAATGGGTTTCGCTGGATCGTAAGACACATAATACAATATAGTTAGCGTTACAACATCATAACCTGACACAAAAGCTTGTGTTTTCTGCTTTTTGCACAACAGTAAATTTGCATTAAGTAATTAACTCCAAAATTATCAGTGAGAAAGCGACCCGACCTGTTTTTGTTTGATTAGTGATATATTTGCAGTTTGTGTGTTTCTCTTCATGAGGCATGAATAACTTTTGTTCAGAAACATTAACACTGATAGACTCAACAACAACTACACACTTTCAATCTTTCACACAAGTGAAATAAAGCAGGGAGAAACAGAAAATCCTGGAATACATAGCTTGACAAATGTCAAGATGAGATGTAGATTTGAGATTAAACTAAAAGGTGATTTAGCTCACAAGAGAACACTTCTAAGGCAAAAATGTCTCTTTTAAATAGTTTTTTGTCACTCGTTGAGATATATTCATGATTTGAGGATGATTTACCACCCCACAAGGAAGGTACATTTCTACAGTCTCTATCTGTTATGGGATGTAAGCCTACTGGGTCTCCTTTTTTTAACCAAGCTCGATTATTGGTCTGAAATATTCAAACACCACTTGTCTGGATAAATAACACCGTAGCATCAAATTAGAAGCAAAATACCCTGCACAGCATCAAGCACTCATAAAGCGAGCCACCTGCAGCAGATGTTGATGATGCTGCATAATTATGAGCGTTGGTGTGACGTGAGCGCATAACCCCGATAAAGCAGATAAAATGATGTCAATATCTCTGTCACTCGCTCCTAAAACACAAATCAAATTCAGCAGGCGGTTCATTTAATTTCAGAGGCCGTTATAATTACTCCACTCCTGTTCGAGCATCACAGTTAAAGCAAACATCAGTTAAAGTAAACATTCCTAATATGGTTCCTCATATGGCAATTAAAATTCAATCTGCAGTGTCTCATCGCTTTCCCTTTTAATTGCTGCTCTCTCTCACCTCTCTTTTTGCCATAGCATTTAAAGAAATAACTACCACTGAGTTGTCCTCTAATTGCTTGTCACTGGGCATGGTATTGGGAGCTATATTCTGAAATTGGCAAGGTTTACAAACATTGGGCCTGAAGACGTTGTTCTTTGCCAAGAGCAGATAAAGAATAATTTTGTGTCTGACAGAGAAGGATACAGATTACGCTCTGCTCCTTTATTCAATTGTCATGGCCTTCACTTAGCTTGTGAGCTATATGAATTTGTTTTCAAAAATTATGATATGGGCCACCACAGTGCAAGGAAACTTTAAACTTGACTATGTTTACAAGCGATTAAGGCAGTACTGCAATAAATTTAAACAGAATGCGTGTTCATTAAGCATAAGCACAGTAAAATATCTGGGATACTGTTTTAATAGCATTATTTAGGAATGCATAGGCTACACTTTTTAAAATAACTTTTCCCACTTTGACTAAAATTGTGTTTTTAATTTGTGTGTGTGTGTGTGTGTGTGTGTGTGTGTTTGTGACATATCAGGACACAAATTTGTATAATGACATGGGTATGACAAGGTGAGGGTGACTTATGAGGACATTACCCCATGTCCCCATTTTTCAAAAGGCTTATAAATCATACAGAATCTCATATGAATTTTTTTGAGAAAGTAAAAATGTGCACAATTTGCTGTGATGGGTAGGTTTAGGTGTAGGGTTGGTGTAGGGCAATAGAAAATAAGGTTTTACAGAATAAAAACTATTACGCCTATAGAATATGCCCACAATTCACAAACACTGTGTGTGTGCACTGTAAAACCCAATAAGTTCAGAATACTCAAAACATTTGAGGAAATTTATTACCTCAATTACCTTATTATTTATAAGTAAACTAACTCATTTTTTTAAAGTTGGTAGAACTTAAAATTTTTGTGACAAGTGGGGTGGGGCTGAGAGCCATGGAAGCGGATCAAGGCCAGTGTGGTGCACAGGTGTCTCTCACTAACAATCCCATCACCGCATCCCTTTCCCAACTCATCATAATGTTAATTACATACAGTTAATTTACATAAACATTACATTCAGATCTTGGATAAATGTTACATTGCAAATAACACATGCTATTATAACTATCAGAGAGACTGTCATTACATACTTGCATATATGTAATCAAACAACAAATTTGGTCTTAAATGTTTTGCAGCACATCCTCAACCTAACCACAGGCTCTTCACCACAGTGGTAACCCTACAAAACTAACGTAACAGAACCCCCCTGAATCCCAACATAACGCAACATTAAACATTAACTTATATCTCCATATGTTAATCTTGTGTGTAAAACACACAAAATAACACTTAATTTCAACAGTTATTTATATGGTCTGACTGGGAATTAGAAATCTGCTGCAGCTCAACTGAATCATATTAAGTTCGGCTTACTACAATGAAATTTTGAGTTCATGCAACTTTTTCCTATTAAGTACAATGAACTTTCATTATTATTTGAGTGAAACAGACTCATTTAATTTAATTAATTTCAGTGTTTGGTTTTACAGTGTGTGTGTGTGTGTGTGTGTGTGTGTGTGTGTGTGTGTACGGGTTTCAGCAGAAAAAAACAAGGCTTGAATTAAAATTGTGTCATACGTTGCAACACAAGTCAAACAAAATGGCCGCCAATCACAATCACATTTCTTTTCGAATAATTTAAGTAGTGGCAAACGGCTTTTAAGCAGGTTTGGGAAGGTTTAACACATAAACATTTTATCAAACCTAATTTCTTGTCAATTAGTAATAATAGAACTGATTGTTTAGGCTATATGTAACGTTACCAATGCCATCGTTGTGCCGCACGGTGTATTTGAGTGCATTCTTGCACCCTTGCACTTTAACAAAACTCCACCATCTTTTTTCTCTCTTCATGTAAGTGTAACCACCTCAATCTTCCCCGAAATCAATCTTAAACAGAAACTCACTTGCAGGAGAGACACCATATGGCTGTTTTTCGTCGTTATGGGCCGCTCCCACATCGCCGTAGTGAGCGAAGGCCGAAGACTCCGGTAATCTAGTCAGAGCAGGAGAGATGGATGACGCGCCTTACTCCAGTCAACCAAGCTCGCGCCCAGAGAGCCACCTGGCTGGCACGTGCCATATTCTGTGTGCATTTCGCGCGGCCTTTAAGCTACTCCACACTTTAACACCAAGCCAACATAAATCAAGATGATTGACTTCACATCCCGTCTGATGACTTTTATGGCTGATTTAACAGTCTAATAAATGTTGGTCAGTAATATAAGTTCAGCATAGCGCATCTTACCCAGATAAAGAACATGTTTTTGCACTGACAAACTAAGTAACTGTCTTACCAATATACATCTTATACTGTATCATATTTGATATCTTAATTTCTAAGGCCTCTAAATGATCAAAACCTTGCTGAAAAATGTATACACAATCTTCTTGCCCCTGCCCTCCAATTTATCATCATACTATTTTAGAAAGTAAAATGTTTTTATAGTAGCTATAATTCTAAAAATGTGGTGTCTTGGTGTCTTTTTGCTGTGAAATCTTTAATGATTGAACGAGTAATAAGTAAACGTAAAAATAACTTGTATTTAATATTTCAAGATGAACATTTACAGGACCGAAGCAACTTAGCTTTACTATTATTATCCATACATTATTTTTAGAAAAAATTAAAAATGTATTAAATATGATACCACAGGCTTTTGAGGAATATTTATTTGTACGTCTCTGTCGTCATTGTATTGCACTGTTTTCTGACAATTATTTTATATGTCAGGCTTTGTCAGGGTTAAGAAATTGTTTATATAGCCTAATGAGATATTCAAACAAATGCTAAAGACTGATCTTGAATCCTAACTTCACAAATTAAAATTGCACTTAAACATCAACATGCCATAATTTCCACTCAAACGAAGTTAAATGTTTCCTTTTCTCGCTCTCTTTTCCCCTTCACTTCCCACATGCCCCTTAGCTCTCATTCCATAGTTCTGCTCAGACAAATGATAAGTGTGCAGACACTAATGAGTGGATTTAAACGGGCCTGTACTGTCTGGGCACAGGCCAGCAGGGACACTACGGCTCTTATGGTGCTATGTTAACATTTCACAGCTCAACACTTGTCTATTCACCCTTTTCATATCCAGAACAGTGAGCACCGAAGCAGCAAGTTTTCTTGAGAGGGCCCTCAAACGTAGCATTATTTCCTATTGTGAAAAGATAATGTGCTGAGGTGAGCGTCGCCTGTCAGAATGCTGAGCTCCTGTTGGAAGGGTAGAGTGAGGGTTCATCTTTGGTTCCATTTTTGTGTTTGTTATTCTGCATTTCAACGTTTCTGTCCAATTATGAATATTTTTAGTTTGGTTGTAGCTCTTGAGCAATTTACAACTAAAATAAATATGGCATGATGAAGACTGTCATCAAGTGTAGCCAAGAATCACATGGACTAAATCACTTTCATGGTATGAAATACCTCAAGGACAATACAAAAAAAAGTAAAAATGAAAGAAAAAAAAAGAGCAGGAAAGATGTACGCAACATGATTTTTGTGTAAACAGTGGGGTTTGCTTATTATGCAAGCACTAATTTCCCCCCAGGAGCTCATTAGAGCCTTGAGTGCAGCAGAGAGAGGCCCCAATCACCCGGCAGAGAGAGAAAGAGACAGAGATAGGGAGAGAGAGACCAGCCAAGCATATCTACATCATGAGAAAGCACAATGAGACACACCGAGAGTCATTGTGTCTCTATGGCACACACACACACACACACACACACACAGCTTTGTCAGATTTCATTTTAGTGAAATGATTAGTGTTTGTTCCTCTCTAAAACCTGTAGGCGACAATCTTAAAATTTCAAAGCACAGAATCAGATTAAGAAAAATAAAAAGTACCATTTAATTTTTATTGAATCAAAGAAAAAGAAAAAAACAATGGTTAATTGATTAAAAGGGAGGTTTTTGTCTGCTAAATATTCACATATATTTTACAATCAATGATAATAAAACTTTGTACTTTATAGTATTTCTGATATAGTTTCATCTTAGCCACATTTTTGACCGAAACAAAAACAAGAAGCATTGGTAGTTGGACAGCAGCCTGAAAATCCACACACAATCACTAAGTATTAACACTGAAATACAGAAATACAGAGAGTCGACCAGATTCATTTAGGCATTGAGTATATCATAATCATATAGAAACTTTTTTATGTATTTATATATCCAGTATGCAGTCTTCTTGTGGGGATTCAGAGATCCTTCAGTCAAAGACGCCCTCTCAGAGACAAGAAAGGGGGAGCTGGAGGAAGCCAGAGAAAGGGGCGACTGGACTGAGAGGAATGACAATGGCATTTTGAAACTCACAGTATGTATACGTATGGAGAGAATATACAAAGATGTGACCTGTGTGAAATGGGGGTCTGGGCGGTTGAAGGACAATCCTTAAAAAGCAGCTGAAGACTTTTGAGGGTGGATTGGTGATGGGATGAGTAAGAGGGGGGGTGGGAAGGGCTACGATCCTCTGTATGCTTTCTTTCCATCTTATTTCAATTATCATAAGGATAATAAAAAAAAAAGTTTTGGCTGTCCAGAGCTGTAGTCAAGCAGCAGAGCAAAGTGAGTGCGACGGAGAGCCTGCCACACTAAATTTTCTCTTCCTATATGTTTTCTTTACATTCTCGCTATCATTCTATCTCTCATCCGCCCCTTCTATCTCCCACAAGCCGGCGAGCTAAAGAGCAATAGTCCTTCCGTGGCGTGCCCCTCCTCTACAGAGGGAAGACCAGGAAGCCGGAGAAGGTGGAGTACTTCCAGCCGCCCATCAGGTTGCCTCGCTCCAGCTTGAGGTATGCGCGGTCACCTTTCTCCATTTGAATCAGGACACCATTACTGGCCGCTTCACGTGTGACGTCCTGATCCCCGGCGAAGGCGGAGATCACTGGCCAGCCATTGTGCATCAGGCTCACCTGTAACATGGAAGCATTTTGATTAGCGAGAAGCGCCCTATTGCTGTTTCTGTTACTTTTCAAATTTTGCTTAAAGGAACTGAAAAGTAGAAACTAAGCTGAATAAAATTTGAATTAAAAATCCCAATGAGACAACGGGAAACTATAACGTTATTGGTATCAATCAGAGCCCGTTTTAATCTTCTCACCAACAATAATACATGTAATCTATACCCTTTCTTTTGCAGACTGACAAGCCCCTTGATAATTCAGTAGGCAGCTGCCTGTGAAATCATAAACTTGATCAAAGCATTTATGGGCCTTTGCCAGAAGAAATGAAAATGGCACATTGCTTTATTTGTGTCTATTTTTCTATGCCAAAACCATTCTCAGACCGAGCCAAAAGAAGAGCAAAAATGACATTTGATACTGCAATGAGGAATGAGCTTGTGGTTATTGGAAAGGCACCTTTGAATGTTGTGCGTGACCATCAGATACACAACATCAGAGGCTATCAATATGCAAAAACACTGTTACACAATGAGAACGCACTCTCACAAATAAAAAGACTCACAACTAACATACCCTCAAAATGCATTTGTTCACAGGATGACAAGTGAGAATGTCATCATGCACTCTATATCCTTTTTCACCTTCCAAAAAACAAACTTCCAGCTTTGAGGCCCTTCAAATACATGTAGAACATACAAATGGACCATTGTATGAAAGAACCCAAAAATGAGATGTGAGATAATGTGAACGGATCTCTCAACAATTTAATGCTGCATTTAGCGGAACCGACAGCTTCCTGTCCAAATGACGCTGTGGAGTGATGGAGGACAGCCCCCTCTTTCTCTCAGTCCCTTTGCCTGTCTCAGTCATGCATAATGGTTGGACACGAGCGACGACAAAATGTTCTTCTCCCCTCTTTGTCATATCCATTCATAGCGTCATTATTTTAGGTCAGAGAGTAATTTTCTTAATTAATGTCTGTCACATCTGCGGGTTCAAAGAGAATTGTGCTTCACAAAATATGGGCAGTATATCTGCAATCAATATTCAAATGCCTGGCTGTCTGCTGCTTTGTCTTATGAAAAATATTGTGTGACAACTTTCTATGACATTGCATTGTGCTAGACTACTCAGTGTGTATGTTAATATCCCCAATGCTAACATAATGCGAGTGTTAACTAAATCATGTTTCTGATTTTTATGATAAAATTAACTTACAATGAAAATAACTGATTAGAATTTTAAATACAGAATGTGACTACTAGATTGACACCTAAACCAGGCCAGAATTTAAAAAAGGGAGGGAAAGGTTTTCCCCATCAGATCCCAAATGTTCTCAGATGAACTTGTCCTTTGAGTATTGAAGTACAGTACTCTGTGACACAATATAAAATTGACTGTGGGAATATGAGCTATGAAATAAGCTGAAAGAAACTGCAATAACATTTGATAAGAGTTACATTTACACCCAATGCATGCAGTTCTCCATCCAAACAATTCATTGAGATCCATACAGACACTTTGTGTTTTGCTGCATTATTTATGGAGCCTTTCAGATCATTGTGTGTTTGTGAGTGTGTGTGTTTATCATATGTTCTGCATGGTAATAGAGAGGCCTGCTTCTCCCTCTCAGATCAACAGAGTGGAATTCATATTTTCTTTGAAGTGTGAAGTGTATATAAAAGAACAAAGGAAATATTTATTCTATCAGCTGAAAAAAAAAAGGATTTCACACATAATCTGTTGTGTTACTCTAGCCAAACATATGTAAGAATCTGAGCACAACTTCGCTCATTTAAAATGTGGCACTCAAACTGATTGAAATTATGGTCTACTCAAACCAGTATTAAATCAATTATAGAAATTAATAAGTTAATATGTTTTAAAAATTACAAATACGCTTTCTGTCTGCTCTAGACACATTAACTAGGAATTAACTACGCTTTATTAGGACATCTTTATTGTAAAGCAATCTGTTGAAAACACTGTTCAGCCCTCAAATGTCTGGCCTTTCACACTTAATGCACAGCACAACATATAGCCAATAAGCTCTTCCAATCTTCTCACGTGATTTTGCGCAAAATCACTGCATCTGATTGGGAAAAAAGGAAAAATAAATGTATAAGGTACAAATATAATTCTTGTAATTCCTGCGAGCACTTAAAAAAAAATAGACAAATTGAAATAGGCCCTCCAACGCAAGGCTATATGCACGTGTTTTCTCTTGTATTATTTGTCCTAATTAAATAGTTGGATTAGAGAGCTTTGGTTTCAATATTTGTTTGTGTGTCATATACACAGCTCCAACTTATTGTCTTCATTTAGTCAATGTTTCAGTGCATTTCAGAGATGAATAGGGAAATGTGTGATTTGACTTGCTTCTAATTTAGTCGCCGATCAGAGCGGAATAACGGGATGTAATTGTGAATCCTCTGAGAGACAAGACGACAGTGTAATAATTCTGCGCTCTAATTAGCCAAAAACAGCATGTATATATATATATATATATATATATATATATATATATATATATATATATATATATATATATATATATTTGTGCTGTGCAGACAGGAGGCGAATCTGTCACGCGCGTTCTCTGTCCATGGTCCTGAACACGCGCCAGTTTTGTCTACGCGCCAAATTTCAGGCTGATTGTTAGTCTCGTGCTAATTGAGGGAATAAAAGAAAGCGTTCCTCTCTAGACAACTGAAATTTTCACATTTTCTCTCACACACATTTTACTGTCCCACGCGCACCACAGAACACTTCAGAGAATGGTGAGAATTAAGCTATGAACACTTACCTGGATCGTTTGACGATTATACACTTTCACTACGTGGAAATTAAAACTGTATATCCCTTTGCGCGGGGCGAAGAAATTGCTCCTTTCCTCGTCGAAACTTCTACCAACGTTCACAAGTACCTGAGGGATGATGCAGAGATCAAAATGGAAGTCAAACACGCAATAATAAGTAGGCTAATATCGCTTTTTAGTCTAAGTTCTGTCTCTTTAAGTTTTAGGATGGACACTGGCTGGTGTAGAGTAGCAAAGCGTTTAAATCAGTTTGTCATTCATTATATATACAAGAGCAGATGGGGGATAGTTTTATGACACGAAAAAGAAGTTCACAGCTATTAGATATAATTGAAAAGCCATTAGCCTGTAATTGCCCTTTAACGAAGTGGAAGGAAATATGACATCTCCCCAGATTACACATAGCCTATCAGTTAAAGGTTTCATTGTTGTGATATTTCTTTGATTTTGTGACCTAGTTTGTATTTGTAACTGTGACACAAAATTCCTCCCGAAATTCACAACCGGCTAACGCGTAAAAAGTAACATTAAACAATAGAAGTGGCTATTTCCATAGTGAAAATTTACCTGATCGAAATAGATCACCATTGTTCGATTGCTCATCTCCGACGGCTCGTGGTTCGTGTTCCTCACCACGGAAAAAGCCACTTTGGCGCTTCCAGAACGCACCGATATCCCAAGAGCCGTCCCAGTGGGGTCCGAGGTGGGATTTGAGTCGCACACGACCAAGCATTTCCCCTCCAGTACGATGGGTTCCGTCTCGTTCTGTGCGTATGCATGGCACACTAACCACACTGCGCCTAGCACCAACGTCAACATCATGCCAACTTCACTCCGCACCTAACAGCAGTCTTCTCGCTCAAATCCCAAACCAAAATCACTCCAAAACCTGTCCTCACTGCAAAATGAAGTCCTTCCAAACAGTTCAAGTCAAGACTACAACAGTTTTTCCCCTCGTTCCCCTCTCAGTCCGTAGTGGAAGAACCGACAGAAAGCGGATCAAGGCCCTTACCGAGCTCGCGCGCAGTAGAATACATAGCGCGTGGGGTCCGTCTGCTCGCGCGCTCAATTATTGATATGTGAGATATTAGAAGTGAAACACAAAGGCTCGTGAGCGCAATCCTCCCGCCCTCCTCACTCTCCCCTCCGGGCCCCCAATCAGCGAAGGAGACGGTCTTTACTTTTCCAATCCTTTTCCAAGCCAGTGCACGAGACCGCCTCCTCTCGTGACAGCGCCGATGGGGTCCCACCCCTCAAAAGAAGTATCTTACAGGTGGACCCTAGTCAGCAGACAGAAGGGGATGACACCCCGATCCTCGGAAAATGGGGGCGCGTTATATTGTCATCGTTTTACCGGACACAAGGACGCGATTTATTCTTCCGTGTTAAAATGTTACTCAAGATGAATGGATTGTGAGCGCGCGGAAACACAGCTGAGGTTGTCTTCAAGAAAGCCGGGTGGAAGAAGTTCACATAGTTGTTTTGGCTCACTAACGGACACCTATTGCTGAGAAAAGGACACTTCACGAGAGCAATGATGCTTTAGCTACACTTTCTTCTAAATGGACAAGCCAACTTTAAACAAGGAGGACTACTGTGTTAAAAAGAAATTTGAACAGAAAAACATTTTAACATGCGACAGTAAATGGCTCCGTGTTAATTGGTTAACTGTCAGTTACCTCATGAAATATAGCGGGAAAATGTAGTATTAGATTTAATGGACAATAAATGTAATTTCACTGTGAAAAAAATGGGTTTTGAACCTACAAGTATGAATTACCAAATCATTTACTTACATCAACATTTTATTTACATTCTACAAGAAATTACATGTAGGCCTACGTTTACAGTCTGAAACTATTTTTGCTTGTTTGTAAGGAAAAAAATCTAGTAGGCCTGAGTTGTTGTTGTTTTTTTTACCATTTAAAAACAGTAAAAATGCGTTGCTGGAACAAAATAGTAAAAAGAAAAAGAATAGGCCTATTATATTTTATTTATAATTTTATGTTTTTGTAATTAATTACATAAAAGTGTAACATTTTAGGTTGTTTACTGAATTATTTCAGTGTCATGTCTGCAAGCCTGGTGTTTCGTGTACTGTCTGCATGTATTTTTAGCTGTGGTTCATGAAAAGGCCAGATTTGATTAACGCAAGTCATGATTTGGCCTTCTGTTTATCCACCTGTATGCCTATAATTATGGCAGTTAATATTAGACTATATTTAAGATGCAACGAATCAGATCTTAATAGTCCAAGTAGCCTAGTATATTAACATCAGTTAATGACAAATATAGCTTGCAGTAATGAAATTTAAAATATACAGGCACCATAGTGCCTCCCATAGCGATAGAAAAGTTTATTTTTAGGACGAGGTTCTGGCAACCGCTGATTTTTGACGTAAATTTAACGGGATGACAAATATAACACACTAATAGAACTGGTCTAGTTATTTAAATCGATGTCAAAATCAATTGGCTTGTATATTACCGTTCCAGCTGACTGTAATATACTGACATGATCTGTAATAACTCTTCATAATAATTATTATAATAATAATATCTTTACCCTTTTTTCTTTAGGAAACCTATGTTGCATCGTGAATACACGGGGAATTCTGCTTAGGATATTGACGCCACGAAACTTAGGGAGCATGCTGTTGCTCAAAACATACCTCAGAGTTTGAACATGTTGATGGGATGTGGCGTCTGAGGCCCGCGCGACTCTCATTTTTCTGACAGGACTCATTCTGCGCCAGCGCAGTTCCTACATGACATTTAATAAATGAGATCACTGAGCAGGTTTTAGCAGGAAAAGAGACATGGCGAGCTAAACAAGAACAGAGGACGAGCTTGACATTTGAAAGAAACAGCGACAACAAAGCATGTAGGAGAATACGTGAGTTGAGCCGAAGAGTTCATTAAATTGGATGCTATCCTATGAAGGGGAAGGGGTTTTATTTTGGTTAGTAACATCAGACCTGAAACTGGTAAAGTGATGAGTAATAATAAAAAAAAACATTATAACTGAGTCGCAGGTATTTTGTGTGGACACAAATGGGCACCTGCTGTTATGGTGAAAGCAAAGAGAATAAACAGTATATCTCACCACCTGTATTTCACCGCTATATCTCAACAGGAGCAGACAGCATGCTGGCCTGGAGTCAGCAAGTCACCTATTCACTTTATCAAAAGAAATGTTCAAAAGAAGAGATGATGAGCTGTAGGCACAGCTTTAGTAAGTTCAGCCACCCACAAGACTGCAGTGGTTCGCTGTTTAAAAAAAGAAAAAGAAAACAAGAAAAAACCACTAAAATTGAAAAATGAAGTTTATTTGCTGGCTTAAACGCCTTAAATGTACTGTTGAAAGTTCAAATATGCAATTTTACATTCATTGCACACTTCTGAACACTTTGAATTTAATTAATGATTCAGAAACTCTGAAAACTCCTGACCCATGTCATTAAAAGATCATACAATATACACCGTGGAGATAGATAGATAGATAGATAGATAGATAGATAGATAGATAGATAGATAGATAGATAGATAGACAGATAGATATGACAGTTGCCTGATGCTGTAGATGAACAATGAAAGCCAGGTTAGTGGAGCGTCAGGACAGATGTTGTCTTGTGACAGCTTCCCTGTGAGGAATGTCCTGTCACACTCCACATCCCGCAGGTCTTGTTGCATCATTCTGTTGCCTAAGGTGCTTCCATCTTCCGGCATCATGAAGCGAGAATGGTGTAAATAAAGAAATAAAGAGAGAGAGAAAGAGAGGTGTGTCAGTGACATGCTAGGCGTGACGGTGTGTGTGCTGGTGCCAGCTGGCTCTCAATGCCTGGCTGCTAGTGCAGGAAAACACCTCTAGTACATAATAACAAAACTCTTGTCTGTCCAAAAGATGAAAAAAATACAATCAAGGTAAGTATAGATCCCTCCCAGCAGAGTAAGACTACCCAGAACACAGTCATTAAAGAACAATTAGCATGCAAACACTTCAGATCTCAAAAGGAGAAGTTAACAACCAAAGTAATTAGCACACTAAAATATTTATCACCTTGCAAATGACATGTTTTCCCTGGGAGACTCCATAACTCTAAGCATTCCTTAGTTATTGTTTGTTTATGGAGAACTAAAAAAGCCAGCTTTTCTGTACCTCGCCTCTGCAGTTTGGTATCTAAATGCAGACTCAATTGACTGCAAATAATCCTCCGAGCTAAACTGTTTTCGATTCCAAACAGGATTGAGAAGCATAACTGATATTGCTGCAAGCGTGTTTCCTTTTCCAAAATGAAAGATTGATACTAATCATATTAAAACTTGAGGTTGGTGCACTGTATATTTAATGAACCTTGTTCCCTTTTCATTTTACACATTTTGAGGTGCAAGTGATGATTAACTTGATTAGGAGAGGACTGAAACCAATTTTTTGCTGGTGGTAATCCAATCAAGAATGTAAAGCGTTGTAAATGCAATTTGACAAATCACATTAGTCTGTTATTGGCGGCCTGTTGGTGGCTCATCAGAAATACAGTTTCTGTCCTTTAGGCGATTAAATAATATGATTTTAAAATAGTTTGGCTTGAGTCCACTCCAGCAGGGACACACAAGGACAAGGTGAACATCGGTGTCACACTTTAAACTATTTATTTTGTGTCAGCAGAGGAAAGGTATGTATTTTAAATTCCAATTTGATTTTGAACTGAGGTAGCAAACAGGATGCAGAATTGCAATTTGATTTTCAACGCAAGGAAGTACAATTACAATGAATTTATATAAACAGAAAAGCGAAAATTGTCAAGACAAAGTCTGAATGTTTGTTGTACAGAGAGATTAAGTGTAAAACTCAATAAGTTGAGAAATAGGACACTTATTACCTCAAAACATTTAAGTAAACTAACTTTAAGTAAGTTAGTAGAACTTACATTTTTTGTGACAAGTGGGGCGAGGCCAAGAGCATGGAAGCGGAGCAAGGCCAGTGTGGTGCACAGGTGTCTCTCATTAACAATCACGTCACCGGCATCCCTTCGCTCCCACTAAGCCTCACCCCACTCATCTTACTGTTAATTAATTAAATACAGTTCATTTACATAAACATCACATTCAGATCTTGGTTAATGTTAGATGTTAGATAGCAAATATCACAAGTTATTATAACTATCAAAGAGAATGTCATAATATACTAGCATGTATAATCAAACAACATGCAGTATATATACACGGTCTTAAAAGTTTTGCAGCCCTCCCTCAACCTAACCACAGGATCTACTCTTCATTACAATGGTAACCCTATAACAGAACCCCCTGTAAATCCCAAAATAACACAACATTAAACACTAAGTTATGTTGCCCTATGTTAATCTTGTGCAAAAACACACAAAATAGCACTTAATTTCAACATTTATTGATACAGTCTGACGCAAAGCATGCTGGGAATTAGAAATCTGCTGTGACTCAACTCAATCAAGTTCAGCTTACTACAATGAAATTTTGAGTTCACACAACTTTTTTCTATTAAGTACAATGAACTTTCATTATTTTTTTGAGTGAAATACACTAATTTAATTTAATTAAAGGGTTAGTTCACCCAAAAATGAAAATAATGTAATTTACATTATTACATTACACCCATAAGACCTTTGTTCATCTTCGGAACACAAATTTAAAGGTGCCCAAGAATGCTTTTTCACAAGATGTAATATAAGTCTAAGGTGTCTTCTGAATGTGTCTGTTAAGTTTCAGCTCAAAATACCCCATAGATTTTTTTTAATTAATTTTTTTAACTGCCTATTTTGGGGCATCATTAACTACACACTGATTTTTTCAGCACGCCGCCCCTTTAAATCGCGTGCTCCCTGCCACACGAGCTCTTGACTATATTACAGCGCATTTACAAAGTTCACACAGCTAATATAACCCTCAAATGGATCTTTACAAGATGTTCGTCATGCATGCTGTGTGCATACATCGAATCATGGGAGTAAAGTATTTATTTTGATGTTTACATTTGATTCTCTATGAGTTTGAGGCTATATACTCTGTGGCTAACGGCTAATGCTACATTGTTGGAGAGATTTATAAAGAATGAAGTTGTGTTTATGCATTATACAGACTGCAAGTGTTTAAAAATGAAAATAGTGACGGCTCTTGTCTCAGTGAATACAGTAAGAAGCGATGGTAACTTTAACCTCATTTAACAGTACATTAGCAACATGCTAACGAAACATTTAGAAAGACAATTTACAAATATCACTAAAAATATCATGTTATCATGGATCATGTCAGTTATTATTGCTCCATCTGCCATTTTTCGCTGTTGTTCTTGCTTGCTTACCTTGTCTGTGCACAGATCCAGACGTTAATACTGCCTTTCCTTGTCTAATGCTCGAACATGGGCAGGCATATATGCAAATATTGGGGGCGTACATAATAATGATCCCGACTGTTACGTAACAGTCGGTGTTATGTTGAGATCCGTGTGTTTTCCGGAAGTCTTTTAAACAAATGAGATTTACATAAGAAAGAGGAAGCAATGGGGTTTGAAACTCAATGTATGTCTTTTCCATGTACTGAACTCTTGTTATTCAACTATGCCAAGAAAAATTCAATTTTTGATTCTAGGGCACCTTTAAGATATTTTTGATGAAATCCGATGGCTCAGTGAGGCCTCCATTGCCAGCAATATCACGTCACCTCTCAAGATCCATAAACGTACTAAAAACATATTTAAAACAGTTCATGTGAGTTCAGTGGTTCTACCTTGATATTATAAAGCGACGAGAATACTTTTTGTGTGCCAAAAAAATAAAATAATGACTTTTCAACAATATCTAGTGATGGCAAATTTCAAAACACTGCTTCAGAGCTTTACGAATTGAATCAGTGGTTCGGAGTGCCAAAGTCATTTGATTTCAGCAATTTGATACACGATACGAATCACTAATTCGAAACAAAAGATTCGTAGAGCTCCGAAGCAGTGTTTTGAAATCGGCCATCACGAGATATTGTTGAAAAGTCATTAATTTTTTTTATTATTTTTTACGTACAAAAAGAATTCTCACCACTTTATAATATTAAGGTAGAACCACTGTACTGTGTTTTAAATATGTTTTTAGTACCTTTATGGATCTTGAGAGGTGATGGTGACACTGAGCCATCAGATTTCATCAAAAAAATCTTAATTTGTGTTCCGAAGATGAACGAAGGTCTTACTGGTGTAGAACGACATGAGGGTGAGTAATACATGACATTACTTTCATTTTTGAGTGAACTAACCCCTTAATTTCACTGTTCGGTTTTACAGTATAGATATACTATATTCTTCATTTCTGAATTTTGCACAACCCTTAGATGATACAATCCTAATCAGGTAAATGATGAGACAAACATACACTGAACACTTAAAATAATGAATGCTTTGCTCTCAAAGCCAGTGACAATAAGATTCAATTATTCAAATTGTGCTTTTTCAGTCAAAGTCAGAAAAATCATGCGTCTTAATCAGAGTTTTCTAACATAAAACATAAAAAAAAGAGTATGACAGGCTTTTATCTGAAATGCATTCTCCGATTAGACATTCTTATCTAAACATAAAATATCCCTCTGATTTCCATGTTCCCTTCTGCTTTGCGCTGGAGTTATGGTGCACTCAGCTGGCTGGGAAAATAACCATTAAGGACTTGCAGTGCAATAGAATAAATATTGCATGCAGTGATATAGGACTCACTTGACTCTTAAAGAGACAGTCAGGAGATTCCTTGAAGGCCAAACTGCAGAAATCACTGAATCACTTTGATCTCCAACAAATGTTTAAAGGGTTAGTTCACCAAAGGTCTTACAGGTGTGGAACAACATGAGGGTGAGTAATTAATGACAGAAATGTCATTTTTGGGTGAATTAACCCTTTAACTATGAACTAATTAAATGAATGGAAAAAGTTGTGCCCTCTCTTGATGTGTACTTTGTCACAGCAATTACACATAAGGCTACTCAAGGTAAAATTTGAAGCATACAGCACCATAAACTTGTTATGACTCATATGACATTGCATATAAAAATAGAAGGCTGTGTGTGTGCCCTGCTGCATTTAATATTAGTCAAAGTGGTTCTCCTTCAGAATAGGATGGGAGGAAGGGAGGAGAGATTTAGATGAGGAGGGAGGTCATTAGAATAATCATTTAAAGCAGCGGCGTGCAAGTCCTCTGTGTGCGATTCACTTTTATGGTTCAAGATGTCTCCCACCTGGCACACAAACAATAACCCTCTATAACAATAAAGACGATGCTTTACACGCAGACACATCCACACATGTGCACCGACACGAGCACTCTGAATCACCCTGCTGAGCCCGGCGAATCTGCTGCTCTGGCCTTTTTTGGCTCCGAGGCCTCCGGACCCCCCTTCGCCTGTAACGCGTGTAATCATGGCTTTCATTTGGTTACAGGAGCGGAAGGGCCGCCCAGAGATGGCTAGATTAAATCTTCCATGTGTCAGAGGAGAAGAGAAAACAACATTGCGCTGCCTAGGGAGGGCTGGTGAAAAATAACCTGTCATCACTTTCGCTGGTTTTGGCTGCTCTCTCGGTGCTCTATCGGTTCGGTTGTTCACTCACTCCATCTCTCTCTGGGTCTAATTCGTGAGGCGGGGTTTTCAGGGGACAAGGTGAGAGACGCAGGCGGTCTGTAATAAAGAGAGACAGCCTGATAGGAGGCAGATGGAGGATAGGGGAGAAGGAAGCAAAAGCGGGAGAGAGAGTGAGGATGCTCCTGAGAGGGAGAGTTTGGGACTGGGAGAGAAAAGAGGAAGTGACACTATGTGCGAAGAGCAAGTCATGTAATATAAGGAGTATTTACCTCTGTTATGGTGCTACTAGAGACTCAGCTGCATAGATGCTCATGCATATCCGGGCATTGTTGGGCTCGTTACTCAAAAAAGTGTAATTTATTACTCGTTACTAGTTACTCCTTTCAAAAGTAATACTATTGCTTTCTGGCAACAGTACTAGTTATATTACTTTTTCTTTACTCCCCACAGAAGTTGTAATTGTGTATCTTCCCCAAAAAATCTTCTAAAATGTTACTAACAACATATTTCTGCCACATTGGATCGCAGTCAGAAGTTATTACAAACACTCAATAGTGACTGATAGTGACTTTTAAAAGGATAGTTCACCCAAAAATGAAAATTATCCCATGATTTACTCAAACTAAAGCCATCCTAGGTGTATATAATCGGAGATATATTTAAAAAAATATCCTTAGTCCTCCAAGGTTTATAATGATTTTGAAAGGGAACCCAAATTTTAAAACGGTCGTCCACCTGAAGCTAGTTATTTGAATTTATAAAGTTTTAAATATGGATTTTTTTCTTACAAAAACGCATCTTTGCTTCAAAAGGCCTTTATTAACCCTCTGGAGTCGTATGGATTATTTTTTTTTTTAATGGATGGATGCATTGTTTTTGTTTTAAAATTTGGGTTTCCATTCACAACCATTACAAACCTTGGAGGACTAAGGATATTATTAATATATCTCCGATTGCGTTTGTCTAAAAGAAGATAGTCATATACACCTAGAATGGCTTGAGAGTGAGTAAATCATGGGATAATTTTCATTTTTGGGTGAACTATCCTTTTAAGTAAAAGTGTTGTATTGTATTAATCCCATTAATTATCATATGTACCTTGTAGCTAATTTCTCTGTTACCCATATATGATTATATTTCATGATGTATTTTATTAAAAGAAATCACATAAGTTTGTAAGAAAATGTTTTGTATTCCAAAAAGATTTTTGTAGTAATATAATTTATATCGGGATCAGAGGGATGTGGGTGGGCAAGCCATGTAATGCCAGAGTAAAGTAATGCCACAACTTCCATAATGCCACAACTTACACAACGGTGTTCAGATCATCTTTTCTCCCGACAAAATCAATGTAATGGCAATATTTCCATCTGCTGAATGTAAGCTTTTCCATATTCCAATCTTGCCTGCTGCAATGGTGACTTCATGTGCATGTGTGGGTCTTGAAAATTATGAAAATATATATAGGAATTATTGGATTGTTGGATTTCAAATCAGGGGTTGAGACATCAAAAGTAACTAAGGTTGAGTCTCAATCAGCTCCCTTCCAGGGCACTGAATCATTCACTCTCTAAAAAGTCTCACAATGCACCGTGAACACCAGGGAGCATCGATGCTCACTCTGTTCCCTTAACGGACGTTCTGAAACATTAAGCGTAAATCCATGAGCCATCTCACTACACATAATGACGCACGATAGATGTTTTTAAAAATACAAACCATTATTTTATTATATTTCAGCATAAACATACATCGCTAGACAGGTAATGAACATAATCTAGCTAACATTTATCTATCTATTGTCTGTCTGTCTGTCTGTTGATCGATAGATAATCTAATCACCGTGTAGTAGTCACGGTGCAAAATCTCAATTTGTTTCTCAAAAAAGTTTAGTATTTTATAATAATTTTCTCAACATGGATAGTCTGATGGGACTCCTTCTTGAACAGCGAGTGTAAAGCAGTTTCAGAAATAAACTTTTTTTAAACACAGTATTTGCTTTCTGGAATATATTTACAATTATGAGGGCTTTTTTTTCTGGCCATATTTAAAGGTGCCCTTGATTCAAAAATTGAATTTACCTCAGCATAGTTAAATAACAAGAGTTCAGTACATGGAAATGACATACAGTGAGTCTCAAACTCCATTGTTTCCTCCTGCTTATATAAATCTCATTTGTTTAAAAGACCTCCGAAGAACAGGCAAATCTCAACATAACACCGACTGTTACGTAACAGTCAGGATCATTAATATGTACGCCCCCAATATTTGCATATGCCAGCCCATGTTCCCAACATTATGAAAGGCCAGCCAGTATTAACGTCTGGATCTGTGCACAGCTGAATCAACAGACTAGGTAAGCAAGCAAGGACAATAGCAAAAAATGGCAGATGGAGCAATAATAACTGACATGATTCATGATAACATGATATTTGTAGTGATATTTGTAAATTGTCTTTCTAAACGTTTCGTTAGCATGTTGCTAATGTACTGTTAAATGTGGTTAAAGTTACCATCGTTTCTTACTGTATTCACGGAGACAAGAGCCGTCGCTATTTTCATTTTTAAACACTTGCAGTCTGTATTATACATAAACACATCTTCATTCTTTATAAATCTCTCCAACAGTGTAGCATTAGCCGTTAGCCACGGAGCATAGCCTCAAACTCATTCAGAATCAATGTAAACATCAAAATAAACACTGTACTTACACGATTAGACATGCTGCATGACGAACACTTTGTAAATATCCATTTGAGGGTTATATTAGCTGTTTGAACTTTTTTTTTGCGTTGTTTAAGGCAAGCGCGAGTTCTTGGGGCGTGGAGCACCAGATTTAAAGGGCCACACACCCTGAATCAGCTCATTTCTAATTATGCCCCAAAATAGGCAGTTAAAAAAATTAATTAAAAAAAATCTATGGGGCATTTTGAGCTGAAACTTCACAGACACATTCAGGGGACACCTTAGACTTATATTACATCTTTTTAAAAAAAAGTTCTAGGGCACCTTTAAACAAACACAGGGTGTGAGTCCATTTACTTAAATCACTTTGATTTACTTTAGTCAATTAACAATTTGAGCAATTATGACTGTTATGCATAAAATCAAATCAACATCAAATCAAATACAAGAATCACTGTTCTTCAAATGCCACTGTCCTAGTTCAGACCCTGATCAAACTCACCTATCTGCAATTTTCTAGTAACTCTGAAGACCTTAATTAGTTTGTTCAGGTGTGTTTGATTAGGATTGGAACTAAACTCTGCAGGGCAGTGGCCCTCTAGGACCGGATTTGAGGAGCCCTGCTGTAAATAATGCTCAAAGTATTATAACACAATAAATGCTCCTTTTAAATAACCAGCATTTCCCTGTGTTATATTATACAGCTCTCTAATGTCACTGTAGATTTTGATCTTTTTTAAGTTTTTGAGATGTTGACTACGGCAAATACAAACATTTGATGTAGTGTCAGAGGCACTGAAACCATAAGTAGAAAGGCCTAGAATAGAATATAAAAACATAAGCAGAAGATATTTAAGATATAGAAGAGAACTTGACTAGGGGAGCCTGTTTTACTCTCACATTTGATCTATTTTACACAATTTTCTTTCACAGAAGTAGCTCACACCACTAAACGGGCCTGTCATCTTGCTTTCTTCCTAGAAAATGAATCAGAAGCATGTGCAAAAAAGATGTGTAAAGAGAGAGATAAGGTGAGAAAGAGAACTTATAGTTGGATGAGATGTGAAGAGACACCAAAGAGAGCAACAGAGAGCTTGAATACACAGGTCATGCTTTGAGGTAGTTTAATTATTAATATTATGAAGTAAAAGGTTTGTTCTAAACCCTAATCGATAAGTATTACATTTCTGCAAAAAAAAAATGTCCCTCACCCAGGGCTGTCGCTACCATTCATGAGGCCCCATATAACAACCTTAAATATTCTTGCATTATTGCAACAAATAAAGTAAAATCATTGCAAGTAAATGAGAAAGCACCACTCTCACATTTTTACAAAATATTTACAAAAATAAAATAATAAAATCAAAATTTAAAAACTCTGGTTTTAGTTTTAAGTACATTTTTTAAGTGTTTAATTGTATTTATTAATAAGTGTTTATTGCAAACCCAGTGAAACAAAAATGTTTTAATGACAATGAGTAAGTGGGGGAAAATAACTGGACTGTATAATAAAGAGCATGTTTATTTTATGTGGGTGAGGGTAGTGACTCTTTATCCATGACTGCAATATGTGTAAGGCTTAAAGGGATAGTTCACCCAAAAATGAAAATTTGCGGTTAATTTACTCACCCTCAGGCCATCCAAGATACACTAAGGTCTTAAGAAGCTAAACGATTGGTCTATGCAAGAAACTGAACATTATTTACAGCATTATTACCTGTAATCCTCAGCCTCTGCAAACGGTCTTGAGCGCATTCATTCACGTCACATGACGTATGCATAGGAGCTCAAACGTTGAGAATCTAGGAAAAGTCAAACTTCCCGACTGAGATCATGCATATATAGGTTGCGGCATCCAGGGTAAGCATAATAAGAACTTTTCTGATGAACAATACAACACGCGCGTCTTCCCTCTCTGTTGTAAACGAACACAGCCTCAGCTCACGTGTGAGTTTGCTCCTGCGCACACGTCATTATGTGACAGGAAGCGCTCCAGACTGTCGTGAATGCGCTCAGGACTGTTTTCTGTGGCTGTGGATTACAGATAATAATGCTGTAAATAATGTTCGGTTTCTTGCATACACCAATCGTTTTCCTTTTTAAGACCTCAATGTATCGTCAGGAGCCGCGTTTTTATGAATCTCAAAGCGACGGCTCCCATTGACTTCCATATGAATCACAGAGGACCACGGTTTCAGCTAAAAATCTTCTTCACTGTTCTGCTGAAGAGAAAAATTAAGTAAGAGAGTAAATTAACAGCAATTTTTTGGATGAACTATTTCTTTAAGAGGTCAAACAAAGTTTGCTACACCATATGTTTAACTACACCATATGGCAACAAAAACATCTTTTTCCATTGTCGACCATTTAAAATATCTGTATTCTGATCAAATAAAATGTTTTGCAAGCAACATTTAAATGCAAATATTTCATTATATTATAGAAAATATTTTGACAGTTTTATTTCTGAAAGGCTCTGAAAAGTGTGCAATGGACTAGTGAATAGGGAAGGTATTGGGACTGGGCATGTTTAATCAATCATTGCTGTCATCAGTGTCGGGAAAAATTACTTTACAATGCTTTACAATATTGTTTTACTCCCTAAAAAAGGAACTAATTCTGTTACTTAGTTACTTTTTTTGGAAAGTAATGTATTACGTAACTTTTGCATTACCTTTTCTTACCTTGGCTGGGCTTGCTTAAAAAAGTTTTTTGGTAAATAGAAAGGCTCTTTCATACGGTGGCCCAGTAGTGCACAACACAACGAAATTAAAAAAGCAAACATAAGTTCATAACACAACGAAATAAAGCCACAACACAACGGAAACAAGCCACAACACAACGAAATAAAGCCACAACACAACGGAATCAAGCCACAATACAACGGAATAAAGCCACAACACAACGAAATAAAGCCACAACACAACACAAGCCACAACACAACGGAATAAAGCCACAACACAACGGAATAAAGCCACAACACAACGGAATAAATCCACAACACAACGGAATAAAGCCACAACACAACGGAATCAAGCCACAACACAACGGAATAAAGCCACAACACAACGAAATAAAGCCACAACACAACGGAATAAAGCCACAACACAACGGAATAAAGCCACAACACAACGGAATCAAGCCACAACACAACGGAATAAAGCCACAACACAACGGAATCAAGCCACAACACAACGGAATAAAGCCACAACACAACGAAATAAAGCCACAACACAACGGAATAAAGCCACAACACAACGGAATAAAGCCACAACACAACGGAATAAAGCCACAACACAACGAAAAAGCCACAACACAACGGAAAAAAGCCACAACACAACGGAATAAAGCCACAACACAACGAAATAAAGCCACAACACAACGGAATAAAGCCACAACACAACGGAATCAAGCCACAACACAACGGAATAAAGCCACAACACAACGGAATAAAGCCACAACACAACGGAATAAAGCCACAACACAACGGAATCAAGCCACAACACAACGGAATAAAGCCACAACACAACGAAATAAAGCCACAACACAACGGAATAAAGCCACAACACAACGGAATAAAGCCACAACACAACGGAATCAAGCCACAACACAACGAAATAAAGCCACAACACAACGGAATAAAGCCACAACACAACGGAATAAAGCCACAACACAACGGAATCAAGCCACAACACAACAGAAATGCTCCCGACCACTTGGGGGCTCTCAGAGCTCGGTAATATTACTATTCCTTGCCACTGTTCTATAAAGTCGACAGTTTTACAAAGATATCAATACCATGATTAGTTTTAAGTATGTAAGCATTGTATATCGACATTTAAAAACAGACATGTTCAAATTCCAAAGGTTTTTAATTCCTGTTGGTAAGACTGACAAGCTTTGGAATTTGAATATGTCTGTTTTTAAATGTTAAAAGTAATTTTAATGAATACAAATTATACGTTTTAACCACTTGGTGGGATTGGCAGACGTTCCCTTCATCATGCGCCGTGGTAGCGCGTCAAATCATTCACAAGTATAAATATGAAGCTATTTTGCACATAGGTGATGCTGACTCTATAGAACAGTGGCAAGGAAAACTAACTTTACCGAGCTCTGAGAGCCCCCTAGTGGTCGGGAGCATTTCCGTTGTGTTGTGGTTTGATTTCATTGTGTTGTGGCTTTATTCCGTTGTGTTGTGGCTCGATTTCGTTGTTTTGTGGCTTTATTCTGTTGTGTTGTGGCTCGATTTCGTTGTGTTGTGAACTTATGTTTGCTTTTTTAATTTCGTTGTGTTGTGCACTACTGGGCCACCGTACTTTCACACCAAAAGTGAAATGAATAAGCCTCAGGCTGAAAAAAAACAAACAAACCTTTCTACCATTCTGGACTGCAGAAGAAGAAAGTTCCACACTCTTCAGCAAAAAAAAAAAAAAGAAACACAAATTTGATGTTTATTTTAGTCATTTTTTCTTACTGGTACGGTTGAATTTGATCATCGAAGGTCAGCAGCAAAGACACTGGTTAATAAATTCTGATTAAATACACAAAGTATATTTGTGTAATTTAACCTTTAATTATTTTAGGTTTGCGTAATATTCCGAGATTGCATTTCTTGGTTTTTATCCATTTTGTGGAATACTGAATCTGTTTTTGTGCAAGTGAGGAAATGCATGCTCATATTTAGTGAAGAATTACAACACACAACACATCTGCACCTTATACTTCTGATTTCTCTCAACATGGGGACAGGAGAGGTGTCAGTCAATAAATGAGAAAACAAAGTAACTTAGTTACTTATTTGAAAAAGTAGCCATTTTAATATTTTGTAATGTTAAAATACGTAATATGTTGTTGTAAATTTAAAAGTAACGCATTGCTTTACTAGTTACTTGAAAAAAGTAATCTGATTACATAACTCACGTTACTTGTAATGCATTACCCCAACACTGGTTGTGTAACAGCCTGCAGCTAAAAAAAAGCTGGCTGAAGAACTGACCACCCATAAGCAAGGACTGCAAGGTTTAAATTACTTCCAGGTCCTCCAATTCAGATGAATGCGGATATTAACAAATAGCTTTCTCTGGGTATTATATGCCTCCTTGGGGATGACTGAAGTTTGCATAGCGTGTTAAATGCACAGGTGCTGTGTGATCACACGGAAGAGCAATATGTTTGTAAGTGTGTATACAGTACATGAGCATGTACGTGTCACATGTGAGACACCCCAGACTGTTTGTTTAAATACTGTAAACACTCGACAGCTCCTGTTGCATGCAGATACAGTTAGCACTCAGCACATGAGGTGTGTATCCTCAGTAAACAGAGTATAGGAGTGGTGTGTTGACAGAAAAGATCGATACTTGGGTAACTGCTGATGGGAAACGGAACAATCTTCACTTCTGATCCCTCGGTAATAACACCGCCAGTGTCACAGACACACACATGCTTGTCACTCAGCCTGATGAGCATCTTACAATCTCTCTCCCAATATCTGTGTGCACATTAACACAGCAAACAGACACATCGACATTAATAAACATTTACAGATGTTGTTAAAAATACTGTTGAACATGCATAGATATTAAATTACATGTGCATTAATAGACATTTTAAAGAATAATTGAGTTGAAACAGGCTAAATCTCAAATGCAGTCATGTGTGTGAACACATGCTCATCAGGTCCTGTCTGAATCATAGGGATGGGGGCAATGGCTGCTTTGGGTTTGAGTCAGCATGAGGGTCTAACATCTCAAGCTCTATATTCATTCCTGGTAGCAACAATTGTGAACAAGTACTATGTACTCTTGACTGAATTCATGAGGGACAGGATTCGAGTGGGAGAGCTAGATTGGATAGGTACTTTTGGTTGTCAAGCATAATAAAGTCTTAAAAGTTTCACTCAAATGTCTTTCAAAGATTGTCACAAAGCTTTTTTTTTTTCCATTATGTAACGGCCACTTTTATTTTTATATAGAATGTTTGACTCTGAAATATATCAAATTACAGGAGTAAAATATGTTGTGAACACTGTTTCACTTTGCACTAACATGCACAGTTCAAATGTTTGGGGTCGGTAAGATTTTGTAATGCTTCTGAAAGAAGTCTCATATGTTTACCAACCCTTCAAACTTACAGTGAAACTGTATGTATTTTTAATATATTTTAAAATGTAATTTATTCCTGTGATGGCAAAGCTTAATTTTTAGTAGCCATTACAGACTTCAGTGTCACATGATCCTTCAGAAATCATTCTAATATGCTGATTTGCTGCTCATAAAACATTTGTTATTACTATGAATGTTGAAAACAGTTGAGCTGCTTAATTTACCAAGGACAGCTCAATATTTTCACATACAAAGAATCATTTATACTGTGAGAATAACAATAATCATGATATAATGTTGATGTGATTGATTGAATAATTTTTAAATGTAGTATTAGTAGAGTGTGTAGTGTTTGAAAAGCACACACACACACACACGACCCTGGCTTACACTTGCGTACAACATCATTGTTGACTTCTATTTCAGGAAAGGAACATTATGTACACAGGCATTCTGAAATGAGACTGTAGAGAGATGAATTGCTCAGGTAGCAATTTGCATTCTGAGAGTGTTAAAAATGTACCTTATATGATTTTGCAGATAAAAAGCTGTCTGGTTCATACTTCCTAATGAGTCTAAATGTATGCAAAGATATGAGTGAACTTGACCATGTTAACATTGCACTGAGAGAGGTCTTCCTAAAGTGCACTCTTTATCCACATTTAAAAAGAGAGTGAGTGAGTGAGTGAGTGTGTGGCACAGCCATATAGACACACTTTAGCTTTTCCAGACCTAAAAAAAAGAATCACTAGCCATGTAGGACAAAAAAACAAAAAAAGGAAGAAAAGGAAAACAGTAGATGAGTGAAAAGAAGAGAACAGGATGGAAAAGACAGAGATGAAGAGGAAGGAGAGATGTGATGTCATGGTAACAGAAAAATGTTGTTTAAAAGGCTGAAAAGAATAACAGGAGGAAGTTGAAAATACAGAGAAGACTGACTTGAGAGTAAATGAAGCTTTTTTCCCACTTTTGCTCAGAAACATTTAAATGAATAGTTAACTAAAACAAATTAAAATTCTTAAAATCCTTATCTTCAGTTCATTCCAAAACCATATGAAGGAGAAACATTGCAGAATGTCCATGCTGCTCTATTTTGTACAACAAAAGTAGATAAAAGACAAAAATTGACCACAAAAGTACTTGACATAACATCTTTATTTGAAGTTGACATTGAAGTGGTCTTTATTCTAGGTGTTCTAACGCAGTATAAAGTGTATAATAGACCAATTCTAAGGAATTGGTCCTCAGTTTTGAATGTCCTGAAAAGGTCAAATTAGATTTGAATCAATTTTTACACTTAAAGGTGCCCTTGATTCAAAAATTGAATTTACCTCGGCATAGTTAAATAACAAGAGTTCAGTACATGGAAAAGACATACAGTGAGTCTCAAACTCCATTGTTTCCTCCTTCTTATATAAATCTCATTTGTTTAAAAGACCTCCGAAGAACAGGCGAATCTCAACATAATACCGACTGTTATGTAACATTCGGGGTGTATGCCCTCAATATTTTTATATGCCAGCCCATGTTCCCAACATTATGAAGGGCAAACGAAAGTTACCATCATTTATTTCTGTATTCACGGAGACAAGAGCCGTTGCTATTTTCATTTTTAAACACTTGCAGTCTGTATAATTCATAAACACAAATTAATTCTCTATAAATCTCTCCAACAGTGTGTAATGTTAGCCGTTAGCCACGGAGCACTATCAAACTCATTCATAACCAAATGTAAACATCAAAATAAACACTGTACTTACGCGATTAGACATGCTGCATGACGAACACTTTGTAAAGATCCATTTTGAGAGTTATATTAGCTGTTTGAACTTTTTTTTATGTTGTTTAAGGCAAGCGCGAGCTCCGTGGGCGGAGAGCACGAGCAATTAAAGGGCCAGCAGCCCTGAATCGGCTCATTTATAATGATGCCCCAAAATAGGCAGTTAAAAAAATTAATTAAAAAAAAATCTATGGGGTATTTTGAGCTGAAACTTCACAGACACATTCAGGGGACACCTTAGACTTATATTACATCTTTTTAAAAAAAGTTCTAGGGCACCTTTAACTTAAACCCTGCTCCTCACACACGATTGTTGTATGGCTTCTGGAGATCTATGAACTACATATGGTACTTTCTGTCCATTTGGATGGAGCATGGCAGTTTATATCACCACTTTCATTGTATGGAACAGAGAAGCTCGGATATTTTGCAAAACATCTCCATTTGTGTTCCATCGAAAGAAGAAAGTTATTCTGGTTTGGAAAGAAAAGAAGAAACAGAGTAAGCACTGAATATAGTCAACCTTTGACCATGAGGTGTGAAGTAATTAATACTTTTATTCAGCAAGAATGCATTAAATTGATCATAGTTGATCAACAGTTATTTCGCAATATTACTGTTTCTTTGTATTTTTGATTAAATAAATGCAGCATTGGTGAACATAAGAGACTTCTTTCAGAAACATTCAAAAACAATAAAGACTTATTTTGAACTTTTGTGTTTTCGTCACACACACACACACACACACAAAATCCTGGAAAAATGTATGACGGTTTCCACAAAAATATTCTATAACTCTTTTCAACATTGATACTAACATGAAATGTTTCAAGAGGATCAACCTTAGGATCATGTGACACAGAAGACTGGAGTAATGATGCTGAAAATGCAGGATTGCCATCACAGGAAATAATAACATTTAAAAAATATATTAAAATATTAGAATAGTTATTTTAAATTGTAAAAATATTTCACAATATTACTGTTTTTACTGTATTTCTGGTCAAATAAATGCAGCCTTGGTGAGAATAAGAGACTATTTCAAAAACATTAAAAAAAAGGTACCAACCCCAAACCTTTTAACAGTATTGTACAGCAAGTTGAACACAATGTATTACGCTGTGGTGCTGTGGCCATTTGTGGCTATAACCTCATATGACTTATATATGTCCTAAACCTGCTAAACAAGCACACACATTTTTTTATCACAGGATGGTTACACAGGAAGTGTCTCTCTACTAGTTTCTCTTGCACCTAAATCATAATTCAGAGTCTTATTCAATAATCTCTTGTTCACTCTTTTTAAATACACCACCACAACTCTCTCTCTCATTCTTTCTGGTGGGAGAACAGAAACAGAACGGCCTCCTGCTAGTTGAATGAGGAGCAACTCAGTACAGCTGGAGAAAGGTCACTAATGACAGGCCTTCAGCACGGCTGTCAGAGTAGCCCACAGATATCTCACACACATACACAACTGCCTCCACCTGCATTGAGCCGCTCAGAGAAAAAGGCGTAATAAACTCAAATGATAGATAGTGAAATGGATAAGCAGATGAACAGACATAAAGGACAAATGAACAAAAGGAAAAAGGGCAAAAATAAAGATAAATGAATGGGTGGATGGATAAATGATGGACAAATGAATACATCTTGAGTCAGAGTTCCGCTCTATGCTAGTGAAGAAATGAAGATCGTATTAGCCATTTTGTTTAATTGTTGCCATCTAGTGGACAAAATAGAAATAGATCCAATCTATTCTTACCAACCACATTTTTCCCTCTATTATGCTATTGAAAAAGGAAGTTTGGGTCAGACATATCAAGATTTCATAGGGCCTGCACTATGAGTCTCCTTCTGTGGCACGCATCTATCATCACATGATGCACATAATAGCCTACACACACATGCACACATGTTCACTCAATCACATTCACTTACGGTCACTAGGTCCATGAAGCCTCAAGGCTTGTGTGGCTATAGTGAAGCAGCGGTTCAGCACTACATCATACTGTCCTCTGTCAGTGATATCACATCTCATCTACCCTCCAGCCACTCGCTCAGCGTCACACGACCAGCAGGCCCACATCCAGCCTGCTACAACTGTCCCAGGTCTTGGAAGGACTCTGATGGGATCAGACACTCAAAGGCCTGTGGTCATATTCTGAGATAGGGATAGGCCACAATGGTCGTAGCAGTGTTGTTTTAGCATTCTGATCGTTCACTGGTTAAAACTCTCTCAGAAAAGTTGTCTTTAAATTAAAGGTCCTCTAAGCGACGTCACACGTTTTTAGGCCAAAACATTTTTGTCACATACAGCAAACATCTCCTCACTATCCGCTAGCTGCCTGTCCCCTGAACACACTGTAAAAAAACGCGGTCTCTGTAGTCGCCGCAAGCTCCAAAAACGGCAACAAAAACAAACTGGTGCAGCCTGGACCACGAATCATAATAAACACGCTCCAGCCAATAACCGACAAGAATGATTTTAAATGCGCGTTCATGACTGTTTCAGGAAGCACGGATGGGAGGGGAGGAGGCGGAGGCGGAGGGAGGGTCTAGCTAGCCTCTGTTTTGTTTGACAACACTTCGAACGTCAACAGGAAGTTACTCCGCTCAGGATCGCTTAGAGAACCTTTAATTCCCTTTAAAGTACCATTAGTTGTCACTGCGTTTTTATAAAAAAGTTACATTTTTAACATAAAGTACAAAAACGTCACTGTTTTTGAATGCATGCAAATGTCTTGTGTAAAAGCAAAGTCCCTTTAAGACAAGTCATTTCACTCGGCGGCCATCTTTGAAACGCCTCTCGGGCATCCTGGGCATCATGCAATCTCTTTGAATGGGGAAACATCAAATTCTCCAAAACTGTTTGCCAACCTTACGATTAAATTTCATATTTGAAATCACCAATGAAATCTAACAACAACCGGCTCATAAATTTAGTTTCTAAACGCTCGAATCATGACAAAAAAAAACTATTTTTCAGGCTGGATCAAGCTAATGCGCATGCGCAGACCTAAATGCGCATCTCTTCGGAGGCGCAAGTCTGACTGTTTCTATAGAAACCGGTGATTCTAACGGCCGCTGAAGTGACGCGATGACTTTACCAGTCGGCGATTGGCTCTTATTTAGAAGGCGGGACTTATTCCGCCATATTGCGCATTACACTTTCTCCCATTCAAAACAATACGAGTGACACGTCTTGTGTTATTCTATAGTCTTTGGTAAAAGTCCCCTTGATACTTACTGGTTGAGCCACGTTCGAAGCGGTTGTAAAATTTGCGAAAACATACAGCTGACCGCATTACATGTATCGCTGCGTCACTGAGTTTCTTAGCAACCACTCTTAGCAACGTAAACATGTTTGTTCCCTATTGATTTTGTTCATTAAAGCTTACTGCATTCTGTAGAAGAATATTGTGAGAGAGGTATCGAGTGACTGACTGTATTTCCTGACTGTAAGTCATTCCTGTTCATAATAAAAAAAAACATTTGAATGCCTGCTGCGATCTTGTCCTTTTAACATTCAATGGGTCTTCCCGTGCCCTGCTGACACTGACAGTGCTAGTCAAAGCATTTGCCATTTGCGTTGTTTCAGAACAAGTTTCAATACAAAAGTCTTTGTGACTGAGTGACTCGCTCATAAAGACAATCTTTGGCGCCATCTAATGGCATGATAAATGTAACTTCTGTTGCTGTTCACAGTCAGGGACTATTTTTTCCAGTGGAAGGAAGGCTTTTAATGATTTTACTTCATAAAAGTTGCATTGATACATAACTTTTGGCTTTAATATTGTATTGTGTGGTAACCGTTTTATAAAAGCAATAAGCCCTGTGAAGCCGTGGTTTACAGGGAATTTATAACAGCTCCGCGTCGTGCCAAACAACGCCCCTTAGCTGTTATGAATTTACTGTAAACTACGGCTTCTTGGGGCTTATTGCTTTAATTTACTTATTCGACTGTTAAAAAGTGCACTCTATATAGTGTGAATATGGTATATGAATGAAATTTGGATGTACTACATCCGTCATGTCACGAGACCTACTAGCGTCAGTTGCGCCGCTTCACTTCCATTCATAAATCCCCTCCCGTGGCATAACGGGATAGTAAGTGTCCATCGAATGCGCACTTTAGAATCTTGAAGGTCATACGGTGACTTTTCACCAAATACTATGTATTCGGGCATACTACTATTTTCGCATACTATATAGTAGGAAATTATTTTATTTCAAAAGCAGCGTGAGAGTTCCTTGCCTCATATACACAGACCTGACACTAAAACACTTTCTTAGTTTTTGTTCATTTACTTTATATGAGGATTTGATATGGTTACTATGTGTGAAGTAGAGTTCATATACAACCAAAACATTTGCTTGCAGCACTGCAACTTATAAGTACAAGCCATTGTCTCACAATAAGTGGCCTGTGCATTTTTCTTCAATATACCCTGCAAACCTCGTCCTTAATGTTTGTGGCCTACGCACATAATATTTCCTTTTTTTGCACTCTTTACGAGGCATGGTGTGTTTCCCTTAAATCGTTCGTATGAATATGCCACATGATCATCATGAAGGATCACTTTGGAGAGAATCAGGGAAGCAGAGAGAAAGCCAATTGCTAGGAGATACAGCCCAGGAGAAAATAGAGAGATGTGAACATGCAGTTAATTGGGATGTATGAGAGTGGAGAAATTAGGAAATATGAGGGAAGTAGAGAAGTGAGGAGGAAGGGTATAAAGAAAGTGGAGAGGAGCAGGTAGAAGTGTGAGAGAGAGCAGGAGAAAGCAGAGGGAGGAGTATACGGGACCTTGATGATACAGGTGGAGGGCATCTGTGCATTCTGGTGAGGAGAAGAGCAGTGAGTGGAGAAGGTGATGAGGGGAAGGAGGAATGACAGGAGGAATGTGTTGTCACCTCACTCAGGGCCCATCATCTGTCTTTATACCCTCACTGAGCAACAGATTTTAACATTACACACACACTCTCACACCTTTACATTGTGCTTATGACAAGCTGTATTAGAAAAGACACATACTTGTGCCCTTCTCTTTCTCAGACACACACTGTAAATTCCCATCAGGTCTTGGGATGAGATGAAGACATCATCTGGCTGTATGGTAAAACCCTGGAAGTATGGAAATTTGGATTAGAGCTGGTCCATCTCAGGCTGAGACCATACAGATAAGAGAAAGACCTCCAGGGCAAAAGCACTGCTTCTGAGTCTCCATCAAACACCCAATCTCTCTGACATATCATCAATATTTTGCCTCGTATATGAATCATTAAATATACAATTTGCAATGCACCTGAATGTTCTTTAATGTTAAAGGCCTGCAGATGTGCCAGAATCAGACATTTAGTAGTGTGTTCTGACAAAAAACTATTATAGCCTATTATATTATATTATATTCACATCTCTCGTCTCTCAAAGGAATAGTTCAACCAAAAATGAAAACTGTCGTCATTTACTCACCCTCATGTCGTTCCAAACCCGTAAGACTTTCATTCATCTTCGAAACACAAATGAAGATATTTTTAATGAAATCTGAGAGATTTCTGTCCCTCCATAGACAGCTATGCAACTGACATTTTGACGCTTCAAAAAGTTCATAAAGAGATCGTAAAACTAATCCATATGAATTGAGCAGTTTAGTCCAAATTTTCTGAAGAGACACAATCGCTTTATATGATGAACAGATTGAATTTAGGCTTTTATTCACATATAAACTTTGATTAGCGAACATAAATAGAAGCTCAACTGTACTTGCTTGACGCTCGAGAACAAACCTTATTGGTTCTTGCAGAAGCTCAAAAGTGCTGTGAAACATGAGAATGAACCTCATTGGTTCTCACACGTCAAGCGAACATGCTTGAGCTTCCGTTTACCACACCTGATGTGTGCGCTGATGAATGTTTATACGTGAATAAAAGCCTAAATTAAATCTGTTCATCATATAAAGTGATCATGTCTCTTCAGAAAATTTGGACTAAACCGCTCAATTCATATGATCTCTCTTTAATGGTCTCTTTATGGACATTTTGAAGCATAGCTGTCAATGGAGGGACAGAAAGAACGACATGAGGGTGAGTAATTAATTTTTGGTTTAATTTTAACTTTAAGTGGAAAATGGACCTCCTTGGCTTTTTCAGTCTTTTGCCCATTTTCTGTGTATGAGTATAGCATATAGATAACAAACTTCACTGTTACAGACATGCTAAAGGATACAAATTTTGAGGTGTAAATTAATTGTATGAGTTTTCACCTTATAGAATGTGCTAATTTTTCAGGATTTTTAATTAAAATAATGAATTCTGTCACCAATTCTTTTTGACACTTTGAATGTGTACATACAGCGCCTCCCAGATGTCATTAGTGAAGCAATTAAACAGGATCTTTGATGGAAATGTTTAATGTCTGCAGGTAAGTCTTGGTGCAGTGATGGCATTATTGGTTGTTGATTAATCCAGTCCCTTGTCTCTTCTTACAATGACCTTGTTGCAGAAATTACAGATCAATAGCACAAAGTGGCGCTGTACATAACTCAACCAGTCGCTGAGCTAATAAACACCAATTCCAACCCCTGACCGGCAAATTAAAACCCAATCAGAGAGGCCCCAAGGGGGCCAGGAGAGAGTACAGCAAGGCCAGTGACTCACACAGACCTGGAGCTTTGAACAGAGGACTTAATCAGTCACTGATTAGAGTGGCAATCAGAGCATAGGCTAATGTACAGCAGGGATGCTATAAGTGTAATTATACTTCCTGCAACGCTACTGAGGTGTATACTACCACTCACTGATATTTCTTGTAAACCCAGATTTGTTCTTCTGACTCACAGTTCATGTTTTCTGTCTTTTGCTCTCTAGCACATGCCCAAAAACACACAAACCCAAAAGAAAATTCAATTCCTCTGAGGTTATGCTTTTGTAGGCTACTTGAAAGCTTGAAATCAACTCAAATTGCAGTTTACTTCCATAAACAGGATATTTATTGTGAAGTAGGTGATACATAGCAGAATGGAACTTCATACCTTTTTCTCAGAAGTTTCTCCTAAAATTCTTTATAGGAAACATAGCTACTGTAGAAAGAGAAACAAACAAAATAATTGGAGTACAGCAACAGCATGAAAGAATGGTGTATTACATAGATTGATAGCATGATAGCTTAACCAAGATAAATTTGATTTTGTAAGAATTTGATGAGAAAAGTTTGAGTTCATACTGAAATCTCTGACTTTTGATTACAGACTTCAGTATCATGAGAAATCTGAGCAAAATTTGAGAACTCTTTGAGAACTCTTCTGAGACACTATTTTATCTTAATTGAGGGTATGCACGTGACGTCACCGTTACGACTGCGGTCACGTCCACTGAGTGGCAAAAGACTGAGCGGCAGAATTGGTTTTCAGCGTGAATGTCCCGAAAAACACACAAAACACATCCAAAACGGGAAAGTGCTTTGTGATTGACTGTACAAATAGCTTTGACACGAACCCTGAGGTATATATTTAAAGACCGCCGAAAGCTACAGAAAAAAAGAAGCAAATGGATCACTGTAATTCACAGAAACAACTTGACTTCAGCAGATAAACATGGATTTGCAGTAATCATTTTGTGTCAAATTGTTGGATTTTGAGGTAAAATCATACCGTATATATTGTATTGTTATATATTATGTTGACTCATCAATTAAATATTTTCCATCTTATATTCTGCATAATTGGGTGTTTTTCAATAAACAACAACACTGACAAAAACTATACTATAAAACTATATATGTTTTAGGGCTGGACAATATGACGATATAAAATTGATATAAGTGATTACGCGGATTTAAACCTACCTATATTGTAGTTATATAGGCTAAAATATTCACAGGCAGATTTGCTTTATGTGTCTCCCCGCCGTCGAAATCAGGCACATATAAATGTCAGGAGACACGATTCCTGGCTGCATGTCAATATCCATGGATTAGGTTTATTTGACAAGTTGTAAGAAACACATTCAATTCCAACCTTTAGTGTAATTCGTTAGTTTTACTCGCGTTTTCGCAGTTTCGCCTATTAAATCCAGTCACGCAGCAGGTTCTTTTGCCACTCAGTCCAGCTGAGGGAGCGCGCTTTCGGCGGGAAAGTGACGTCGATGCATACCCTCTATAGAGACAAAATAGAGACAAATATGGAAAACTAGAGTCTATTTTTCAGGGAAAACGTCTGAGAAGCAAGAAACATAAACTAACGTCTCAATTTGCCATATAAGAAAAACAACTGAGATTTTAGAGATCTCATTTGTGCTTTATCTTTACTATGGGAACACAGATACACAAACTTGTTCACCTATACTTTTATAAACCTCCAGTTGACTTCTGTTGTTCTTAAATTAAGCTTATTACCAGTCACTGATCATTACAGACATCTTATGGCATTTTTAGACTTCAATTAAGGCCAATATGATTTACCCAAAAGACATTAAAGTCAGTTTAATGGTGTTTTAGAACAACCGTGAGGACATTTCCAGAAATCCTCACCCATATACAATCACTTCTGTACAAGCAACTGACAAGAAAGTTAAGGCACAATTACACATTTAACTGTAGTTCAAGAACAGAACTCATGTCTTTCGCTAATTAACTTCACATTCCTCTCTGTCAGTAATGAAACACTCCTGCATGTGTCACAGAGGAGGTGCAAGAGGGCCATCTAAAGGCCTGGAGGAGAATGACATGCATAAATGTGCTGACTTTAGCAGGAACGCTTAGTTGAAACTACAGCAGCTATATAAGTGAGTGAACAGGGCTGTAGTGACAGTTGTGTGTGATTTGACAGGTTGACAGTCTCTAGTGGCCTGAACCAGCAGTTCATTTCTCTCTCTCTGTATCACTGCTGTTCACCCTGTAAAGTTTGTCACTCTGCCTACAACCTTAAGCCAAAGGACAAACACAGGAATGTGTAAAAATACTGTGCTCAAAATTACATCTGTTGAATTCAGAACATGGTTAAACGCACAGTAATGAATAATGTCGCTTTTCAGATGTGTTTTGCTACCAAACACACTAGAAATCACTTCCCTTTTGATCAATTACTCTTGCTTTTAAAAAATGTGAACAAATATTTGAAGATAATCAACAATAAAAGATCTTCATCGTTAACTCTCATCTTCATTCTCTGCTCTAAATATCACTGCCCAGGAAGCGCTGATGGCCTTTAATGAGCTGATCATCACATAATGTTAAATATAAGACTGATCTCAGAACAAGTTAAGAGGAAACGGACATCACTCTGTAGTTTTAATTTAGTAAAACCATTTGTGTCCTAGTGGTAAACACACATGCTCCAACATATTGAGCTGTGGTGACCATAAAAGTGATGTGAATTCAAAACCAACAGCGTTTCCTTACCCTTTTCCCACTTTCCAGTCCTCTCTGTACACTTAGATGAATAAAAAGAGGGACTTGTTTCTACCAAGTGTGCAAATCAGATGTCTGTCCATCATTTGTCAGCATACCTTCACAGAAATTGAGCACCAGAGATCAGGCTGTCATTCAGGACCTGATTGGTAGCTAACTGTCAAACTATTACACACAGCCAACCGCAGAAAGTCAGTAGACTGTTAGCCACAGCAGATGGCATCAGTATATTATGTATGGGGCTTAGATGGATAATTTATGAAGGTACAGCATCCTGATAAAACTAGCATCATCATATGATATCAGTGACTTTTTGTAAGCTTTTTTTTTTTTTTTTGTGAGTCAGCATAAATGGCATATAGTGGACTTAAAGCAACCGATCATCACTAACCTGGTATTTTTCCAGGTATCGAACACTTTAAAAAAATCCTCTAAAAAATGAATCAAAATAGTTCTGTAAGTTCTGTAAGATTTGTAAATGTTTTTGAAAAAATACAGTAAAACTGTAATATTGTGAATATTATTACAATTTAAGTGTCACATGATTCTTCAGAAATAATTCTAATAAGCTGATATGGTGCTTAAGTAATGTTTCTTATTATTATCATCATTATAAACATTATAAACAGCTGTGCTGCTAAATATTTATTCTGATAGAATATTCTTTGATGAATAAAAAATTCAATAGAACAGCATGTATTTGAAACATAAAACTTTTGTAACATTAAAAAAATCTTTACTGTCATGTTTGATTAATTTAATGCATCCTTGATGAATAAAAGTATTGATTTATGCACATGTAAATAAACCTGAACTGACTCCAAAATTCATGAGAGACTTCCCAGAACAGTGCTGCTTTAACGTACAATCAGTAATTTCCAAAGCTTAGTGACTTTCTGGGGTAAAATTATGGGTAATTTGATAGTATGTTATTGCAATCAGGGTTTGTTTTGTAGTTATATAACCTCCACTACATTCAGAGACTCAAGGGTAAGAAAATATTCCCCGTTCCACCCCTGTCCTATATACTGTAGACATTACGTTTTTCTCATTTTAAGACCATTATAAAAGAAGAAACTGAGAAGCATTTGCCACCTTGCCCACTGACACCAGGCAGAAAATCCCAATCTGTCCCCATCATCAGGTCACAGAGGTCAGACATCCATCTGCACTTCAGGGGTTCTGTTCATTAATCATTTCAGTGTTTCTGAACCGCTTGATACAAATTTGCTAATAGAATATACAGGGGACAATCTGTGCGACTTTTAACTAAAGATTTGTTTAAAGTACATTTTATATTACACATACACATCCTCAAGGAAGCTGACAGGACAAACAATGCAGCGCTGTGATAAAAACCATCAGTGGCATTGTGCCCTACAGTTTTACCATAGAATGAATCTTAAACTTTTGCAAATAATTTTTCTGTCAGCAAATGAAAAACACACTTCTTCCATTATTCAAAACAAGCAGTTCTGCCTCAAACTCATGCAATTGGAAGGGAGCGTTCAGTAGTGATTTCAGATGGTAGGCCTAATATTTCTTCGTACTGACTGACGTGGTTTTTACGTGCACTTCACACCAATGTATTGCCATGGCATCAGTATAAAACCCGTAATACTTTAATCATTTTTGTTAGTGCAGTTAGCTGGACTGTCTGAAAATGGAGTGCAGTATAGTTGTGTGGACGTTGTTCAGCCACCAGAGGGAGCTCTTACTTCATTTACGGTCCTCACAGTCCATCTTACAAAGATTGCTAATTCCAATCTATTATTATTTTTTGTTACAAATTATTAAATTAAGGTGGCAGTTTCGTGCCTTGCTGAATGAACCCCCCGAATTTCTATTTTCTACTTGAGTAGAACAGACCGTTAAGACGTTTGTGACTCATTGGTAAATCACCTCAAAGTACCCTGCAGATTTCCGGCGCAATTATCTTTGCAAAGCTCGGTAATTGTTTTACCGTCTCATTTTAACAAAGAGAACTAAATTATTGCTTCTAACTTTTACATTTAATGAGCAACATTTAAAAATCACTCAAGGTACAAAAAACAATGAATAATCAAATGTTATTTATTTGATATTTAAATCATACAGCTAATAAAAACATTGGTTTAAGGCAGACTAGCAGCGAGCATTAGCTGCAAGATGTAAAGTAAGAACAAATACAAGGCTGAATGTTATACTGTAGTATAATGAAGAAAAAAAAAAAATCAAAAAGCCAGACAATGAAACCCAAATTGTGGCGCTGCAGCTGTTGTACTAGAATGTGAGACAATCCAAACTGAAACAAACACTATAAAAACTCTCATTTTCTCCATTTATCAGTTCAGCACAAATGAAGAGAGATAAATACACAGGAAGTTCATGTAAGCATGTTTTTTTTGGGTTCATGATGAAAAGTGTGCATGTGTAAAAGTGTATGTGAGAGAGAAAACAGGGAGTGTATTTGGCGGTTTTCCACATCAGTTTTGCATGAAAAAGTATCATTGGTCAAAAGTGCAAATATCATTCCATAAGAAAAAAAAAAAAAAAAGCTTGGTAACCTAAAACTCAAATTGACCTTTTCTAAAGTGACTTTTTGCTAGTACAACCTTTGCTAAACTGTTGTACTACAGGATACAGCAGGAGGACATCACTAGCTAGACTGCTAATACTACAAATATCAATAACGTCACGCTAACACACCAGAGACGCAATCAATGTTCATCACCGCTAAGCCCTGGTAAGCTGATTAGAAATAAGTGTAATGGGTTTGTACTTAAGGCCAACACGAGCTTAGTAAGAAACATTCAGGGAAAACATTCAGTTGGGTCAACTGAGCACTGACCACGCTGGTTGGCCAACAAAACCCTTTCCCTGCGTTTTGAGAAATGCATCCTCAGTGCATCCTTCGGTCCAAATTAGGGTGGGTTTAACGCCTCTGAGATGCTTTTGTGAATCTGGAAAAAGTGTTTGCGGCGGCGATTAATCTTCTCGCCGTTTCTGAAATCAAATCCACATTTAATTGCTTATCTCACTCCATGGCATGCACTGCTATGAAAACCATGCTGGGGAAATCACAACATGGTTTCGGTCCTCTGGAGAGCCCAACCTCCAGAAAACATACATTTTACACACCAAAATGAGAAAGCAGTGGCGCCTGTCTGCACATGGAGAGGAAGCAAAGGATTGTGAGAGAAACAGTGTCTTTCATCCTCTCAACAGTCTGAACCCACCGTTTTGAACTTCATCTTGTCTTTCTACTATTTCTTTGTGTGGACATCTACAAAACAGAACAGGTGATGGCTTGTGTGTAGCGGACCTCAGTGACAGGAAAAGGCCTCTGCATGAAGAGGGATCTGTGGTACTGTGCTGTGGAGAAAAAGGTTTAGGGGAGATGGAGGGACACAGAAACATAATGGGAGACAGTTTCTGGGGTACAGAGGTAAGGCCCATATTCGTTTTCTGCTTCCCCTCAACAGGGGAAGAGATGCATGAGGGAGGGGTACAGTCCTGTTATCCTGGTCACTCAGTTTTCTTGGCCCAGGCCATGTCATCACTGCGTGGCTTCTGACCCGTCAATCTCTCGATCAACCACTCCATTGTCCGCCAAAAACCCACTCTGTCCAGCGGGTAGTTCAACCACCCTGAGGGAGAGAATGACAGAGAAAGAGAAGCGGGGCGTCATGCACCAATGTTTATAAAGGGACATCAATAGCAGGGGCTCACTTAGTGCCGTAGGCGAGTTAAGACGTTACCAAAATGGAGGGAAAACACTTTTTGACTTCTAAGTAGTTATTTATATAAGTGTAAGACTAGATAGTCAAGTGGTACACATTATAAGCAGAAAAGGGTTTTAAAATTGGACTTCACACTAGTGTTGGCAAAAGTATCGACTTCGGTATCAAGTGAAATTTTAAAAATGTGATGCTTAGAGCACTGTTACGTAGAATTGTAATTGGCCGTTGTGTTCACGTCCTCATCAGAAATGTCTGTGGTTGGCTACAATGATCAACGCTTCAAAAACATGTTATAAATAGACATCAATGATGCTCTTCACCAAGCGCTTGCACAGATACACACGTGAGCGTTTGCAAGCAGGCGTCTATCAGCAGACCTTTCCATTGATAGACGCCCGCTTTCAAATGCTCCCGCTTTCAAATTCAAACACTTCCATGTGCTTTCAAATGCTCCCAAGCGTTGATCATTGTAGCCAATCACAGACATATATGTTGAGCGCGTGAACACAACGGCCAATCAGCGCTCAAAGTGTCACATTTTTAAAATTTTCGACTCAAAGTCGGTACTTTTGACAACACTACTTCACACATTATATATATATATATATATATATATATATATATATATATATATATATATATATATATATATATATATATATATATTTTTTTTTTTTTTTAATGTAAATGATAAATGTTAAAAAGAGGTGTTTTACCAACAAAAGAAGAAATTCAACCCCCCCCTAAAAAAATGCATGTGAATTGGAAAAACACTCTTAAAAAAACTCCAAATTTAGTGGTTAAAAAAAATCCATGACATTTCAGCCGTTTAAGGCCCTCATCAGACACTGAACGCCCGAAATGTAATGTAAATAATACAAAATAATAATACAATTATTACATATATATTATTATTTTTTACTATCATTGCTTAGTTTGAAATGGAATACTTTGAAATGGAAGTAAAACTGAAAAAGGAACAAAAGTAAGGTGAAGCACACAGGCTTGATGCGTAAAACCAACCAGACACAATTCATTCCTTTCGCTGAATGACACACTTCTTTGAAAACTCACCAGCAAGAGAAAACAGAGAAATGCAAGCGAGAAAGAGAGAGAGAACAGTGAGAGGGCAAGACAAGCAAAAAGGAGAGAGCAAGGACAAAAGAGCAAGACAGGAAGAAAGAAGGGAAGGCACAGAGAACAACATCAAGAAGCAGTGAGACACAGAAGCTCCTGGATGGTGACTCCCAGGGGATGGACAGAAGATCAGGCGCTAGCAGTAGAGTAATGTACACACTTACTGCTATAAATATGTAGCAGCACCCCACCCCCAGCTAGCCCGCCTCAACTCCACTATGTGTACACACACACACACACACACACACACACACACACACACACACACACACTGTTGTGCTCATAGACATACATTCCATTGGGTTTTGACAAGAAAACCATTTCAACAATACATGAACAAGGTATTTAGACGTTTAACACACAACGTTCAAAGTAGAGATACACCAATGTATATCAGCCAGGACGACTAATCAGGAATTTGGCCATTTTGAGATTATTGGTTGATAATCATGCACACTTGAGCGATTAACAGAAGACTTTATCTCTCCAATTTGTCAGTTCCAAATTCTGCTGACAGCTTTATTCAATGGATAGTAAGTGTATTTTTTATTTAAATGTGGAAAATGTAATCATGTAAATGTTTTACTCTCATTTCAACAATTTTGTGTTCAGTTGCATCAGAATTATAGAATTATATCGGCCACTGGCCACTCTGCCTTCTAGATATCGGCATTGGTCAACCATTAAAGTTCACACACAGGTCCTGTTTACACCTGGTATTAAGATGCGTTTTTGTTGATCGGATCACAAGTAGACAAGGGAAACACATTCCCGTTTACACCTGATGTTTTAATCCGTCTCTTTTGTCCACTTTCAACCACTTCTGTCCTGATTTCTTCTAGGGGAGTGTCTATAGGCAGGTAAATGTATGTTGTTTTTCCAGATCTTTCAATCTAATGGACAAAAGAAGCTTTTGCGATTTACATACGAACTCGCACGGAGACTGTGGAAAAACATACGGAGAGCAGCAGCTTTCGTTTCTGCTTGTATAGCTGCAAGACCACACCGAACGAGGTGAGTGCATGTTAGAAATCAGGAATGGTGAGAGAACATTGTGCTTGGTATGTTTTTCATCTTCAAACCAAACTTTGTTCTTCATCTGACAAAGTTTAAATCCCATCTGGCTAGTGTGCTTCCCATAACGTTTATGCATTAGGTCAGTAAGTGCAGTAAAAGCAATCCGGTCGAATGCGTTTTCGACTACCTCTGGAAGTTCTCAAAAGTGGACAAACTCAAAGCATTTTAGACCCAGTTTACACCTGTATTTAGCGTCATAGTAATTTAATGTTTATATATTTTAAACACTGAATCGCTATAGAATCGCGATTAATCCGATTCTTTGCATTTTACATCGATTATCGACCGAAATAAACGATTCACGATTCAAAAAACATGTTTCAAGATCGATGCATATGCATCGTCAGAATTTGTAATCAGTGCATCGAGAAAACGAGTGAATCGTTACACCCCTACTAAAAACTAGGTAACAGACACAGAAAAAAATATTAATTATTAAACACTTTTTGACTTTTTATCATAAAAAAAAAAAATATGACCATGATAATATCTACTATATGAACTATACCATGTTTATTTGGACATGCACCACAGTAGTATGGCTGGATGGTATATATAAAAAGATCTCAAATATTTCAATATTTTATATATACACATCTCAATATTTATGCATTTGCTACAGTATTACAACCAACTACATTCATTATACTTTAATGCAATAACTACAACAGTAAAAATCTAGCTATATATTAAGCCGTTTTAACACAATATAAAAGGCCCTTGTAATAAACAGCAATATTTCCATATACGGATCTATATACAGACCAATAAGGTTTGTTCTCATGCCTAAATTAAAGGTGCCATCGAACTGAAAATTTAATTTACCTCGGCATAGTTAAATAACAAGAGTTCAGTACATGGAAATGACATACAGTGAGTTTCAAACTCCATTGTTTTCTCCTTCTTATATAAATCTCATTTGTTTAAAAGACCTCCGAAGAACAGGTGAATCTCAACATAACACCGACTGTTATGTAACAGTCGGGGTGTACGCCCCCAATATTTGCATATGCCAGCCCATGATCGAGGCATTACACAAGGGCAAAACGTCTGGATCTGTGCACAGCTGAATCATCAGACTAGGTAAGCAAGCAAGGACAACAGCGAAAAATGGCAGATGGAGCAATAATAACTGACATGATTCATGATAACATGATATTTTTAGTGATATTTGTGAATTGTCTTTCTAAATGTTTCGTTAGCATGTTGCTAATGTACTGTTAAATGTGGTTAAAGTTACCATCGTTTCTTACTGTATTCACGGAGACAAGAGAGCCATCACTATTTTCATTTTTAAACACTTGTAGTCTGTATAATTCATAAACACAACTTCATTCATTAAAAATCTCTCCAACAGTGTAGCATTAGCCGTTAGCCACGGAGCACCATCAAACTCATTCAGAATCAAATGTAAACATCCAAATAAATACCATACTTGCGTGATTAGACATGCTGCATGACGAACACTTTGTAAAGATCCATTATATTATAATAGGGTTATATTAGCTGTGTGAACTTTGTTTATGCTGTGATAGAGTCGAGAGCTCGGGAAACGTTCAGCACCTTTAAGTAAAGTTGAGCTTCCATTTGCCATATTCATGTCCTATGCATGTTGTGTCTCTTCAGAAGACTTGTTTACACTTTCGTTAAAATTTTTTTAAAACATCAGTTTTGGTGGAATGGATTTTCAATGGAGAGCAACAAATCTTTCAGATTTCATTAAGGATATCTTCATTTCTGTTTCAAATATTAACAAAAGTCTTATAAGTTTGGAATAACATGGGGGCAAGTAAGTGATAAAGTGGTTGAACTATCCCACTATTATCCCAACTATCCCCCCCCCCCCCCAAAAAAACATTAAAATTATCCCGATATTCACAATTTTGATACATCACAAATAGAATGGTATTCTTTGAGGTACAATGGTATATGAATATGGTAATCCTTCAGAACCAATTGAAAGTACCATGTTATTACTACCTGACACCGTTATTGTACCATGGTACCGCCACAGTACTTTTTCCAGCGATCCCCAATTATGACATCACATGGTCATCCACTGCCCTAGTATCTTTGTATATAAGCACCACACTGTTCCTTGGTCACAGCTCCGTGTGTGTGTGTGTGTGTGTTTGTACCCTTTCTCTACAGTGACCCCTTTGGTGCAGGAGGAGAGCAGAACAGCTCATCATGTTTGTTTGATTTTTCATCTTTGTCAAACCCACCGCCCCCCCTGCCCAAGCCTATTTGTTAGCACTGACAGCAGGTTAGCATTAAATATACATGGAGGTTGTCAGCCACTGGCACACACAAAGGCGGGCCCCGGCCCCCGGGGACTCGGGCAGGGAGGGTGGAGGAGCAGGGCTCATGCAGAGAGAGACTCCCAAGCGTGCGCGTATGTGTATGCGCGTGAGAGAGAGAAAGAGAGAGAGACCCTTTCCTCTCCCTTCATCAGCGTCTCCCAGTGGGATCAGGGAGCAGCAGTGGAAAGGAAAGAGGGAGGGTCAAAAGGACCGGTCTGTGCTCTGGAGCATGCGTGCACACACATCTGTCGTCCACTGGGGCGCAGGGTGACGCACAAGCATCCGTGCTCCCCTCTCTCCCAGAGACGCAAGTCGCATACTGAGTGCTCGAGCTATCATGGGAGTTTAATGCCTTCACACACACACACACACACACACTTATGTGCAAACACACACAGCTGACTTTAAAAAGTTATTTTAACCCACTCTTTACAGCTACTGGCGATGCAGGCCACGCTCCGTGGAAGAATCCTTGCCAGATACTGTAGGTTAGCGTGATCAACTACATAAAAGACTCTCAGAGGAACTAAACCTCCCTCACGTGAATCTGATCCTGTACGTATTGTTGTTGTAAAGATGCCTACGGGACTAAATGATAGTTCACCTAAAAATGAAAATCCTGTCATCTTTTTCTCACCATCATGTTGTTCCAAACCTCTGTGACTTTGAAGAATGCTTCCAATGTTTTTGTCCATACAATAAAAGTCAATGATGGCATTCATAGCTGTTTTGGACCCCATTGAATTTCACTGTACAGACATTTTTCAAAATATCTTCTTTTGTGCTCTACTGAAGAAAGAAAGTCATGACATGAGGGCGAGTAAATGATGACAAAGCTCAATTTTGATTGAACTATCCCTTTAAGACAGCAATAACGCAAGGCTTCCACCTCATCGAACAAAGTATGCGTGTGTACCTGTAGTGATGCAGTAGTACGTCTCATGTGGCGACACATGATGGATCCGGTGGTGCTTTCGTGGCAGCACTAGGTGGCAGTCCTGCAGTAGTGTGACCCAGCGTGGCAGGCCGAAGTAGGAGTGGGACCACTTGTGGATCTGATTAGTCATGGTTACAAAGACTGCCAACGCAAAAACAAAACATTCCCAGGGGTAGGACTCTGCAAGGGCATCTGGGAAAGAGAGATAGCGTAAGAGGGAGGTGGAGGGAGAGATAGAAGAACAATGGCAAAAGGTGAATAGAGAGAGATAAAATTATATGCAAATGAACACAAAATGCCTTAAAGTGACATGCCCTAAACTTTTTAATTAAGTACTAGCCTAACCTTTTAGCATGTGAAACATCAATCAAATTGACCTTTCAACTTTCTTAGTATTGAGCAGATCATCAGCAACACAATGTTAGTGGAAAAAAAAACTTTTTATCCAATGGAAATTCTGTCATCATTATGTTTTTCTAAACCTGAATGTCTAAAACCACGAATGGGAATGGGATGAATGCTGACAAGCTTCAAAAAAGAAAAAAAAGGGGCCATTGAGGCTTGTGAGTGATATTCCAAGTCTGCAAGAAACAAAACGGAATTTACACTGATCAGGCATAACATTATGACCACCTTCCTAATATTGTGTTGATCCCCCTTTTGCTGCCAAAACAGCCCTGACCCATTGAGGCATGGACTCCACTAGACCCCTGAAGGTGTGCTGTGGTATCTGGCACCAAGATGTTAGCAGCAGATCCTTTAAGTCCCGTAAGTTGCGAGATGAGGCCTCCATGGATCGAACTTGTTTGAATCAGCACATCTCACAGATGCTTGATTGGATTGAGATCTGGGGAATTTGGAGGCCAAGCCATCACCTCAAACTCGTTGTGCTCCTGAACCATTTTTGCTTTGTGGCAGGGCACATTATCCTGTTGGCAGGTGGCCTCTAAGTAGGTGTTACGTGTCAAAGTAACATTCCAAATGGATGGCAGGACCCAAGATTTACCAGCAGAACATTGCCCAAAGCATCACACTGACGCCGCCGACTTGCCTTCTTCCCATAGTGCATCCTGGTGCCACGTGTTCCCCAGGTAAGCAACAACACAGTGCACACACCCGGCCATCCACTGTTGGGCCATGCCCACTTTCGGTGGTGGACAGGGGTCATCATGGACACCCTGACTGGTCTGCTTTTGAATTTGGAACATTTGGAGATGCTCTGACCCAGTCGTCTAGCCATCACAATTTGGACCTTGTCAAACTCGCTCAAATCCTTACGCTTGCCCTGCTTGTAACACATCAACTACTTTGAGGAAAAAATGTTCACTTGCTGCCTAATATATCCCACCCACTAACAGGTGCCGTGATGAAGAGATAATCAGTGTTATTCACTTCACCTCTCAGTGGTCATAATGTTATGCCTGCTCGGTATATATTTACTTTAAATGAATGAAAAAATAAATCACTCAGGACATTCCGCTAAACTTTTCTTCCTAGTGAAAAGAAAGTCATATAGGTTTGGAATAACATGAGGAAGACAATTTTCATTTTTTGGCTGAGTTGTTCCTGTAACCCATGCAGAGCAAAAATGGAACTGAGAACATTTTACCCTTTTCAAACCATATTCTCATTTGTCGATTTCCCAATTTTAGGTATTTTAAGATGAATGTGGGACACACTGACGGCTCCAGGACAAGGAGCCACACTCGGGTCACACTCATTGGTTCTAAAATAGTCACGCTGACTCACTCTCACGGTACACTGGAAAAGTGAGTGGATGTGTGTGTGTACCTGGTGGGTAGGAGAGGAATTTATAGGCCATGTGGGCCAGAGGCAGGATGGTGATCATGCAGTTGTCTCCATTAGTCTCTATGAAGTCATGCCGTGTGATGGCCGTCGGATCAATGTGGTGCTCCCGGAACGGGCGAATAAATGCCTGAATGGAAAGAGAGAGGTAAAAAGAGAGAGGGGGAGCAGGGGGAAGGGAGGTTAAGGTTCAATTGAAAAATGGGAAGAGATGTCTAGGACTGTGATTTAGAACCATTACCCTGTGGTAATGAACGGGTACGTCTATGATATAGACACTGGAGGATCAAGCTAGAAGCTACTGTTGTATTACAGATTACAGAGACACTAAACAACTCCAAGAACACTGGATGTGCATTTTAAAATGCTCATCCAGTGTTCTTAGAGTTAAGATATGAGAAAGAAGAGGAGTTTAAACTAAAATATTCATTACAGAAACATCCTCTGCTTCAAGTTTCCCCACTGATAATGAGCCATAAACCCACAGAAAATCTGTGTGCAGAACTCTTCAGTTCTACACATTTGACATCCTTGCATGCTTTTTTATTAGATATGAGCTAATTTAATTTAATCATCTTTTAGCTACCAGTTAGAATAGGTCACAATGGTCGACTGCAACAACTGACTAGTTGATTAGTTAGCTTGACTAGTTTATCTATTATTTTCATTTGTATATCTTCATTTCATTATATATTTAAATTGCATGTTGTACTTTAGCAGTAAAACTGCATCAAATGTCTGCGTTTTGTTGGCAATCGGCATGCAAGTGCATAAAATGTAAACACGAACGTTTTTGTTCCCTTTTTATTTATAACGATGTCACAGCTTTCAGACGATCTCTACGTAAAAGCTTTGTGCGCTCGTGATTCTTTAGCTCCGCCCACGACAGGCACGCACGCCTCCAGGAGCTCGGCTTTTTTCAGAAAGACTTGGTAGTCTTTTATCATCTTTTATGAATATGATAAAACTGAAGACTTTTCAGAGATATGAAGGATGCAATATTACTCTATAGCAGTGGTCGCCAACCCGTCGATATTTATCACTGTTCCAGTAGCTCGTGAAAATAACAGAAATATGAGTACAAAAATACATTACATTTCTCCAATCTTTGTACTGTATTTTTGTATTTATTTTTATGTTATTTTCGGGAGCTACTGGGACAGACAAAGGCAAATAGCCCACACATGTCTGAGTCTGTAAAAGGCCGTTTTAAAGAGGCCAAAAATGCTGAAGACAAACGCAAAAAGGAGAAAATTCTGTAGCAGGTAGAGCAGCTCACTGTTCATGATGCTCGAAATATAGGAAGAAAATATAAATTTGGGGGTGAATTGGGTGTGAGGGCTTATATGAATGCATCTCTAAAAGGAGATCAGTCTTCAGAAAGATTTCGATGGCAATGGCATTTTATTTTCCTCTTACCTCAGAATAAAGTAGCTAATTATTAGCGCGTTTCAGCTTTGTTTACAGCGGTAACCAACGAAACACTGTATCACTGCTGCTCCATAAGCGCCACCTGCTGTCAGAGAGTGAATTTACGTCCCATTCAGTCTGCTGTTTTTGTTTCATGCTTTTTTGTGTGTAGCGTTTATAATTTCACAAAGATAAAGTCAGACTGTTCTATTTTTGCTTTAAATCTTGAAATTAAATCTAATTCAAAAAAAAAAAATAACTGCTCATGCAACGTGCGTAGCATCTTTGTTTGGATTGTGATTAAAAAGCAGTGGTTCCCTCTAATTTGAAATGGCTATGTATTTTTGTTTATTATAATAATAATATTAATAATAAATATCTGCAACCAGTATCAGAATCGGCCAATTTGCTTGTAGAAAATAAATAAATAAATAAATCAGAAGCTAAATAACAGTTAGGCCACGAAAAAAAAAAAAAAACTAAACATAATCTGGGCTGTCTTTTTCTATCAAGTAGATCTTGTCTTTCAAAAAGGTCGAGGTCAGGGATCTTGGGCTTAAAAAGGTTGGTGACCACTGCTCTATAGGTACTCAAGATTAACTTGAGATTGGCAGAAACTGTGTGCGATCCCCCTCTTTAAAAAGTTTGCATTGTAAAAAAAACTTCAGGAAAAGTTGTCTCTTTAAGTGTAGTCCCATTAAAAGCAACTCTGTTGCAGCCAAATGCATTTTTGAGCATTTTGCCACAAGAGTTGCAATCGTAGGACAGCATGTCAAGTAAAAAATAGCCCAACCTTTTAAAACCAAGTGCATTCTGTTCCATTTCATTGAACTCGTCTAGAGGTTTGCAAACACAAGAATGTGCCTTGTGTAAAGTCTCCCTAAGAAAAACATGTCCAGAACAGAGTTAGGTGAACCCAATCCAGCCTCATTATTTATTATACAGTACTTCTAGTTAAGAATTAGTCCAACTGGTGGTTCAGGTAACCCATCGACTAAGCAATTTTATAAATATGCCCTTTTGCACATCCATACCAATAAAAAGTGTAGAACCCCCTTTACCATGTTTACTTCCATTCCACAGATTTTCCACAAAAATCAGCATTGAAAATGCGAAAAAGCAGATTTCACCCAGGTCTGGTGGTAAGACAGGGTTGGGTGGGGTTAGATGTTGACTGATAGACTCAAATTGGCGCGTTGGCGGTACTAGGGCCTAAATGAAAGATGACGCATGCGGCACGAGCTACATGTTACGAAGCGGAGAGATAACCTAGCATTAAACAGCACTTCCCCACGGCTCAGATCCAGCATCATGAAAAACCATAACCCAGCAGCACCTGTCACTCACGCCCAGGAGCGCTGCTTTGAGACGGGCGCCCGTCTGCGACCGCGCGGGTGCCGCAAAATGAAAGGGAGTAAGAGAAAGGATGGTATAAGCACAAAGGAAAATACAAGAATGAAGGTAATTTATTTTCCACATAAAAAGGAGGAATCGTTTGGAGCCACATTACCATAGCGTTTCAGAGACAGAGCGCAGGGGGAAAAATGTCATTATCGCGTGTTTGTGGGCTGAACTCAATCACACCTATATCTGAGAGAACGTGGCGACACTCTGCTGGAGCGGAGAAAACTATCTGTTGATATTTCGACAATTATGTTCCCTCCTGTTCTCCTCGTTTCCTTTCCGTCTCTCTGTGCGCGAGATTAAAAGAGCGCTAAGCCCCAGACAGCACACAGTGTGCATGTCGACTCACCGGCACGCTGCGGCAAACCTGTGCCTCGCCGCCGCTAATCCCACACCGTTTAACGGCCTGCCTCGCCTCGCCTCGCCTCGCCCGCCTTCTGCCTAATCACGACTCACATCTTCGGATTGCCCTAGCAACCCAGCCAAAGACCGGAGCCCGTCCTCCCCCACCCTTAACCTAGAGCGCACATTAGAGATCCATTTCATTTCTCTTGCCTTTTTTCCTCCTCCCTACGCTCTTTGCTCTTAAGTGCCTGTTTAATCACGGTCATTAATGATTCTCCCTCAAGTTAGTGCTTCTTGTTTGAACATGTGGACAAAAAGCCATATATATCGGTCTGCTAAGTGCCGCCTTTAATCTGCTGGTTAAGGGTCTTAAAGCGCTGCGTTCTGGATGTCTGTAAATTCCCTCGCTTTTTTTGAAGTTCGATCACTCCCAGGTGGCGGATCCTAATTATCCTCGACAGCAGAAGGATCGGCGGTGGCTGCGGAGCCGAGTGGAAACCCCTTCACGGTGGGGAGGTGTGGCCGAGCCGTTTTACAGCACAGACGGACAATGATGAAAGCGAGAGAACGCGGGCCCCTCTGCGGTAGCCGGACGGAGGCATTCAGATGACCTGCTCTTGGCCTCAAACAGTCTTGACCATGTAGGACAAATCAGGACCTCAATGACCAGCATGTAAACACAGCCCCCTTTATAAAAGCAAAAATAATGGTACTATAATGGAAATTATTATAGATTTTTCAATTATCAGTATCAGTCAATATTGAATATTTAATTGTACATAGGCTACTCATTTTCGCAATTTTTACATTTAGATTACCATTTTCCATCATCTAACAAAGGGTTAAAGGGTTAGTTCACCCAAAAATGAAACTTCTGTCATTAATTACTCACCCTCATGTTGTTCCTGTAAGACCTTCATTCATCTTTGGAACACAAATTAAGATTTTTTTTTTTTTTAAACTAAGATATCTTTTTTATCCCCCTTAGAAAGTAATGTAATTACCATCATTCAAGGTCCAGAAAAGTAAAGACCTCATTAAAATAGTCAATGTGACTACAGTGGTTCAACCTTAATGTTATGAAGCGACGAGAATACTTTTTGTGTGCAAAAGCAAAACAAATATCACAATTTCTTTTCTACCCAGTCAGACATGTTCGCAGTTGACGGTGTTAATGCAGTTCTGTGCTTCTGTGTTTACCCCCGAACGCCGGCACAGTATTACAGGTTTGGAACGACATGAGGGTAATTAATGACAGAAACTTCATTTTTGGGTGAACTAATCCTTTAAAGTTAATCTTTAAAAACACTAATACTTTTATAAATCTGTTAAATGTAATCTTTAGCAAATCTCAATATGATCCATTTTTCACACTATATTATGACTTGATTAAAACACTAGCCTCAAGTACCTTATTGCTTTTATAAAACGGTTACCACACAATGCAAATATTAAAGCCAAAAATATGTATCAATGCAACTTTCATGAAGTAAAATCACTAAAAGCCTTTCTTCCGCCAGAAAAAAATAGTCCCTGACCGTGAACAGCAACAATCATTACGCCATTAGATGGCAGCAAAGACTGTCTTTATGAGTGTGTCAGTCAGTAGCAAAGACTTTTCCACTAAAAAGACTTAATTGTTGTGAACAGAACAAGACGAACTGACAAATGCTTTGACTAGCATTGTCAGTCACGGGAAAACCCCTTAACTGTTAAAAGGACAAGATAATACATCGGACATTTAAACAGATTTTTTATTATGAACATAGGATTGACCTGAAGGAAAATGCTAAATCTGAATGCAGGTAATAAACTCGCTCAATCGATCTCTTTCTCACAATACTCTTCTAGTTCTACATAATACAGTAAGCTTCAATGAACAATATCAATAAGAACAAACAAGAGTGGTTGCTAAGGGTGTTGTGTAGTGATACACAGAACCGTTGGGTGAAGCGGTCATAGCCGCGTTTTATTGTGAATAAAACAGCTATTCATCAATCAGAATCAAGGACAGGAACTAACCGTTTTATAGTTTTATTTAGAAAACAATAAAGAATTTTAATATTCTATAGCTGATAATTTGGCGTTGCACAGTATAAAGCGGCATAGCACCCACCCAGACCTCTATGACACAATCTCTATGCAGCACACATCAGCCAGAGAACAATAGGAAAAATTGGTGTTACTCAAAGAACAGGCCTCAAACTGTGAAAATTTCATGGTCACACACATTGTCAGGTGTATACTGATCATTGCTAAACCTGTATACTTGTCATTTCCTTTCACAGTAATCAAATTTAACACTCCATTTTTTCAGAAGTAGCCTAATAATTGGCACACGGGACCAGATTTAGCTTAGGTTAGCCATTTTTCCACTGCCAGTCTACTGCCCCCTTCCACATAATAGCACAATGACCCCTGTCAGCACAAAAACACATAAATGCTCCCAGATTCATGGCCCCTACTTGTCTGACAGAGAAAGCAAGTGTCGGCTGCTTTTTAATTGGACAGCGAGGGGGTGACCTTTTCTCTGATTGGGCAAGGAGAGTGCGACCGTACTATGCATTAATGCAACCCTCCTGAGTATCTCCAGCACCCTTTGGGGTTAAGAGTGGGTGGGGTTAAGATGTGGCGCTCCAGGAAAGCAGGAAGGGCTGAAATCCCCAGGGTGGAGATGGCATTTTACACTCGCCGTTTTTGAGCCTGGTAAACCACAACAGGCCAATAGAGCAAAAGCTGATATGAAAATTAAACAGGGTAATTTGTTAAAATCAAACAAGATACTACGCTTAGAGACCACACTGTGCATATGAATGCATGAGTGTGCCAGAAACATGGTGCCATTGTACCTAAACGTGCCCACATGCCTACAGCCAATCACATTCATATGGCAGGGCAGTATAGGGACAGTACATCTGAAGTACTGATCTATGCCTTGGTTCTTACCTTTCCAATTATTGGGATGTCCACCGAACCCCATGTATCAGCTCCCCAATGTACCATCCCAGACGCAAAGTCTGCTGTCACAATACCAGTCACTTTGAGAGAAAGCAAAAAAATAAAGAATGGGGTTGAATTTATTGAGTAGTGAAATAAAGGTGACCATGACATGGCAAAACAACGTCCACTACAACTGATGGGTTTCTCTACAGATAATGACAGCAGAACTTTATTAGAAAACAAAGGAAACGCATGAACAGAAAGGTCACAAAGAATGTAAGAATTACCGATGCCAAAGATGATTTTGTAGATGTGCACTGTGGAGAAGTTGAGGAGGAGGAAGGAGAGGTTTACAATGAAGAGTGAGAGGCACAGAATCACACAGATCCACTCCTGCAGCCGCTTTCCTACAGGGATAACAAACACATAAAAGGTACATGAGCACAAATAAAGAGACAATGCATATATGACATCAATAAATCAAGTTTTATTTTAATTTCAACAACATAGGTAGGATAACTAGGAATTTGAAGTCTGATAATAATTATCTTTAATTTAATGTATTGGCTTAAAGGATTAGTTCACTTCCGAATGAAAATTTCCTGATAATTTACTCACCCCCATGTCATTCAAGATGTTCATGTCTTTCCTTCTTCAGTCGAAGAGAAATAAAGGTTTTTGAGGAAAACATTCCATGATTCTTCTCCATATAGAGGACTTCAGTGGGACTTCCAGATTCCGTGCAGCTTCAAAGAGCTCTAGCGAAACAATGTCATTTTTAAAAAAATAAATAAAAATGTAAATACTTTTTAACCACAAATGCTTGTCTTGCACTGCTCTGCGATGAGCCATGCATTACGTTGAAAGGTCTTGCGTGACGTAGGCGGAAGTACAGTGGTAGGGCGTAAAACTTCATCTAATTTTCTCCTCTAACTTCAAAATTGTCCGATATTGTTGTTTTACCTTTTTTTTTTTCCCCGTAAAGGCCGTTTGGCTTAATCTTTCCATGTTCGCTTTGTAGACACTGGATTAGTACTTCCGGCTTCGTCACGCAAGACCTTTGTAAAGTGATTACGTCATGCGTGCGGATCGCAGAGCTAGTGCAAGATGAGCATTTGTGGTTAAAAAAAGTACATAAATTATCTTTTTTTTTTTTAGAAAATTACAGATCGTTTCGCTAGACAAGACCCTTATTCCTCGTCTGGGATTGTGTAGAGCCCTTTGAAGCGGCATTCAAAACTGCAATTTGGACCTTCAACCCATTGAACCCCACTGAAGTCCACTATATGGAGAAAAATCCTGGAATGTTTTCCTCAAAAACCTTCATTTCTTTTCGACTGAAGAAAAAAAGACATGAACATCTTGGATGACAAGGGGGTGAGTAAATTATCAGGACATTTTCATTTAGAATTGAACTAATCCTTTAAATATTGTGGGAATAATTTACTTATTGGACTAATACCAACAGCACTAAAAAAGTAGTCAATGCAAAAGTTAAAAGAATTCTAAAAAGTAATAAAAGGTGTATGAGATACAACAGATTGCAAAAAGACATCCTTCTGAAATAGTTGGTCAAGTAGTCGACCATAATGACCCATTACATCAGGAGAAAAAGGGATAGTTCGCCCAAAAATGAAAATTCTGTCATCATTTACTCCCTCTCAGTTTGTTCCAAACTTGTATAAATGTCTTGGTTCTGCTGAACACAAAGGAAGATAGTTGGAAGAATGTTTGTAACCAAGCAGATCTTGCCCCCATTGGCTACCATAGTAGGGGGGAAAATACTATGGTAGTCAATGGGGGAGAGATCTGCTGGTTACAAATATTCAATAAATTTATTACAGGTTTGGAACAATTTGAGGGGAGTAATGAAGACAGACCTCTGATTTCACAGACAAGGCTTAAGCTAGTCCTAGACTTAAATGCATGTTTGAGCTGTTTTAACTGAAAACAGCTTGTACTGGCAGATCTTAAAATGTCAGTGCCATTGTTTTTTCTCAAGATGCACACCAGTAATGTTTTTTTCTAGGGTACGTTTATAAAAGCTACTTAAATACCCTAATTGAACTAAGGCCTAATCCTGGCTTAGTCTAAGCCCTGTCTGTGAAATTTTTGGGTGAACTATCCCTTTAAGGGCAAAAAATTAAACTAAAAAGAAAGATAACTCAAAATGCTATCTTCTCTTGAATGTTATTAATTCTCCTTAGTAACAGTATATTTAACTACAGTGTCCACTGCGAGGTCACAGATGGCAGCGAACCGACATCTCTCAAAAGTAGAAAAGGTCATTGGGGTCGGCGGACAGGAGACAAGCTGAACGTGTGTAACCGTGTGTGTGTGTCCCATTATCTTGCATGCTCAGGAGTAATCGATTAGACTAGGACAAGTTGTAGGCAGAGGCGAGGGTCAGGATCTCTTGCGATGGTGCGTTTGCCTGACACAGCTAAACGTCCCAGGTCAGGGCAGAGGGCACTGATGGAGGGGCCACAACGGGCACTGTTCGGACCACCATGACAGCGGCGTGGCACGGCGGGCGGCCGTGGAGGATGATTAAAGTGCTAATGCATTATTCACAACAGAGTAGAGAATTAGTCTATATGGACACCGGCCACATCTACATGTCCCCATCTCTCCACAGCCTACATTCAATCTCCATTTTTAAAAGCTTGCATATTCAGTATCTAACTGCATTCTACCACATCTGAGTCTTTCGTTCTCTTACTGCGGCTCTTTCTTCTCATTCCATCGCTCTCTCCTTCGCTCTCCTGTTGGGCGGATGTGGGCATGGAGAGGCGCAGTGGACTCAGCTCTTTTGAAAATTTAATGCCATTAGAGGAGCCGTCCTGAGTGGATTGGGAACGTGAGGAGGTTGAGAAGAAGATATTGATGACAGCTATTTATAGCACCTCAGTGGGCCAGCCAACACCGTGTGCCTGAACGATGGACCACAGTTCTTATAATGCACTCACAAGCCTGCGTTATATCACAATTACGAGAGCACCAACCTATGGCAACCTTAACTGAACAGATTGTATCCCACAATGCACCCTGTGATCAATCCAGGTTTTGGTGCAGACTTCAGTTCGATTGACTGTAAAGTTGATTGCTGGATTAGTTTGAAAGCTGTTGGTTTTACACCAAAAAACCAAATGCTGGGATTAAAATGAAATAAAACCAACCATTGTACAATCTGTGGCCGAAGTCAACTGCCATTGATTACATATATTATGCTTTGTTGCCCTAATGGGACAAGTTTTTGCATGTTTTAGTACGGACAATGCAATACAATCTGTTTTGTTTTGCCTTTATTAATAATACATACCCTTGGATACACTTTAACAATAGCATTCAAATCATTAACATCAGTTAATGCATTAGGTCTAGTCAATTGACAACCCTTTTTACAGCATTAATCTATGTTAGTTTATGAGTTGTTAACTCATGTTCATTCACAATACATTAAATAATGTTAATACAGAGGCCTTTAACCCTGCTCCTGGAGACCTACCGGCCTGCAAACTTTATATCCAACCTGCTTCAGCAGACCTGAATTTCACACCAATGTGGTTTTCAAGTGATCCTAAAGAGCAGGGTTGGGAAACGAAAATCAATTCTAATCCTGGAATCAGATACAAGTTCAGGAATCAGATACTTGTTATAAAGCTAATCGATTCCTGTGTGCGCATTTTAGTGTGGTTTTAAGCTATTCAAGCACAAGAAGAGGCGAAAGAGAACTCAATTCGGCACTCGCATGCCGTTTTCTGTTCTGGGCACATCCAGAGCGTGCGGAGAAAAAGCCACTTCTCATTTAGTATACTGAATTATATACATAAATGCTGAATTGAGTTTCTCTTTCTTCTTCTGCTTGAACGGACAAATACACACAAAGTTATATCAAAATATCCTCGTAAACACAGTTGGTTATGTCTTAGGGCATTTTCACAGCTGTAGATCATTTGCTTTGCTCCAAAACAGGGACTTAATTTGTTACAATGTTGCACTTTCTTCTTTGTTTGGTTAGCTTTCATAAGGCAACATTTCAAAGTGTACCAAAATGTGTTTATGCTAATCATATGCAAGTAAAACTGTCCCCTTATTGGTCAATTTCCCCTGTGTCATCCATCAAGATGATTGACAAGTTCGCTCGATATTATTGTGGCTTTATTTGTGACTGTTGCAATCATTTCGGCTGTTCAATTATAGTATTAATGCTGCGATAAATTCAAACGTGCTCCCTCTGGATCTCCCAGAACTAGGCCAACTGTGTCGAGACACGATTCAAATAAACACTATATGAATGTTATAATGACCAGGAATCAAGGCTTTGACCGGGAAAGCATTCTTGCACGGAGAAGAGCGATTACACAACATTTTAAGATGAAGAGGCACTCTTTGGTTTTCAACTACAGTAACTAATGTGCTCACTCACAGAATCAAAAACTGCTGCATTTTATATAACACATTTCCCATTATGAATTATGATATCGTTTGGTTCGTTGGTCCATTGGGTTGGATCCCTTTCACATCTCAAGCGAACCGCCCCAGAATTTGTTTGCAATCGGGCCGAGATCACCCCGTTCAGGCGGTCTTGGAGCGATGGTTTTGGTGCGGGTCTGAGCGTGATTGCCGTGTTCACATATACCTAAACGAACCAAACCAAGGGAGAAAACGCATCAGGTTCCAAAACGCCACGTCGGGGTCAATAATTCTTAGGGGGCAGTCGTGGCCTAATGGATAGAGAGTCGGCCTTGTAACCCAAAGGTCATGGGTTCGAGTCTCAGGTCCGGCAGGGATTGTCAGTGAGGGGAGTGAATGTCCAGCGCTCTCCCCATCCTCAATACCATGACTGAGGTGAGACCCTTGAGCAAGGCACCGTACCCCCAACTGCTCCCCGGGCGCCGCAGCAATGGCTGCCCACTGCTCCAGGTGTGTGTTCACGGTGTGTGTGTTCACTGCTGTGTGTGTGCACTTGGATGGGTTAAATGCAGAGCACAAATTCCGAGTATGGGTCACCATACTTGGCCACATGTCACTTCACTTCACAAAACAAATGCTCAGGTGTGAACACACTTTTAAGTGAACGTAAACATTTGGGAAAGAATATGCATGTGTACCAGTATACTGGATCCATGCATTAGGTCATAATAAAGCTGCTGCCATGTGTTTCATTACTGTTAAACAAACGAAAGAAAAAGGAAAATCACTCGATCTTGACTGAATAACTTTTGTATCTTTAATAAGGATTATTAAAGTGATTGTGTGTGGGTATTATGCATAATTGCTGTTTTTTTTTAAAATCTTTAATTAAATTTTTCTTTTAAAAGTGAATTGTGAGATGTGGATTGTACAGTATGTACGTATTGTTATTTCGTATTATATGAGAGCATTTTAACCTAAGAATAATTTCTATCATTGGTGATAGACAAAGTTTCTCTGAATTCTGATTATTTTATTTATAAAAAGAAAAGTGTTACTTTACATTTGACTCAGCTTTTTCAGTTGTATTTATTTGTGATATTGCTAATTTGCTCTTATTGTTTTACCAACTATAATGTATACTTCTTTTTAATGTTTGAAATGTATATTAGTAAGCCTAGTTTACTAGTTAGCTGTTCTTTATGCTGCAGTTTTTTATTCATGGTATTCAGCTGCAACAGAATATTTTGCAAAAAGACAATAAATATGTTTGATATCTAAATGTTTGACATTATTTTTGTATCATCTTGGAATCTCATAAACATACAGTGTGACTGACTCACAAATTGAACCTTATTGTAAAGTGTTATAAAATCACATTTGAAGCTCACATCTCGGGTAAAATATGATTTCTTTTGCTGTGGCGCTGTAGATTCAGTGGCATGGTCATTTTACTGTACAAACATACCGTGACCAATATACTGTAACACTTTAAATAGACCAACAGGGGAAGGGAGACAATAAAACTCATGAAACTTCTGACTCATGTCCATGCACCGTACCAAGTAAACACAAAATAAAATGAACATAAAAGGCACGTGTTTCAATATACCAATGAATATCTAAGAGAACAGATGATCCAGGGTCATCTGATGTTGTTATAAAGCCCATACTCCTTTCTGATGGCACAATGGATTGTGTAGTTGGACTTAATGTGGTAGCTCAACAGGAAGTAGAGGGAGTCCAGGTGCAGCACATCCAGGTGTGTGACCCTGAGAGATCAAAACTAGACATTGTGCCACTTTCATTACAGCAATATCACAGTGGTCTCGGATGTGGTGTCGAAAATCTGAACAAGGTTTGCATGCAAGCGCTGTTACAGTATTGATTTTTGTAGACGAACAATATTACAGATTTTATTTTGGAATATCACGGAAAGGAAAAGTGTGAAAATCTACCGCTGTTCAACACTTCACATGACACCATCTCTGAGATCTTCCAAAATTATTCAGAGACAAAAACCTGAAGTTAAAAAACAACATTAAAAAAAACAAAACAACAACACTCTAGCACTTGTGTCCTCTCTTTCCTGCCTTTTTTCTTTCTCACACACAGACATGTGCGTACACACACTCTCGCAGCAGTGGGGCCGCTGTCAGGTGATCAGCGTCAGTCCTTGGATCCTCCTGCTCCCCGGTGAGGGCAGAATCTAGGCCAGGCCTCGACAGAGCCGCCGTCGCCGTACGCAGCCAGGAACACCGTCCCCCTGTCCACAGGACCTGAGCGGCGCGCTCATTAATACAGTCCTGACAACAACGTGCTCCCTTGCAACCCCCTGCACCATCGCTCACACCCGCAGCCCCCTTTCCTGCTCGCTGGCGTGGGGAATTAACCTGGGAGGGGCGGGGGGAGGGTAGGGGGTGCTAATAGGCTGAAATTAATCAACGACGCCTGATTCGACGCAGAGGGGCGGCTGGAGTGCCAAACAACGTCCGTGAATGCTAATGGCGTTCTTGCTCTCTCACTCTGTCAAAATGTGCGCAATTTTCTGCGGCAGGTTGTAATATGCCGTCGTCCATCCTCGAGTTTCACCGCGTTTCACATGCTGATGCATGCAAGCACGGTTACATGGCTTAAGGTGAAAAACGTAGTGAATCTTTCCAATTTGTTCAACGTCACACTTCTGCAAATTAAAAAAATGCCGTTTAAAAGGGACCGTTCACCAAAATATGATCATTTACTCACCCTCATGTCATTCTAAACCTGTATGACTTTCTTTCCTGAAAGTGAAAGGGACTGTCACGCTCAAAAAAAAAAAGACGACAAAAACAACCATTCGAGGATCAAAAAAGTCATAAAATAATACGTGCATGTCTTCTGAAGAAATCGAATAGCTTTGTGTGACGACCAGACCAAAAATTGTAAGTTCAAAAAACTGATTCGTTTTGGAATCAGACCGATTCGGTTCTCGAGCTCACAGATTCGATAATCTGGTTGCAGCAAGATCATCAATAAATAACTACTTAAAGTTCAATCACACCAATATAAAGTGCACAGGTTGTTTAAGATCACTTTTATGATCGTTTTGATGCTTAAAATACCTCCACCCCCTTGACTGTAAAAGTCGCATTATTGAAAACATCCTCTTTTGTGTCCTTCTGAAAGTCAAACCAGCTTTGCAATGTTATGAGGGTGAGCAAATGACATTTTCATTTTCGGATGAACTAATCCTGAAATAAATGAGGACAGAAAAACTTTTACAGGCTGATGGGACATCTGATAGGGTGCTAAGGTCCCGTGCTGAGTTCAGATGAAAAGGGGTGGGGTGTAGAGGGCGTGGTAGCGGTTTATCACCTGTCACGCCAGCAGAAGTCAGAGAGTGTGAACAGTACGTGTTGTTTGTGCTGTGGAGAGATGGGTGTTTTTTTCTGTCTCTATCCTCGACGAACAAAGGGCTCTTTTCTTCGGCAGGCTCTCCTGATGGGGCTGCGGTGGTGCGCGGGCCCCTCTGTTCTCAGCGCAGCCGCGGCGCTGAAAGAACGGCTCTCACCTCCTCCGGAGAGGCAGACAAAAAGCAACTCACAGACTCAGAATAGCAGCCTTTCAGAGGGCCGGCCACGCCACAAAGTCCTGCCAACATGCCATGACTGAGCCATTCTCTACCCCACTTCACCTCCCCCCCAACAATGCCAAGGGCATCTACATGTGGGCAAAAAGGAAACTGTATTGATTTAGGAACATCAAATGCTGGCCAGGAAAATGAACCTCATATTAGCACACACAATTATATTTAGCGGGATACTTAATGGCACAGGCGCACACACTCATTGTCCCCTTGCCAGCTCTCTGTAGGCCTGTCTTCAGAGGGGACTTTGGGAAAGAAGGGAGAGACAGGAAAACTGGGTCACGCATGGCGAGAGGAAGAGAAAGAGAGTGAGAGAGAGGGAGGTAGAATTCCCCTGATCAGGACAAATGGATCAGTCACAGGCCTTGTTGCTTTCATCTGTTCTCAGTGGACAACTCAACCTGGGACACACACGCTAACACATGTACCCAGACACACACACACACACACACACACACACACACACACACACACACACACACACACACACACACACTTTGTGCCATATAATACTCTGTTATTTAAAAAAAAACAAAAAACAAGTATGTGAGGACTGACAGTTTTTTTTTTTGGGATAAAGCAGAGACACAAAAACATAGTGGACTGGGAGTAAACCACTAGCGACAAAAGTTCATTACTAGGAGCGTGAATCATAATGTAACAATTGCAACTCTGAATTTACACCTCTTTACACCTGGTACTAAGATGCATTTTGGTCAACGGATCACAAGTGGATCACGCAAAATACAGGTGTAAACGGGGTCTAAAATGCTTTGAGCTTGTCCACTTTTGACCACTTCCAGAGGTAGCCGAAAACACATTCGACCGGATTGCTTTCGTAGTGTAGATGCTCATGTGGTCAAAAAGACCACCTATTCTCCGCCTACTGACCTTATGTGCAAACATTATGGAAAGCACACTAGCCAGACGGGATTTAAACTTTGTCAGCTGAAGACCCAAGTTTGGTTTAAAAAGAAAATGGAACCAAGCACAATGTTCTCTCACTAGGATTTCTAACATGCACACACCATGTTCGGCGTGGTCTTACGGCTGTCAGAGCAGAAACGAAAGCTGCTGCTCTCCGTATGTTTTTCCACAGTCTTCGTGCTTCTACATATGTCCATTAGATCGAAAGATCTGGAAAAAACCCACATATATTCAAAGAAATCAGGACAGAAGTGGTTGAAAGTGGACAAAAAAGAAGGATTTAAACACCAGGTGTAAACAGGACTTTGTCTCTCTCATCTTCTTGTGATTCAGTAGACTAAAACGCATTTTAAAGGTGCTAAAGAGGATCTTTTCGTCGACTGAGAAACCAAAGACTGTTACTGAGTTTTTGAAATGAGCGCATGCGTAAGAACAACCCCCCTCCTTCGAAGGAACGCCTCCCAAAACTCGTAAACACTCGTATTGGAACACGAGTGTTTACCACCGGCATTCGCCGTGTTGTGTTAGTGGATTCATTATGTCGGACTCACCGCAGGTAACTCATAATCTGCAGTTGTTACTCCTGTCTCTGAACAAAAAAAATTGCATGCGATGCCTGTGGAGTGTGGAAAGTTACTGGAGCGCGCAGCCGCGCTCGTCTCTCACAAGGAATGTCATGGCAGTGATTGACAAGCCAGAGAGCCAATCCGCGCACGTCTCTCACAAGGAACGTCACGGCAGTGATTGACAAGCCAGAGGGCCAATCGTTTACGCGATGATCACGTAAACAATTGGCTGATGTTTTTAAGGCCCTACCTCGTGCACAGATGATGTATATTAATATTATTACTTTCAGTGCACCTAATAAATAGTCTTTTATCAGTTAGTAAAGACAGTTTCAAGTAATATTGCAAAAATGTATAAAACAAAACATCCTCTTTATCACCTTTAATACCAGGTGTAAACAGGGCCTCAGATTCCTTGAAGACAAATGAGACTACACTGGTACAGTTTTGTTGAGTGCAACTAGAAAAGACAAAGCAATAGAAAGTAGTAGTCTATTTATTGTCTTTGTATGAATTTGTATCACTGTGACCAGTTTAGATTGTAAGCTAACAAAGTAACACTTCTTTTGTGGTGAAAGTTTGGGGTCAGTAAGATTATTTAAAAGATACAATATACATTTATAAAGGTTACAAAAATGTATATTTTTAAATAAATGCATGCTTTTGAACTTTCTATTTATCAAAGAATCTTTATGTGACGTGTGATGGAAATATTTTATGTCAACATGAAATGTACAGAAAATGCAGACTAAGGATGCTTAGGTCAAAGACCAGTCACATGATTAGCTTAAATCATTACAAACCAATCACCAGAACAAATCACAGTGATGAAGACATTGATTTTTACTCAACTGTAAGACTTAAATGTGCATGTATCTTTCTATTCATTGAGACTCACTCTGTTGTTGTGACAAGTGATCTCCCGGCCGTAAATAAAACTTCATTTCTACAAAGAGCAACTTGGAAGTCGTGTCAGGTATATGCTGCGCAGCTGAGGAATAGAAGTACTAAAGATTCTACGCTCAAAAGACCACAGCAGAGACAGTGATAGTGTTGGAAGACTATAGAGTCGCCCTCGGGGTGAGGCTGTAATACTCTGAGTCAGTATTAATGATCCTGTGTCGGACCAGCGTACACCTGAGAAGGACGGTGAGAGTGTATAGATGCTAAAGACCTGTGTGCTCATGTGTGATTGAGGTAGTGATAGTAGCTTCTTGACGGGACGCCGTCACCTTACTTTGGGAAGGGAATTACCTCAAAGTATTGGAAATGTATTAGAAGTATTCGAGAAGGGAATTACCTCGAGATACTGTAGTATTATGTTGTATTATATTCGAGACGGGAATTACCTCGAAGGTACTATGGTATTGTAGTATTGTATTGTATTATATTCGGGATGGGAATTACCTCGAAAGTACTGTAGTACTGTATTGGTACTGAGTATTATATATATTATATTGACAACTGGAGGTTGTTTGAATTGTCAGTGGTGAAGTCAGATTTGTATTGAGAATTTCCACGACAGACGTCATTCCTTTTTTTTTTTTTTTTTAAAGAACTAGTCCTAGTTTCCATTCTTACTGGTTAACTCCATTTTTTAAAAGAGAAATAGGTAGACACATTTATGTTTGTCTATGTACCCAGTCAGACCGACCCTGATATAAGGGCCACAGATGACAGACTCAGGAAAGAGCGACCCCTGAGACCACACACACACAGACACACACACACACACACACACACACACCACTACCTTTTAACATCTACAAATCTCCAGATTGACGAGCGCTGAAGGTCACGGCGAGAGGTTTTATGCAATCATTCAGGACAGACAGATTGAACGAGAACACTTTATGTATGGACTAGATTTTTATGGTATGGAATACAATCTGGAAGGTTGACCTCGGGAACGTAAAGAGTTAAGCAGGTTTATGGCCTTTAGATTGAAATTCATTAATAAGGGAGAGAGGGATTAAAATGCAGAGAGTGGATTTTAAATATTGAAAATTCACAGCGGAGCCACTTCACCGAGAACTCCATACTAAATACAGCGCTGATTGAGGACGGCGCGGGAAGGGCCGCGTTTAGAAATGGAATTTAGATAATAGTAATTATACGGCTCACCCACTGTCCCTGTCCCCAACTGCCACAAACCACCTGAATTCACACAGAAAGCTGATGGAGAACTCCATCAAATATTAATAACAGGCTGTGTGGTTCCAGTCCAAATGTATTTAGGCGCCCTGGCACGCTTCTACGTGTGTGTAGGCATGCAAAAGAGACTATTTTCCGTATGTGCCGTTAACATCCTGCCGCATTTGACCCCCCATCCCCAAAGTACGCGAATGTGTCTGTGTGTGCGTTTGAGTGAGCGAATCCGGTTTTGTATCATGTATACAGCTGAGGTCCTAATGCATTTAGCTGCCCTGGTGTGTGTATAATTGAGAAGCCCAGCAGGAGAGGTTGCAGGTAGCCAGGTTCCCCTCCTCCTTGTCTCTCCGTCTCCCTCTCTTTTCTTTTCTCTCTCTTTCCCCTTGAGAGCAGACTTGGCTTTTGTTTACGCTGCCAGTGAGCAGTTCATGCTGGACAGAGTGGCGCAGCGAAAGCCAAAGCAACACTATACGTTTTACGTCACATACAGCAGTTGAGCGACTGCCTGATCCTGCTGCAGCCCCGGTCACAGAGGTCACAAGAGCAGCTCAGGTGTACGGCCATAAGCTAGCCGTTCAGAACCTTTAACCCGTGACCTTTTGACCCCATGGTCAGCGTTCAAGAGCCAAGAGCACTCGGTGGGCACGCCGGGGGTCAACGTGGCATGACTTCGGCGGGAAGGTGGGATAAATTATACAGCAGGTCAGACTCCACTGAGTAGGGGGACTCAAAAAGCACACGCACAAAGAAAAGAAGAAGCATTAAAGATTGGATTCTGGTGCTGCCAGGGGGCAGTGTTGGCCTGGCAGTGGGTCGAGGCTAATAAGATTACACGGCTAGGCAATTTTAATTGTTTGTTTGGGCCAGTATGAATGAACTTCAAGAGGAATGGAGTTAGAAATGCAATAGTTCTGCAGGCAGAAAGTAACTATAAGATTAGAGTAGCTGTGCACCCAGAGGTGTTCAGCTCTCTAAATCAGTGAAAGCTGCATCCAGCAGCTTTAGCAAGAAAAACTGCGGTCATCAGACTGCACAGACCATTAGCCGGAGTCTGCAGTTTGCCACAGAGAGGACAGAATCTGCAAGAACCAGGGTGTAATTTAAGAACCGACACTAGTCTAAAATATTTTGCTACTTCTTGGAAAAAAGGAGTTACACTCATTTCGTCTTGACAGGTAAATGTCCAAAAGCAAGATCTGCAATAGATTTACAGGCAATTGCTTTAGCAAACATTCACCACCACCAAAAAAAAAAAAAAAAATCAACACATCTGACCCTTCTAAATTTATTATACCTTGATTCCAGTAACTAAAGGGACTATTTAATCACCCTGTTGTTTCAAATATGTATGTTTTTTTTTTGTTGGAAAGAAGTTTAGCAGACTGCGAAGGTGCTTTTTATCATTCATTGAAAATGAATCATGACAAGGAGTTTGCACCATGAAAGTAGTCTGTGAAGATCACAACAAACCATATTTGAATATTCAAAAGCACAAATTAACTTTCAGAGCTGTGACCGAGAGAAATTTTGGTCTATGATAGGGCTGCATGATTAATCATATTTTAATAGCGATAGTAATATCTGCTTCTCTCGATTAATTAAAAATAATCATTGCAATATTGTCTGGCTGGTTATTTGTCCTGAAAACGTTTTGACAATTTGACATTTCCGTAACCTTGCATTGGTAATAAGCCTCCAATATCTTTCCTGCTTGAGGTTGCCAAGAGCATAAATCCCCCAAACTGAGCTTTTCTCTTTTTCTGTCCAGTTTTTTTACCAAAGTCCCTTTCAAGGAAAGTCTGTTCACTCAACGGCCATTTTTGCAATGCCTCCGGGCAGCTATTTCGGGCATCCAAGACCAAGTCCTATCTATCTGAATGGGGGAAACCTGAAATCTCAACAACTGCTTGCCTAACTCACAATTAAATAACATATTTTAAATCAGCAACAAAATCTAAAATGAACTGTCTCATAAATCTTGTTTCTCATGCTCAAATAGCGTTAAAAAGGCTTTTTTTTTTTTTTTAGGTTAGACAAGTCAATGCGCATGTGCAGTCCTAAGCGCGAGTCTCAGGTTTCTATGGGAACCGGAGCTACTAACGGCGATTGGCTCTTTTACCATATTAAGCGATGCGCATTGCAGTTTCTCCCATTCATAAGTAATAGGAGTGAACCGTCTTTCTATACCATTAGCCTTTGGATTTACTTTACTTTTATCTTCCCAACCTGGCAAGCGGCAACCATGCGCACACGCTCTCTATGGTCTGCAAAAAGCACTGATGATCTGACAACATTTAGCGATGTTCATTGTGAAATTCTTCTTGAATGGAAGTGTCATACAGCCAGTTTGTGTTCTTTCATGAGGCCGTGTCTTGCTGCTACTAAATTTGCGATCGAACCTTCTCTGTGGCAAACTGCAATAAATCCAAACAAACACTTTTTTTAAGTCACCATATTCTTTTATTGTACAGCAAAAAGTAAGATGTCCTTATGAGTTTCACAGAAGAAAGAAAGTCACATGTTTGCAACAACATGAGAATGAATATATGAAGAGAGGTTTCGTTTTTGGCTGAACTCTCTCTTTTGGCTTCTGTACAGTCTTCATATATCACAAATACATGGAATGATGTCACTCACCACAATACAAATCATTTCAACCCACCCCCTAATTTCTGAAAACTAAATCTGTACCTTATATTTGACCAGTAATATTCCTGAAATGTGACGTTAGTAGGTGTGTTTTGAAAGTGACACCAAAATTCTACAAATTCAAGTCTGAAACTTTTGTTTTAGTCATACATTTCCTTTGAAAAGTCTTATAGAAGCATCTTATGTAAAGCTTGCATTTATTTAATAAAAAATAAAACCAGTAATATTGTGACATATTATTACAATTTAAAACTAGTTTCCTATTTTAATATATTTTAAAATGTAATTTATTTCTGTGATGCAAAGCTAAATTTTCAGCATCATATACATACATACATACATATACATACATACATACATACATATATATATATATATATATATATATATATATATATATATATATATATATACATATATATACACACACACACACACACACACACATATACATATACACACACACGTGTATACACACACACATACATATATATATATATATATATATATATATATATATATATATATATATATATATATATATATATATATATATATATATATATATATATATATATATATATATACACACATAACACACACATACATATATATTTCTAAAATGACTCAAATTTAACCAATGGATTTACAATCTATTAAAATCACATGCTGGTACTGTGCAAAGAAAGATCTGCTGAGGCGAACAGAAGAAGGACTGTGTACAGTATGTGGTGCTGCAGCAGGACTGAAGGCAGGGTTATACTCAGTGTCAAGCATGAGTATCTGGTGTCTCATTCTACTCCGTGGCCCGGTCTCCTCTTTGTACTGTAACACACACCCCTGGCCCTGCGCCACAGACTGGAGGATTTGCCTACAAGGCAGCAAGCTGAAAGATCAACTGCTTTCCTTTTGGCTCACCCTTATTTCTAACTTTTATTTCTTACATGGAAATGTTTCAACACCTCAGTTGCTAACTCACTAACATAGATAACGGGTGAGAAGCAATGGAAAAAAACTTCACTGCGGCTGCCGCAAAAGGATTTCTACTTCACTCTCCAGCAAATAGATCTAAAAATCATATAAGGAGAGACTCCAGCTGCTAAAAAGGTCACAATTTACCAGCTACATAGTTACATTAATGGTGTTAGAAAACAAATGTCAAACCAAGTGAAGTTATAAAAGCGCTAGCATTTTTTTGTTTGCAGATGCCACTTGGTTTCAATAATTATAAAAAAAAGAAGTGTCCAAATACTAATTAGAGCCACTTGAATTACATAAACTGGATAGATGAAACAACAACGGCATTCAGAGTCAGTCAGAGATTAGATTAACAAGAGAGAGTGATAGGGGAGTGAACCTAAGATCACAGGGCTAGAGGTGGACACAGCAGCCACGACCTAAAGGCACTCAGTGTGAATTTCTTTAGTAAATTTCCATCTCCAAGGCCACCAGATGCCCTCAAACTGATCAAGGTCAACATGTCACCACTTAAAATGACATGAAAGACAAACAGCTGGATTTCAAGAGGTCAGACTTAGTGTAGCCTTTCACAGAAGCTCTGTGCTCATTTGCAACAAACCCCTCAAGTTAAGAAAACTCTTATAGTTATAATTTGTAGGCATATTTTCACTCAGGGTTTTTATAACTTAAGTGGTTTGTTGCAGTGGTCCACATATTGGAGTGTATTCTTGCCCAGAACTACACACTTAGACTGGAAGAAACGATCTGACCAAAATAAAACAATCAACCACAGTTATTTTAGATTTTTTTCATGTGGTTTAGCAGTGGGATATTCTGAAATTGATCTGAAATAGATCATATCACAATAGCAGAATGGTGTGGAAAAAAAATCTGAAACAGATACGGAAAACACACAACATTCTGTGATCAGAAGTTCTGCCCATATAAAAGTATAAATAACTATTAGTATTTTTTTTTTTTTTAAATTTGAAGGTCACCGATCTTTCATCGTCAAAAGCGTTCACTCCATCAACCCCATGCCTTGAAAATACAACTTTGTTTCCATGCAGAAAGATGAAAAAAAAAAAAAAAAACATGCCCTTGAATTGCATAAAGTTTCATGTTAACTTCAAAGCCTGCAGGTGGACAAATCAATTTATGCATAAAAACCATCAAACAAAAATGCATATACAACAGGAATGTATTGTAGTGTGGAATGTTATGGCAGAACGGATTCAGAAAAGTAACGCTCCTGGTGTGCAGTGTTGACACATTGTTGGCTTATCTGCAGGATTGCTACCATAAATAAATATAGCGGTGTTTGACAGCTGATAAGCTAAAATCGCATTCGCACATGGGTCAGTGTGTCTATAGTGCAGTCCAGCCATTTACACCCTGTATCATTTCCCTTTTCTGCATGGTTCAAGCTTTTCTGTAGTCAAGACATCTACCTGCCACAAATAAGGAACAGACTTAACCGAGTGGAGTCAAGATCGCTGACTGCATAGGAAACTAGATCTTGCAATGTAATACTATATTGATCTCTTTTTCTCTCAAACACACAGACACACACACAGCAAGCGCACCGGTAACCAGAGCATGGCGGCTGGCAGAGGCGATGGGGGAAACAGAAAGTAGCCTGTAAATCCTGTTTACTTTGCGGCGAATCTGTAAAGTGGGATAAGAAGCACAAAGAGCAGTCAGTGGTGCATGACACGCAGACATATGGCGGGGAGAGGCGTCCAGCTGTTTCGCTGTCCTGGGGTTACAGTAATGAGCCGGAGGCTTCATTGAGCAGACTGAAGCCTCATCAATCCCTTTTCACCAGTAAGCCTCAACACTTCCATACGCCATTCCCGCTCACCTCATCTCAGACACGCACAAGCACAAACCACCCCCAGACAAGGCTCCGGAGCGTCTGCTTTTAGCATCCTTGACATTATATTCTATGGCTCAACCCTCTGCTCTCCATGGCCTCTCCAGATGGACCGCAGTTCGGCATCAGCTCAAGTCGGTCGAATTCCGTCAGGAGTCTCTTGGGTGACCGAACCATTGGATTCCAAGACTATGGCACTTTTTGTGGATAAAGGATCGAATTAAAAGAAAAATACAAGGTCTTGAGGTGGACAAGACCATTTGGGGATGCTGTGGTGTACTTAAAGGCTCAGGAATGGTAACCACAAGGTTGATGGTTCGATCCCCGCATGAGTCATCACCATTTTGGAACCACATGGCGCCATTCTATGGTGTGAAAGGCACGGAAACATATTCTTACGGCCCCATATGGAAATAAATAATCTAATTTAAACTAGGGTTCCAAGTCTTGGTCCAATGCACTGAATTGGAGTTTTGAATTATATTGGCCACAACCCACACTAAATTTATCCATCTACCAAGCTCTCTGTCTGTAAGGACTACAAAGCTCCAAACTAGGGCTGCACGATTTATCGCACAATACGAAAAATATAATTGAACTTAAATGCGATTATCGCTTAAACGCAATTCTTAATTATGAAATCGCAAAGGCTGCGATTTTTTTTTTTTTTTATGTACAGCTTGTCAATGAAGTATGGCTCCAAACGCTAATCCATCTGAAAGCACTGGTGGACAAATCAATTTATGCATAAAAACCATCAAACAAAGATACATATACAACAGGAATGTGTTGTAGTGTGGATTGTTATGGCAGAACGGATTCAGAAAAGTAACGCTCCTGGTGTGCAGTGTTGACACATTGTTGGCTTATCTGCAGGATTGCTACCATAAATAAATATAGTGGTGTTTGACAAAAAGCAAATCGCATTTGCACATGGGTCAGTGTGTCTATAGTGCAGTCCAGCCGTTTACACCCTGTATCATTTCCCTTTTCTGCATGGTTCAATCTTTTCAGTAGTCAAGACATCTAGTAGTCGTCTTGGCTTTTCAGTGTCTTGGCTTTTCAGTAGTCAAGACATCAGTCGCTTATGTACATTTGAAGAAGCAACACGTGTCAAACATCTTTCCAGACATGAGAAGCATTTATTAACATCTTGTTCAACAAAAGACAACATTTAATATGTTTTTACTCCAAACTCACTTCATAACGACAGTTAAAGGATAAGTCCACTTTTAAATACACTTTTCCTGATAAATTTACTCACCCCCAGTCGAAAAGAAATTAAGGTTTTTGATGAAAACATTCCAGGATTATTCTCCTTATAGTGTATTTCAATGGCTACCAACAGATTGAAGGTCCATATTACAGTTTCAGTGCAGCTTCAAGGGCTTTAACGATACCAGATGAGTAATAAGGGTCTTATCTAGCGAAACGATAGGTCATTTTCGAAAAAAAATACAACCGTTTATGATTGATAAACAAAATATCGCCTTGAACGTACTTTCCACTTCCGCATTCTTCATAACGCTTACGCTGAATGTCCTACACCTTCCCTATTCTACTTACGGAACGAACGCGGCGCCAGTTTCGTTTTTTCCCGTAAGTTGAACAGGGAAGGCGTAGGACATTCAGCGTAAGCGTTATGAAGAATGCGGAAGCGGAAAGTACGTTCAAGGCGATATTTTGGCTGTTTCTCAATTCTAATAACGCAGAGAATGGACTTGCGTTCTCGTGGAGTCCGGTCTTGCCAGGCGACCTTGAAAGAACGATCTCGGAAGGACGCGAGGACAGAGAACGCATCATTTGAGAATTGAGATGTGCTGCGATCTTGTTGCTCAACTGACCGTCCCAGCATATTATAAGTGGCTATAATGCACAATAAATACAACATAACATCACAAACAATTGTCATATCCTGTTAAAAAAAATTCTTTCATATTATTATAGACATTGTTTTGAAATAATTTTATCTTTTTATTTCACGTGTATTTATGAAATGTTATGCTTTGTCAGTTTTAAGATAATTTTTTTTATATGCCAATAAAAATACTGCAGGCTTTCTTCAGGTTATCATTTTATTACAAATTAAGCAAAACAAACGGTTTACTTTCATGAGCCGTCACGTATTTGCAAGCTTGTAGCTGGAATCTCACGAGAACTTTAAAGCTTACAGGCTTCCGTACGTCCACCACCGCAGCGTCTTCTGGGATTTTTAACGGTTCGATTCCCTCAAGTTTGCATTCGATGCATCCTCGATATCAAGAACACATCCGGGTACTTTCATGCGTCCTCCGTTCTTGCGGTCTTGAGTATTACCCTGCGTTCCAATGTCCATACTATCCATCCTAAATAGTATGTGAGATTAAAATAAGTGTGTCCCAAAGCATAGTATGTTGAAAAGAGTATGCCAAAAGTCCCCGGATGGTCTACTATTTCCTGTAGATTTTCAAAGTGTGGATCCGTGCACACTATAAAGGCTAATATTGCCCACAACCCACTGCGCATTGGACGAGGATTCAGCTCAGAACTACAAACACGAGTAAAAAGTGTTAAAAACTACAAACATGGCGGATACGCGCGATCGACGCTGAGAGGTTTGATTGACTAATAATCAGTTTAACCTGATAGAAAATATATATTTAATGTTATCCGTGTTATTTTTCATCTGCAAATACCAACGTGGACTTTTATAAAGATCCGATTGGCCATTAACTTTTAAATGCATCATTATGCATTAATATGAGGAGAGTTCTCAACATGAAAGACCCGCGACTGCAGATCAACGTGCTGCATTTCTCTCCGATACGGTATGAAATGAACTAAATGAAATCTGGAGGATGTAAGATGATTGACAGGCCAGTTTACGGTGACAGGATGCGACAGAGAGAAAAGACGCGATTGTATGACGTGTTAGTATGTCCCAAAGCTTGTCTACTCTTTTGCTACACACTCAAAAGTAAGTACTTTTGGTTCACAGAAAGAGTACATACTTTTAGGGCGTAGTATAAGTAGGCGAATTGGAACGCAGCTTTAGAATAAACTTCGACGGTTGATGATGACGTAAAGCAAGGACGCAAGATCGCTGAAGAACGCATATTGAGAACAGCCCGTTTATAAAGCATAAACGGTTGTATTTTTTTCGAAAATGACCGATCGTTTTGCTAGATAAGACCCCTTATTTCTCATCTGGTATCGTTTAAAGCCCTTGAAGCTGCACTGAAACTGTAATATGGACCTTCAATCTGTTGGTAGCCATTGAAATACACTATAAGGAGAATAATCCTGGAATGTTTTCATCAAAAACCTTAATTTCTTTTCGACTGACGAAAGAAAGACATGAACATCTTGGATGACATGGAGGTGAGTAAATTTATCTGGAAAAGTGTATTTAAAAGTGGACTACTCCTTCAAGCATCCTTCTGTGAGATGATGTGGCTTCTTACACACAAATAGGCAGTCGTGTGTTTATTTAAGCGTTTAACGTTAAATCTGTTTATTCAGCTACATCGAAATGATGCATGTAGCATTATGGAGAAGCATTAAATAATTGCAGCCATCGCCAAATCGTGTGCGATTTAATCGCGATTAATCGTGCAGCCCTACTCCAAACTTTAAGAATTTTTTAACTTTTCTTTAATACAATCAAAAATTCTTTCAATAAACTTGCTTTTCCAGTTCTACAAATTACAGTTGCATGTATTTACTTGAAAATGCAGTTGTACACAGTGTTGAGGGTAACTCAAGTAATTCGAGTTATGTAATCAGATTAGTTTTTCAAGTAACTAGTAAAGTAATGCATTACTTTTTCAATTTACAACAAAATATCCAAGTTGCTTTTTCAAATAAGTAACGCAAGTTACTTTTTCACATTTGACTGACAGCTCTCTTGATCCCCATGTTGAGAGAAATAAAGTGCAGAGGTGTTGTGTGCGCTGTGTAATCACGAATAAGCAAAATAACTTTAGATTAGATTTAGAAATAAGAGTGTTGAACTCCTTTCTCCTATATTTTATTCTTCTTTAATCCAGAATGGCAGCACAGCTGAAAGGTTTGTTTGAGCTGCGCCCTCTACTGTACTGCCGTAAATATGCATTTCCTTCCGCTTTAGGCCTAAAAATTTGCACAAAAATCTTTTTTTTGTTATTAAAAAACAAACAAGCAAGCCCAGCCCAGGTGAGAAACAGTAACGCAGAAGTAATGTAAAGCATTACTTTTTGTAAAAAGTAACTATGTAACAATTAATTATCTTTTTTTTTTTTTTTTAAGGGAGTAATGCAATATTGTAATGAATTACTTTTAAAAGTAACTTTCCCCTACACTGGTTGTACAACCTGTTTGCTACATAAATTCAAATTCAATTCAGATTTCTTCTTCTTCTTCTTCTTAAAGACTAGCTCTGACTGGTGGACGTTTAAAAAAAAAAAAATTAATTAATACTTTTATTCAGCAAGGTTGCATTAAATGTGACCATAAAGACATTTACTGTATAATATTACAAAAAAATTAAATGCCGTTCTTTTCATCAAAGTATCCTGAAAGAAAGAAAAAAAAGTATCACTGTTTTAACAAAAATATTAAGCAGCACAACTGTTTTCAACATTAGCCATGCTTCCATCCACCTATTTTTATGTGAATTTTCTGAGCCAAAATCTGTTGTCAAAGTGGTTTGGTAAAATTACCTTCCAGAACTGTCTTACACAACTGTGTTCCCAAACAGCAGGCATCCGCCTCCGAAAGCAAGATAACATGACCGCGTTTATTGCGTTTCGTCTGCGCTCTGAGGCACAAGTTATTTATTATATACAAAAAGACCTCCAGTGGCCTCTCCTACTGCAGCAACTTCCATTTTTCTCAGTGATATTTGGCACCAGTTTATCAGGAAGTTACGATTTTGTTCTCTTTGACTCAATGGATAGAAATACTGCTTTATTCACTAATGTTTTAATATGATATTCCTTTGGATGGAAACATAGTAATGATAATGTTTTGTGAGGAGCATAACATTTTTGATCAAATAAACGCAGCCAGGATGAGCATAAGAGCCTTCTTTCAAAAACATTACAAAGAAACTTTTGAACTTTAGTGTCTATCTAAAATATATATTCTTGCCTTGAGAATATCAGTACGCACTTTGAGGCGAAATATTGCAATACTATAAAATATTGTTTTTCCCCCAACCACAATCCTGTATGTCATGGATAATAAACTTTGAAAGTGTGGTAATTACAACTGCAAACAGCATGCAAACCTCAGCACAAGCAAAACAACAATCCCAGCATACTTTCCTTGAGAATCCCACAGTTAAGCCTCTCCGACATGCACCTCACAGCTGGTGGATACTAAACTCGACTGAGCTCATCCAAAAATCCCATCCACAATCCCACCCAACCCCCCATTCACAGAGAGATGCATCACAACATTATCTTATTAACCTCGCAAAACTTCTCTCAAACATTCTCAACATGGCCAAGTAATTTACATGCTGGACGTGCCAGTGGTAGCATATGCTTAACGCGCTGGGTGCTTTGCCAAAGAAAATGGAGTGGTCATTATCATTCTTAATAGCATTTTGAGTTAAATCGATGTAGTTTTAATTGCAGCTGCAAAATACAAGCATCCCATGATGACACAATGAGCTAGAGGACAGTGGAGGGGACGTTCCCTGCTAAATCTTGTTTTAGTTGGGGGTGGGATTGTGGCGTGGTGGGGTTGGGGGTTAAAGGCTTTTTCCTAACACTGCTGATCTCCGGCTCATGATGTGCAGAGATGGAGCTGTTTTCCATTAAGCAAAAAGTGGAATGAAGTCAAATCTGAAACACACATTAATTTGTTTATTTGGTGTTCCATGTCGGACTCCCCACAGCAGACTCAGGTCAAATAAAAAAATATCAGGGAGAGCACAGCTTGTAGAAGATGTTGAGTAACTGGGAACATCAAGGAACATCACAACGTAGAGCTGCACGTTTAATCATTAAAAGGTCACAATCTCGATTCAAACACCCAGGCGATCTCTTTCCTAAATGACAATGCTTCGCCTGTGTCTATAAAAACATTTGACAAGTACAATCACAGCGAACATTCAGATGCCACTGAGCCAGAGAGAGCAGAGCATTGTCATGTATGAAACACACAGTATTGCAAATATTCATATTATCACAGAAGTACTGAAATAAAAGTTTATAGTTCGGATATAAACACTGATGTATACGGTAGTGATCAAAATAGAGAAAATCACATTTTTAAAGCAGCATGGCACTTCAAAAAACAATTGTATTGATTACATCATTACACCAGTAGGTGGCGACAAGTGACTGTTAAAAATGTATTTGTCATTGAATCATTCATTCAAGGAATTTGTTCAAAAATGTCCAGTAATCCAGTAATGAAGCAAGGGAAGTCTTTATGAGTGAGTCATTGAATCATTCATTCAACCTGTTCATTTTTTAAATAATTCATTCAGATTAAATAAACTGCAGCAATTAACATTTTGTCAGAACCACTAGAAAATTACACATTACACAGACATTAGTTGTCTGTTCAGAATCGTGGGAGAACCGTGAAGCTCTATCACAATGGATATCCATAACTTTTTCAGTGATTCTAGATTAATGCAAGCTTAATTTTTTAAAATCACACTTTATCAACGCTTTACAGTAAGCTTCTGTTTGTTAACATTACTTAACTACATTATTTAACATGAGCAAAAAATGAAAAATAAAGTATTTATTAATTTCAGTTAATGTTGTTATATCTGTTAATATTATTTAATAGACCTGAGCTATCATGAACTAACAACGAATAGTTGTATTTTTATTAATAAATTAATACAAAAATTAATAAATACTTTAACAAATGCATTGCTCATTGTTAGTTAAAGCATTCATGTTAATCAATGGGGGCCTCACTGCAAAGTTTTACCAAAATCATTTTATAGAATTATAGAACATTTCTATCTGTATATCAGGTACTGATCCTTAAAGATATAAATAATTGCACTTTTTTATATTTGTGTAAAAAGTCTCCAAAAATGACTTGGGTAAAGTTGGTTTTATATTCGCACATTCGGACATCCGTATTCAACAGCCTTGTTAATCACACTACATTGGACATTCACAAGTAAATATGCCATTAAAAGAATACTTGCCTATTTTGATCGACTGTGAAAAATGTTGTAAGTTGACAATTGTTGGTTGTCAATATCATGTCACTGCTTAAAATTCACAAACATTAATTTATTGCACATTTATTGGAAAGTCTGAATTTATCAGAAGTCTGAATGTGCAAATATAAAACCAACTTTACCCAAGTCAAAAAATGTGTCTATAAATGTCCATGGCTTAGACAATAACTATTTCCTTGATCTTAAAAAATATGTAAAAACTTAACATTAAAAAAATCCCTAATATTTTCAGGTTTTCCATGACCATAGAAACCTTATAACATGTGCATATGCAATGCATGCACATTTATCAAAACAGCAACTCAAAAAGCTATGATTCATATGCACCAAATATGGTATGTTTTTATATAATGAATTATAAACAAAAGAAACAGTTCAGCCAAAACTAACATAATGTCATCATTTACTCAAGGCAGAACAACACCTCCATCACTGTTCAATTTTATTTTATGGAAAAAAAAGACTGTCATTCTGCCCCACTTCTCCTTTTATGTTCCATGAAATAAAAAAGTAAAACAGGTCTAGAAAAGGGTGAGAAAATAATGACGAATGTTCAATTTTGGGTAAACAGTTTCTTTAAAAGTTGCAAATTATTCTCTTATTCTCAACACTTTGCCCTGACAGGTGCAATTACTAGGGTAATCTATAGATTTGAATGCACGGTGTTACAAGTTTATATTATATATACATATTATATATATATATATATATATATATATATATATATATATATATATATATATATATATATATATATGCAGGGGGTGTTATACAAGCACCAATATTCAGTATATTACGTTTATGCCATTCATGCAGTGCTGTCACATGTTATTGATCTCAAGCTGACCTCTATAACACAAGGCTACACGCAACTTTGTGTGTGTGCGCGCTTTCCCGGCCTTAGTTTGGCCCGATAGTGCTGCAGCGTGAAACAGTAAGAGAATAATTCATATAGAAAAATATCTGTTTAATGACACACGATGTGTTTGTCTTACCCGGAGAGTAAAGCTTAGCGAGCTGTCGGGCCCCGGCATGTTGCGGTCCCCAGCGAGGCAAGGCGCTGCGCGCAGCCGCCCCATGTTCATTCCCGTTCGGATCCTCCTCTGCCATAGACCGGTGCCTGATCTCCGTCTCCGACAGTAACGCCGCAGCCATGCTCCCTTCTGATAGCCAGTTTTCAGAAAACTTGCATTAATAATGACGTTGTATCGTGCATTTAGTAACTAATACACATGGGTTTGGGTTTAGCGGTGAATGACACACCTTTTCTGGTAAACTGAGGTTCCTACTTTAGAGAAACACACCCGGAACTAAAATACGCACGAACTGCCTGTCTGATACTTCGCTATAATAAACAAACATATTATAATAAGTATTATTTACCTTGTTTCATCTCATGAGATAAATGATTGATAAATATTGCTTCCCACGGGACATCTGAGCCGGGTCTTTAAACTGTCCGATAGCCCGAATAAAGTGAATATTTAGAAAACTTTTCTTGTGCTCACTGTTGTGGTGTTCTTAGGGATAGTCGTAAAATGTGTGTTTGTGTGTGGCGCGAAAAAATTGATAAAATCACTGGCTGCTAATGTCGGAGGATTTGTTTGATTAACAAAACTACATAATATTTCAGATGTTTATTAAAATATGTATTTGCTTATACACACATTGTCCCTTATATGTTATAAAAATACAACGATGTTTGGTAATTTATTGATGGTCCCTAACAGCTCATGCGAGTCTATCACAAGACTTTAGGATGCTGATAAGGGAAACAAGCATCTTGCAGCTAAATTGTTTGAGTACACACGACTACTGTACTACCTGTTGATAAGAAACAGATAAGATAATCATGTTATCTCATGTTTATGTTAATGTGTTTGATTATGTGGTAGTGAAACACTCGGCGATATAATAAAGTAATAAAATAAACTATATTGTAATATTACTGTATATTCATTGATTCAATTGGCTATAATATAATATAACATAATATAAAATTAATATAATGTATGTCACAAAAATATTAATTGTATATAGCACATACACTGCTTACATTATTGATAAGACCTTTTTTTTTTTACATGCTAGCTAATGATCTGTTAAGCATTATATAATTTGGTAATGTTTATTAATTTTCTAAATGAAAGTAATTATAAAGTGTTTTAGAGAAAATCTGTGCAGGTCTGTAAAGCCCTCTGAGGCTGTAAAGACTGACAAGATTGGCTACCTTAACCATATCCTCAAATATTTTAAATAATTCTACCACAAAATACAAATGTACAGTTTCAAACTGTAAACAGTTTCCTTTTGCCCCATTTGGACATCTCCATTTACCATTTAAAATCCACACGCTCTTAATACAGCACAGATTTAATAAAAATACAAGTACATTGAAATACAAGTAGAAACATTAGTAGCCTATTAAGGGCATCTTTCAATACTATTGGATATTTGTGGGTGAAATCAGATGCCAGTTTCCAAGTATTTAGGAGTTACTCAGATGGTGTGCTGAACCCAGTTTCCCAAGCGGACCGTTTCAGAGGCCCCCAGAGGCCTGTAGTGTATCAATGCGTTCCGATGGCTGATTTCTGGGAACAGCACCGACCTTCTGTCCGGCTCAAGTTATGAGACTCAGCGGCCGAACCAGCTGCTTAAACACATGGATGCAATTAAAGCAGAAACTGTGCTGGTAAAAGAAGAAACACTACTTTAAATAGATGTTTCTTCCCTTATTCAGTGAGTCAAAAGCATTAAGTCATCTGATGATCACTGCTGGTTTTTTTTCTTATTTACATTAATCGTAACACATTTGCAATAATCATACATAGTTCTGCATTATGAAACTGGTTTTCCATTTTTTTAATATATTATACAAGATGAGAAATCTTTTACTTTAAAATCTGACGAATACAGGTGATGCAGTGTAGAAATGACAGATCATATCATATATCTCGGAGAGCAGTATTGTTATCAGCAGGTCATAAAACGTCACATTCCGTGCGATGGTAATTTCATAATATACCGTCTGCTCTGGATGACAGTGTGGCTGCTTCTGCTTATTGTCCTCTTAAACATTATATAAAATTGGCAAAGACTCTAGTCTTTGATTCTGATCCCACTGCAGACATTGAGTTGAACGCTATGAAAGCGGCACGAATCAGGGTTCGAGTAAAATGGTGATTAGTGATACAATACGGACTCAATGATCTTCTCTCCTGCTGATGAATCATAGTTATTATATGAATTGTTACCACTCACACATCTAGAAACATAATTAACAGCACGATTATTTATTGACATTGCGCACGGCATCTCTTAATGTAAAAATAAACGACTAAGCCTGTGTTCCTGTGTTCACACCCGTCCAAGAGTTTTCATCAATGTCATTAGAAGTTTTTTTTTTTTTCCATTCACATTATCTGTATGCATTACTGTAGCTCACTGATATTTATTGTTAAATAGAAAGCATGACAAGAAGAATAGAGCTCACACAGCGTCAGGGGAACAGAGCCACTCGAAGGAGTTCAGCTGCTTCAATACGCTTTATCTGCGCTTTGAAAGAACACTCACTTCAGATGCACAGATTCCCTTTATTCATGATTTATTTATTTGTTTATTTTCAACTGTACTAGTTTATTGCAATCTGGTTAATTCACATTTAAAAAGCAGACATCATCCAGTTGCACTGAAATCAATGATATTCATTTTTACAACATCCATAAGGCCCATGTACTGGAAAATCCAATCAAAACCATTATGTTTTTTATTTTTTTCTTTATATGTTTTTTGTCTTTTTACTGTAATTAGAAAAAAGAAAATATATAACAATAATAATAGAAAGGAAAAATATTACGACTGGCAAGCAATCACAGCACAGCACAAGTACCTATTTACTGCAAGAAATAAATGGTACAAATAAATCAACAAATCAAAGGGCTGAGAATATATGCCTTGAAAAGAACAAAATTGGCACGTATGAAGTTTGATACATGAAGCAACAGAGGACAAGATATGTATTTCTAGAGATTAAAATCAGGCAGAGGGTGTCTTTTCCTTCCATTTTTTTCATCTTTTGTCCCCAAAAAAATCAAGAAAAACCAAAAAGAAATGGGGAGAAAATAAAGAACACACAACCAGGAAGAAGGGACGATAAAAAATACTGCACGTAGAATACCTTTTTCTCTCCATCTCCTTTTTTTCTCTCCTTTTCTTTTTTAATAGCATATCCCATTAATATTCATTCCCCACCGTTCGTAATAGCTGCGCCTGGTGGCGGAATCGTTAGAGTTTTACATGTGAGTAGCAAATGACACTTTGATTGGCTGTGATGTTGAAATGTTCCTCCCCCACCGGGCCTGGGTCGGGGTTCTAGGCTGAACCGGGAGTCCTGCGGGGCCCGGTCTCACTGTGCGTGCTGGCTCAGTGTGTGGTTCTGCAGGGGAACAGAAGAGAACACATGAGGAGAGAAATAATAAGCTACGTGCCCACACCTCCACCCGTCTCCTTCGCTCTCTCCCTCTATCCATCTCTCGTTCCATTTACCCACCAGGCCTGTCCGTCCATCTCAAGGCTAGCAGCCCCACTTTGACAGAGGAGTTCAAGCTCTGCAGCCATGAGCGAGCGAACACCTTCCTTTCTTTCCATTTTCTTTCTTCTCCACACCCTCCCATTAAATATTGGGCACATGTGCACTTGCGATCCCATTCATCCACCCACGCGCTTCCGTACCGGCAGAAAAACACGACGTTCATCCTCCGTTTTTAATGCAAAAACCCTGATTTGTTTTTTTTTTCTGGAGTCTTCGATACATACATTTAAATCAGCACAATGCCTTATGATGCCTCAATGGACTCCCGAGAACAGAGCGCACATTTATAATCGCATATCAAATCTCTCCGTATTGAAGTGAAGTAGTATAGCAGCCGAAAACTGTGAAAGATTTTTCACAGAGATGCCATAGAACAACCATTGTGGGTTCCCCAAAGAACCTTTTAGTGAACTGTTCTTAAAAGAAACATTTTAATGGACCCTTTTGACATTTCTAGGGTTCTCACTTTTATAGCTGTAAACAAGAGATGTCAGCAAATTACATTTTTGGGTTCCGATTTGCTCAAACAGCCATGACTTTCAAAAACAAAAAAGAAAGAAAAAAAAGAAATTTGCCGTCACTCCCTCAGCCATTGTATTAGAAACACCCTCGCAGCAGTGTTAACTAGTTATATAGTTAAGATAATATACAGTAAAATACAGTATATACATTAAACGATTACCCCAAGATTTACTCACCCTCAAGCCGTCCTAGGTGTATATGACTTTCTTCTTTCAGATGAACACAATCGGAGTTATATTAACAAATATCCTGACGCATCCGAGCTTTATAATGGCAGTGAGCGATACCAATGAGTATGAAGCTCAAGAAACTGCATCCATACATCATAAAGTTAAGCTTTTAAGTTAAGCTTTTTCCATAAGTTGAATAGGGAAGGTGTAGGACGTAGCGTAAGCTTTTTGAACTGTGATAGGCGTTGCGCTTTCTTTCCAAGTTGAATATGGAAGGCAGTCTGGCGGAGGCTAGATATTTTACTTCATAACTAAATATGGATTTTTTTTTTTTTTTACACAAATGCATCGATTCGCTTCAGAAGGCCTTTATTAACCCCCTGGAGCAGTGTGGAGAACGCGTTTATGATGGATGGATGTAGATGGAGGCACTTTCTTCAGCTCATACTCGTTGGTATCACTCCCTGCCATTGGATGCGTCAGGATATTTATTAATATATCTCCGATTGTGTTCATCCGAAAGAAGAAAGTCATCTAGGATGGCTTGAGGGTGAGTAATTTTCATTTGAAAGTGAACTAATCCTTTAACACAAAGTATAGTGTTATAAATGTAAATTTTTTAAATACAAACTATGAAACATTTACAATATTAATAACTGTGGAAATGCATCATCAAAGTCTATAATCTAAAGAACCTTTTTCCACTATAAAGAACCTTTTATTAATTTCAATGGACGTTGAAGGTCCTTCATTGAACCATAGACGGCATTAAAAAACATTTATTTTTAAGAGTGTACGGTGTACGCACCACAAGGACAGTATAATGGTGGAAAGGGGACACAAGAATGACCTAAAACTATGATCGCGTAAACAGATCAATCAGCCGTTACATGAGGGTTAAAAAGAAGCAGATATGCACAGGCTAAATGGTTATTGTGTTGCCACGGTCTCTCTGCAGCTCTGCTTTTCCGCATGCTTTTCCCTGGACCATAAACCCAATTCCCAGAGAAGAGCCGGCAATCATCCCACTTTCCCTCTCAAAGCTCCTTTCCCAGATTAATCTCTCCAAGAGAGATAGGCTGTTTTTATGCCCCGATATAAAAAAAGGAAAGGGGGAGACAAATCTGAAGGATTAAACATGGTTTTTCGTTGATAAATACTTATTCTTATTCTTCGGCCTCTTATCTTAGTGCACATATTTTGCAAATGATTGCTGGCGAAAGGGGATGGGCAGTTCCATCTGAGGAAGGCCAAACCACTGGGTCTTAAAACCCCAGACCGAATCAATGGCAGCCTGTCAGGGGATGCGCATCTCGCGTCCTCCTTCTCTTTCCATCCCGGCCTGTCTCTCTCTCTCTCTCTCCTTTCCCGCCCCTTCTGCGTGGAACAGAGAGGAGACGCGCACGAGGAGGGCTCTTGAGCGAGGAGACGCATCTCTCTGGGAGCCACTGACCCCATTATGAGAGCAAAGCACTTCTCCTTTTGCATTAGACTGCCTGCACTGCCGCCCCCCTTCCAGCAGAGGCCAGCCTTGTCTATGTCTCGCTCTGAGCGCTGACGGAGAGGAGAACGAGATGGAGGTGCATATCGGACAAAACCCAAACATATTGCAAATCATTTGTCCTCATCACCAAGCACCTGTTTCACATATCGGAATTACAAGAAAACGGAAGGGGAAAAAGCGACAGCACGGTGAAACGCGACTGAAAATCATCCTGGGACTCACATGACAATGAGCAATGAGTCAATACAGCATACCTGCCTGCATTGTCACATGTGCACATGTCAAGAGCAACTAACGACCCAATTTACCCAAACCTGCCTTAGCTGAGTCCCCAAGAATATGCTTCTGCTCAATCAATTATCAGTTATTCCCCACAAAGCCAATCCCCCTCCAATCGCAATCTTCACCTGCTGCAGAGCCAAACGCTACTCAGCCATTGTCATAATATACCTGATACCACAGCTCAACATGAGACCAAATTAACATCTGGGTCGCCTATCTTTTCATTTATGCTGATGATCTTAACAACAAAAACAATAACACTAATAACAGTAGTAATAATCTCATGTCATTTAATCTCAATTCTTTCAATACTCTCACTGTTCAAGCCTTCGTGACTTGTTTTTGATGTCTTAAATTAATAATAAAGTATTTCACTTTGTAAAACCCATAATTTCGGTCCTACTTTCTGATTGGTCAATACAGTGTTCCAGCTTGGCTTAAATCTTACCTCAGTCATGTCCCAATACCATTCTCACTCTCTCACCATTAAATTCCTGCCTAAAATAAAGACCAAAGCCCAAAAATATATATATAAATCTATGAAATAAATATAGTTATATATATATATATGTATTCGTCCCGATTCGGTTCATGCAGTTAGACAACGAATGCAGTCAGTCACAGGTGATCCACACTCCAATCCAGAAGGGGGCGCGTGCATTAATACAACACTGTGTGCTAACCTCCACAACAGGAACAAGACCAGAAGAACAACAGCGCATACACGTCGCAAATGACTTGAGCACTTGAAAACAAAGTCCACTAGGTAGGGCGCACGCGTCGAATGCTTCTTTCTGCGCTCATGGACAAAGGAGAATACTTTGAAAGGCTTGTGCTCTCAAATCTGCACGAAACGGAGCGGAAGGTGGAAAATTAAGTATAGGAAGGTTGGGCTTAAGCTGTGAATGTTTAAATATAGTTTAAGTGGAGTAAATTGTAATACCCCTAATGCACAAGTTTTATTTTTCTTTATTCAATTTTGTACTTTTATAACAAGATGCTTTTCAGTTTTGTAGCTGATTGTGAACAAATACCTTTGCCCTGCAAAACAGTATGACCTATGAAAGAGTGCATTCTGTTTACTGCTTAGTGCTTTATTACACTACAGGAGGCTGTACTGCACCAACTAGGGGACTAAATGCCGCTAGGTGGAACAAACTGTGATTTGCACAACTGTCTGTTAAAAAAAAAAAAAACCTAGTATTGTGAATTTGTTTCTTTGTCCAATAACACTTTAATTTAGGGTCCAATTCTTACTATTAACTAGTTGCTTATTAGCATGCATATTACTAGGATATTGGCTGTTTATTAGTACTTATAAAGCAGATATTAATGCCTTATTCTGCATGACAATATTCTACATCCTATAATCCTACCCAATACCTACTCTTAACAACTACCTTATTAACTATTAATAAGCAGTAATTAGGGTTTATTGAGGCAAAGGTCATAGTTAATAGTTAGTTAATAGTGAGAATTGGACCCTAAACTAAAGTGTGACCATTTTTCCTATTGTATCGAAATTGTACCAAACCGTGACCCCAAAACCAAGGTATGTATATATACACACACACATACATATATTTTATTGTACATGGTCTGCAACAATGCTTTGGTAGGTGATGCGTGTCAAAGTAACATCCACATGGATGGCAGGACCCATGGTTTCCCAGCAGAACATTGCCAAAAGCATCACGCTGCCTCCGCCGGCTTGCCTTCTTTACATAGTGCATCCTGATGCCACGTGTTCCCCAGGTATGCGACGCACACGCACCCGAAAAACGTAAAAGAAAACGTGATTCATCAGACTAAGCCACCTTCTTCCATTGCTCCGTGGTGCAGTTCTGATGCTCACGTGCCCACTGTTGGCGCTTTCGGCGGTGGACAGGGGTCATCATGGGCACCCTGACTGGTCTGCAGCTACGCAGCCCCATATGCAACAAACTGCGATGCACTGTGTATTCTGACACCTTTCTATCAGAACCAGCATTAACTTCTTGAGCAATCTGAGCTACAGCAGCTCGTCTGCTGGATCGGACCACACGGACCAGCCACGTGCATCAATGAGCCTTGACCGCCCATGACCCTGTCGCCGGTTCACCACTGTTCCTTCCTTGGACCACTTTTGATAGATACTGACCACTGCAGACCGGGAACACCCCACAAGAGCTGCAGTTTTGGAGATGCTCTGACCCAGTCGTCTAGCCATCACAATTTGGCCCGTGTCAAACTTGCTCAAATCCTTACGGTTGCCCATTTTTCCTGCTTCTAACACATCAACTCTGAGGACAAAATGTTCACTTGCTGCCTAATATATCCCACACACTCACAGGTGCCGTGATGAAGATCAGTGTTATTCACTTCACCTGTCAGTGCTCATAATGTTATGCCTATATATATATATATTTACCATATATATATATATATATATATATATAAAGACCAAATTTGGACTGGAGTGTATGCATTTGTGACAGAGAAAGAGCGGAGCGTGTGATTGAGTGTGTGTGTATGGTCTCCCCCAGGTTGTCAAGACTGTGTGGAGCTGTATTGATTTGGAGGTGGAGGGACAGAGAGGCAGTGTTGTTCCCTGGGGTCTAGGGTTACACCAGCACTGCAGTGGCCTGATGGAAACGGCACAGTAGGACTGGAGGGGTGCAGGGAACCCGACCTAACATACAGTACACAACCTCCTTCATATACACACACACAGATCCCTCACTTCACTAAAACAAAAGACGTGCTCAGACTCCCCAGCGCACACATGCCTTTGTACGTAACACACACAGCCACTAGCCACAATCAACATCCATCGCTCAGCTTATTTCATTATCTCTGGCATATAAGAGCCACTGTGGTATCATACATCTGCTCTGTCTAATCACACACACCCTTATAAATGCAACACACTGTCGCACTTCAGCTGCCCAGCGCGAGCACGCACACACACCCCAACACATCTATTTCCATCGCTCCGATATCTCTCTTGAAAGATGGCAGCTGATGTGTGGGCGATCAAACCAGCAACACTTGTTTAAATTAGTTAATCAGTGTGTTGGAACAAACACATTTTCAGGCCGGTCGCAGTTTGTTCTCTTCATCCGAGCGCGTCGTCGGGGGCAGCGCTATTGATTAAGCCGCAGGCGATCGATCGCCAGAATGGTGTGTGTCTCTGAATCTGATAATGACTCGCAATATGACATCAGTGCAATGCAGCTGTAATTGATATATTCTTGAAGGGGTGGAAGTTAGAGCGAGAGAGGTGGGCAACACAGATGGATGCTGTTTAAACAGTCATGGAAGAGCTGTGACTGAATGCGCCAAAAAAAACACATGCACGGACACAAACGCTGTAGTGTCGGTATCAGTTGCATACCGCCGTACTTTTGTATAGGAGAACTTAAAGAGCTCGCAAACATGCTAAAGGCTCGCTCACGGGTCATGCGCCTTTGTCGTCGAAATGGAAATGGGACAACTTCCTCTCGATTTCAAGCACAGATTTAGGAGCTCACTGTAAGTTCGTGACACGCACCTGAACGCCGCTCCACCGAGCAGACCCGTGCAACGTGAAGAGGGCACGGCGTAATGCGCGGAACAGCGTCCTATCTCTTTCCCCCCTTGGCTTGGCGACGGAGCGGGGGGAGGCTGTTCGGTGGGCAGAACAGCCCCTGCGAGCTCAGTCAATATCTACGCTGTCATTGTTTTCCTAAACTGGTTATAAAAGAGAGGCTAAATCCTGCGGAGCTGTGCACTCCTGGGAAATATGGCCCAGTCACATTACTGATGCAGTGACTGCGAGACTGCTGCACTCACCGAGGGGGGGTGAGGAGGGAGAGAGAGAAGGGGGAGGCGGTGGGGAGATAAAGATAAAGGAAAATCAAATCTACGTTTCCCTACACAGCCTCTTTTCACACACAGAGCATGCACATACAGCCGGACCGAGCGGCTGTCATGTCACTTTCAATCAGGGCTGTTCGTGTGTGTGAACGTGTGTGTGCCGCAGGGTCCCTGGCTCCCGGCTCTGTGGTGCCCCCTGGGGACGGTGCAGTGTCAGTGAAACTCTAATGTGTTGGCTCGTTCTGCTAGAGCGAACAGAGCGAGAGAGAGAAAGTGTTGTTGGAGAGTGTGGCCGTTCTGTCAGTAAACTGTTTTTAAATTCTTTGGAATTACTGACGTCTATGAGCTGACCTAAGAACAGTGCAAAGCAGCCGCTACCCATTGAAATGCACACAAAGGCATATGAGTCCTGTGCTACATGATTCACAGCGAAATTACATAATATATTTATATGATAAAAAAAAAAAAAAAAAAAAAAAAAAATATATATATATATATATATATATATATATATATATATATATATATATATATATATATATATATATATATATACACACACACACACACACACAGTCAAACCAAAATTTATTCAGACACCTTGAACATTTCATTCATTATTACAGTTTATTCATTATAGTTAAAAAAAAAAAGGTAATAAAATATGACAAGATCTCAGAGTCAAACTGTCTCAGAAAAAAATTAATCTTAATTATGCCAGATAACACTTAAGCAAAAGGTCAAAGTGTCTGAATAATTTTTGGTCCCAAATTGTTATCCATTTTACTGGTAGTCCACTGTATGAAGAATTTTGGGTATAATATGTCACAGTTTACTTTATTTTGCTATCCTAACTTACATAAATGAACTGTAGTGTCCTGCACCCACTAGTAGAAATATATCAAAAATTTGTGTGTGTGTATATATTTTATATATATATGTGGTGTGTGTGTGTGTGTGTGTATGACAAAAAAACTATATATAAATATTTTCAATATATATTAACATATTTGGAATTCAGAAATTCATATAAAAATTCAAATTCTGGTATTAGTGTAAAAAAACTGAGAGGATCGCTCAAACTCTAATTGTATAAAGCTGTTAAATACAAAGAATACTATATATATATATATATATATATATATATATATATATATATATATATATATATATGAAAAAATAATTCATATATATATATATATATAAATGAAAAAATAATTCTCCCTAGTATGTAGCACATATAATAGAGTAGGAGCCACTTGGTACTACACACTGTATCTATCTAAATGCTTGCTCACACACACAAACAAAACAGACAGTGTGTCTCTGCTATCGGCTTTATAAAGTGCTCTTAGTCTGTCTGGTGTCTGTATGGCTAGGCTAAACACAGAAAGGGAGAGGAAATATTGAAGCTGATAGAAAGACATGGGACATAGAAAGAGATGAGAAGAGGGCTAAGAGAGAGAGGGGGAGCCTGAATGAGAAAGAGAAAGAGTAAAGTTGTCAAAAGAGGAAGAGAGATTGTGAATGAGTATGAGAGAAAGAGAGAAAGGTGGTGGTGGGGGGGGGGAGCGAGCGCAGCTTTGCTCTTAGGACTCAAGTCTGTCCCTCTCTGCTCCGTTTTTAACACAAAATGAAAAATCACCTTTGCCGCCTGGTGCACTTTAGAGTAGCTTATTTTTAGACCTGCTTGACAGTCTTCCAATGGCCGGAGACTAGCAGATGGGCTGTCTTAAAGCTTCATATGCTCCCAGCTCTCACCTCCCAGAGACAGGAAACTCACTTGGGAGTGTGCTACAAATAAATGCCCCCCTGCCCTGCCCCTGGATTCCCTCATCCCTCCCCTCTTCCCACCTACTCACACCATTCTCCACCCAGATAGTGCCTGTCCCTGAATTTAGCACCTTCCCTGCAACCACGTCCTGTTGTACTCAAGTGCACTACACCCACGTCACTGTCCAACTGCTTTCCCCTTTCTGGCCTGACCAGGACTGGAGGCGTATGTGTGAATCTGAATGAATAAAAATGTAAACAGAAATATACTTATGACAGATGATCTAGTGATTAGCACCCATTGAGCCAACGTGTTCATGTGATACTTCATCAGACTAATTGTGTTTATTTTATTATTCTCCACTTTATTATTTTCTAAATTGGGATGCAAACCAAAACATAATATTATTCATAATAAATGAATGATAAATAAAAAAGCTTTACATTATGTAAAGCTAATATTGTAACAAATAACAGTGATTAATTAAATTATACAAACCATGTTTGAAGCAGTTATATGCAAATAAAAACCGATACAGGATATATGTTCACCAAAAACACCTGTTCGCACAATTTTATTTGCTGTTAATTTGGTTTCATAAACTGTATGCCTTGAGCATAATGCCTCATGGAGAGAAAAATCCAGGTGATATCAGTCAAAATAAGTTTTGTCATTTTGTTCTCTCTGAAAGGAGCAGAGGGAGTGATTCCACTATGACTGACCTCCTCTGACCTCCGTGCTCCAGAGCGGCTTCTTCGCATTCATCACACACACCTCACCATCACACATGCTCTGTTTACACTCATACATACTGTATATCTGACACTGGTACATCTCTGTCAAGCACCAGGTTGCCAAATAAATACTAAATGTACAGGGGATTAATTATACAGTGATGATGTACATAAGCAACTGATGATGTAATCTTCAGCAACAGAGTAGAGCTGGTTCTAAAAGTCAACATATGCTGTCGGCTGTGTTTAATATAACATTTGACATATTCTGCAGGCATCAAATAGCAGCACATGACTGGCATACAGACAGACCCTTCTAAAAATGTACCGTCGCAACAATAGTTTGCGGTAGTATTCACAGATGAGCCAAAGCATCATGACCAGTCACAGATGAAGCTAATGTCGTTGATCATCTCCTAACAAGGCCACATACTGTACTAAGGTCTGTGTAGATTAGATGGTAAGAAAACAATCAGTTCTTGTAATCAAAGGCTATGTTCAGACTGCAGGCAAATCAGATTTTTTCTCAAATCAGATCTTTTTCAGGCAGACTGCCCGCACTATTAATTGCAAGTGAACAAATAAGCAAGTGTGTCCTATGTGCATGGGATGCTTTGGTAAGGACATAGGCGTATCCACGTATGTGACGAGGCTTTCAAAACAGATGCAGGAAAAATGGAGGTGCATCATCTCGCGCTCCAAATATGCGCTCTGTCGAATTCCTCCGTCACACAAGATAAACTCAGCGACGGAGAGACTGGTATATATTTTGATGTTCCGTGATTTAGTCACGGCCAGCTTCGCTGTGTAACTAGGGGTGCGGTGTTTCCATCACCGGTTATGACATTATCGTTGTGTGATGTGTTAAGAGTGACACAAAAGACTATTTGAAATCCAATTTGAGCATTCAGAGTGTGACACATCTGTAAAAATCTGATTGGAATTGCATTTCAAACCACCTCCAAATGTGGTTTGGAGAAATGGAATAAAAATCTGAGCGACTTTGACAAGGGCCAAATTGTTATGGCAAGGCAACTGGGTCAGAGTATCTCTGAAACAGTAAAGCTTGTGGGTTGTTTCCGGTCATGACAGTGGTTTGTTTATCTCCAAAAATCCCCAAAGCTCATCGATAAACAAGGGCAACGAAGGCTATCCTGTCTGCTCCAAGCCAACAGAAGGTCTACTGTGGCACAAGTTGCACAAAATTTTAATGATGGTTATGGGAGAAATGTGTCACAACACACAGTCCAAAGCACTCACCAAAGCCGCAGACCAATCAGTGTGCCTATGATGACCCATGTCCGCCATCGAAAGCATCTACAATGGAGCAGTAGAAGAAGGTCGCCTGGTGTGATGAGTTCGGTTTTCTTTTACATCACATGGATGCACGTATACGTGTGTGGTGTTTACCTGGTGAAGTGATAGCACCAGGATGCACTGTGGGACAACAACAAGCTGGTGGAGGGAGTTGTGATGCTCTGGGCAATGTTCTGCAGGGAAACCCTGGTTCTAGTCATTCATGTTGACATAAATTTGACATGTGCCACCTACCTAAACATAGTTGCAGACCAGGTACACCATTCATGACAACAGTGTTCCCTGGTGGAAGTGGCCTCTTTCAGCAGGACAACGCACCCTGCCACGCTGCACACGTTGTTCAGGAATGATGAAGAGTTCAAGGTGTTGCCCTGGCCTGCAAATTCCCCAGATCTCAATCCAATTGAGCATCTGGTGGGATGTGCTTGACCAACAAGTTAGATCCATTGTAACTCCACCTCGCAACCTACTGGACTTGAAGGATCTGCTGCAAATGTTTTGGTGCCAGATACCATAGAACACCTTCATGGGCCTCGGTGGGTCGGTGCTGTTTTAGCAGCACACAGAGGACCAACAGCATCATATTAGGCAGGCAGTCAATGTTTTGGCTCATTGGTGTGTGTGGATATAGATATAGACTGTTTAAATTTGGGGTCTGTAAATTACATTTTTGAAGAAGAAGAAATTAATCCTGAAATCCTAGTTTTTTTTTGTTTGTTTTTTTGCAAATATATTAATTAAGTTCAAAATTATAATTGAGCAACAAATTAGCAGCATATTTGAATGAATTTTGAAGGATTATGTGATACTGAAGACTGGAGTAATGGCTGCTGAAAGAATAAATTACATTTTAAAATATATTAAAATAGAAAACAGTTTTAAATTGTAATAATATTTCACAATATTACTCTTTCTACTGTTTTTCGATTAAATATATGCAGCACAAGTGACATTCATTTTTCATGAGGGCAATCAATTCCTGATGGATAAACTGTTTTACCCGGTTATCCTTTTCACTCGAAAAGCATCGTATTACGAAAGTCAAATTAGTTGAAAATACCACTTAATGTTAACGATGGTGGTTAAGCCCAAGTTACCACAGTACATATGGATTAACTATGATTAATGGGTGTATTTTGACAAAACTACAGTTAGCGTGTCCTTTTTTGTAAGCAGTCTCTAACATAAAACTTCACACATTCCGCAGGCATCAAACGACAATGCACAGACATAAAGACAGACTACATACAAAAAACAACACACGCATGCATGCACACACCCAGAAGGACGGAAGGTTCGTGAGATCTGTGGAGTGTGGAGGTTCGAATGTTAGATGAGCTTGGTGGCCTCAGCAGAGCCGTGTCATGGGTGATAGCACTGCGCTAGGCTAACACTAGGCTACGCTACGCTAGCTGTGTTCTGCCACTCAGAGATGCACTCAAAGTACACACACTCTCTTTCCATGTCATAGCCTCACTAAAACCCTCCCTGATTCCCCTCGGGGAGGAGGTTTTGACTCCAAAGCAGCCCTAAACTAAGAGAGAGAAAACGCATTACGCAGTGAACGATGCGGCGTGCAGAGAGAAAGAGAGAGAGGGCTAGTGTGTGTTATCTACAGCCAGTCAACGTCAACACTTTGTTGTCACAACGATATGTGAGCCTAGCAGGCAGAGTGCGAGTGAGAGCGAGGAGGAAAAGAGAATAGGAGAGTGTGTGAGGTGTGCTGTCAGAGCTGTGTGATTTATAGAGTGTGCTGTCAGACTCCAGCTGCTGAACCAAAGTGTCAGGTTGAGAGAGACCCCTACCAGTTTCTGTGTGTTAAGAGACAAAAACAGAGAGAGAGAATGCGAGAGGAGACAACTTTTTAAAGGCCCTATTCTACACTTCTATAGCATTTTATTTTTTCCCTTGTGAAGTCCACTTGTAATGTTAGTGAAGCTTTCTTGAAACCAGAACAGTTGCAATTTTGCCCTGTTCTGTCTTACACACAACAAACTCAAAAACAGGGTGTCATGTGACACAATACATAGTCCATCAGAAGCGTTCTCTGTTTGCTCATTTGGGATTTGTCATATAATATCTGATAATATATCATTTTCTAAACTATAATAAATAATATAAACCACTATATAATAAATAATATTCTAAACTTACACAATCAGTCTCTCCTCATCCATATTTGATGATTAATATACATTAAGGAGCATTACTTGTGATTTTATCACAACATGTCTGGTTACAATATGGTAAAATTAAAAAAGCCATTTGACAATATAGTCAAATGGTTTGTCATTTAAGTCTGCGATCACATTAAAATGCTGGGATTTAATTGATCTCACTCAAACCTAATTTAAATCTAAATCTAATTTAAAGGGTTAGATTCACCCAAAAATGAAAATTCTGTCATTTATTACTTACCCTCATGCCGTTCCACACCCGTAAAACCTTTGTTAATCTTCGGAACACAAATGAAGATATTTTAGTTGAAATCCGATGGCTCCGTGAGGCCCCATAGGGAGCAATGACATTTCCTCTCTCAAGATCCATAAAGGTACTAAAAACATATTTAAATCGGTTCATGTGAGTACAGTGGTTCAATATTAATATTATAAAGCGACGAGAATATTTTTGGTGCGCCAAAAAAAAAAAAAAAAAAAAGACTTATAAAGTTGACTTATTTACGCTCCGAAGCTTCCTGAAGCAGTGTTTTGAAATCGCTAAATAAGTCGTTATTTTGGGTTTTTTGGAGCACCAAAAATATTCTCGTCGCTTTATAATATTAATATTGAACCACTGTACTCACATAAACTGATTTAAATATGTTTTTAGTACCTTTATGGATCTTGAGAGAGGAAGTGTCATTGCTCCCTATGAAGGCCTCACTGAGCCATCGGAATTCAACAAAAATATCTTAATTTGTGTTCCGAAGATGAACGAAGGTCTTGCGGGATGACAATGACAGATGACAGAATTTTCATTTTTGTGTGAACTAACCCTTTAAACCTGAAAATAAATTTACAAAATAAAAACAAGTAAATTAAATAAATAAAAGATTTGATACGTTTCGATAAGATTTGTAAGTTTTTGCCTTAAATTTGACTAAAACAATAAAAATGTTCATTATTTACTCAACCTCATAACATTCCAAACCTGTACAAGTTTATTTTTTCAGCAGAACGCAAAATATAACATTTTGAAGAATGTTTTTCTCCATACAATGAAAGTCAATGGGGTCCAAAACAAAATTGTTTTTTAAAATATCTTCTGTGTTCTACAGAAAAAAAGAATGTCATACAGGTTTAGAAACGCCATGATGGTGTGTAAATAATGACAGAATTTTTGGATTACTTTAAGACTTATAACAATGTCTAAAAATCTTGCCAATTTTAAACTCAGAATAAACAAAGTTACAGGACTTCAAAATAAAAAAATCAAAATAAATGTATTGAAATATATGAATAAATGAATAAAATGAACAAGTTTTGGCCTTAAAGGAGAAGTTCAACAAAAATTTAAATTCTGTCATTATTTGCTCACCCTCATGTTGTTCCAAACCTGAATGACTTTCTTTATTCTGTGGAACACAAAAGAAGATATTTTGAAGAATGTTAAAGAACTGATTTTGTCCATACAATGAAAGTCAATGGGGTCTAAAACAACACTGGCCCCAATCGATTTCATTGCATGGACAAAAAAAATATATATATATTGTCGTCATGTAGGTTTGGAGCGGCATGTGGGAGTAAATAATGACAGAATCTTCCTTTCTGGGTGAACTATTCCTTTAAGATAAAGTCTTCTCATCTGTTATGCTATGTTAATGAGCGAGGCAAACAGAGTGAAGTATCCACAGTTCCCAAACCCTCTAGATCACAGCTGCGCTCAGTGTGCATGCGCACGCGTGTGCGTCGAGCGTTGAGAGTGTCGAGCAGCGAGAGTCATCTCACCGACAGCGCTTAGACTCATACGTCACTGTCACAGCCACGACAGTTCCAGTCCCGAGCTGGCAACCCACACGCGAGACAACAACACACACCACGCAGTGCAGAGATGTAGCGCCACAGCACAACCCTGCTCAACTGTCATATCTGACTGGGGCATGTGCTGTACACACCCCCTCCTTCTTCTGTTGTCTTCACATTTTCATTTCAGCTCGCTTTCTCTCATGTTGCGTCTCAACATATCCTTCGCTCTGTCTGTGCGTTAAAGGAACAGGCTACCATGAGAGACGGATATGAGAAAACGCTTTATAGTGATCCCAGTGGACACATCTCTCTTTTTTCCCTCGCTCTTCCTTACCCCCTCCCTCTCTCCCTTTCTCTCTGCCTCTCATGCCAGTCCCCAAATTATTTAATTTAGCGCAGACACCATATCTCCCTATGTGCCATCCCGCTGAAGTTCTCTCTCCCTCCACGTCCTCCTCCCTTCTTTCCTCCACTTTATAGATTGTTCCAAGCAGGGGTATTTCGTGACAGAATCAGGAGTGTGGGTGGGTTCACTGGAAAATTTGCAAAAAGGCATTTACTTCATTTTTATCTCAACATAAACACGCACGTGCACGCTCGCAGCCGAAACCGATGTCCCACGTTGTAATAAATGAATGCGAATGTGTTGATTTACTCTGAAGATTAGTGCCGCCCCATGGTGAGTGTTTTTGATTTGAATTCGCCAGGCCGGAGCTTTGTTTGAATCTGCGTCTCAGCAAGGGCAAAGCAACAAAACAAATGCAAACAGGTAAACAACTTAAACATGTCCTCTCCGATTCTAGTTCACTCCAACGTCCACCAGCCACCCACTGCCTGGAGAATTTCAATCAAAAACAGTGTGGCAATGTATGTTCGTAACACCGTGTCACACTTCTTACAGTACATGCTCCTGTTTGGTTATGCCAACTTCCTACATATTTAGATAACTGAATGCAGGTTTCATTAGTTCATTATTAACTCCTGGCTAAATTTGCTATTTGTCGTGTTCTCAGATTATCCGGGGCCTGGGACTCTTCAGGCTCGGTGCGTGGCTGCAGACTCGCGGATGTCGTGGTCTTCGAGAGGGAGCTGTTCTAAACACAGGGCTCATAGCTTTAGCTGGAGACACTATACTGCAGTCCCCTGACACCCCTCAACCAGCCAGCCAATCAGCAGCAGGTAAGGTGGATTTGAGGAGCTGTAGGCATGTGTGTGTGTGTTGGGGTTAGGGCTCTGAAGAGAGCCCCCCAGATCCCCATTCTAATAACGTACACTGCCACTCCAGACGCAAGGGCAGCTGGGACACGCGCACACACACTGGCACTAATAAAATTGAGCATCACAATAGAAACCTATATCAATATCTACAGCACACAAAACCAGATTCAAAGCACACCAGACAAACTCTCCACGTACATTACAATTCTAATATGACACATAATGGAACAGATTTAAGAATGTTTTTGGAGCTTCTACACTTGTTAACTCTCTGATTTGCTTAATGTGGGTTAGTCTATATAAGTAAAAAACTGCCTGTTTGATCATATGCTAATGTTAATTCTAGTTTAAGCCAGATTTTATGCTTTCTGAAGAAAATGTTAGTGGCTATTTTGTTTCTAAGGTGTTCTTTTTAGTGTATTGTTGTGCGTATTGCTTTTTGTCTATATTTTATTAGTCTCACCCTCAGACGCCCACAGACCGTTGGCTGAACGTCTGATGCATATGGCACACTTAATTGGAAACACTTCAGGATTTTCAAAGTCGTCATCTGGTTGGTTGAATTCTACAGGATGTCCGGGAGATGTGTGAGTCATGTTCTTCAACGGTCTGCCTGGAAACAAATGCAGTGACGCCAAACCCCCTCATGGAAGAAGAACGCCATTGTGTTTACAACTGTGACAATGAACGCTTACCAGGATCAACTAAATGCTGGATTTTCAAAAGTACGTGAAGTTCAACGTTCTTGAATGAATAATTTACTAGAGGCACGCCGGTCTGTTATTGTAGACATCGACGTTACATTTTCACGCCCCTAAACATGACGCGGAACAAAACGAACTGTGATTGGTTGCTGTACATGTCAGTCAAATGTACTCTTGGGCGGTCCTTGGCCAATGAAAGCTGCGATAGAGTCAGTCTGAAGGTCTGGCTTTGCTAGACTAATATTTTATATACACCACTGTTTAAGATTTTGGTCTTATTTTTTTAATGTTTTGAAAGAAATCTCTTATTGTCATTTCATTAATATCAATGTTGAAAACAGCTTGTGTGGCTTAAAATTTTTGTGAAAACTGAAACACTGTTCAAGATTCTTTGATGAATAGAAAGTTTAAAAGAACAGAAATTATTTAAAATTTTTTTTTTTTTTTAAAGTCTTTAATGTCACTTTCAGTCAATCCTTGTTGAATAAAAAAAAGAAAAATCTGACCCCTAAATTGAACAGTACTGTATACATAACCTTAAAATACTTAGGGTTAGGGTTAGGGATTTAAACACACCTGTAACCCTAAATATGACCAATAATAGTAGAGACTGCTTGCTTACAAGGTTGAAAAACCTCATCTCCAATAGGTGCAATACAGAATATGAATTGTATTTTGAAATCATATAAGCTCTTCCTCCACCTCTGTGAGAAATGGAAAGTGTGTGAGAAAGCTAGTGTGTGTGTAAGCTCCGATGAACACTGCCTCCTTACATCACTCCACTCAGTGCTGTATGAGAACTCGCATCCCTCAAATATTCAACACTTTTGCAATGTCGAGTGGGGGGGGGGGATGGGAGAGACAAGGAGGCATCAACAAACAAACAAGTGCAAAGGACCTCCTCCTTCCCTCATTCATACACGCACTCTCACTCGCTCACCCATCCATCCATCCATCCAAACTGCTGAGTACAGTTAAATATTAACCAGCGCTAAAGGAAATACCATACACCCACGTGCGCACACACATACCAGCAGGGAAGGGATACGGGGCATGGGGGGAATGCGGCGCCCCCTGGAGGGCTCAATCAGAACCGGTAGTGTGTAAAAATGAGGCGCGCTGTCAGAGAGTGACAGCAGTGCCTATGGAAGGGCCGAAGGGTGGGCGGTTGGGAGTTCACCTGGGGAAACAAAATAACAACTGAAAGAAAATCTACACACACACACTTGCTCACACAAAAAGTCTCTGAAGTTTCTAACAAAGGAGTAGAGGATCCAGCAGAGTAGGTCTAGCTGCGCTGATCGGGGCGAAGCATCACTTATTTACCAGCTTACATCTGCACTATTTATGGGGCACCAGGGAGAGGCAGAAAGGAAAGAGGGAGACGGAGAGAGAGGGGTGGGTGGGGGCAACACAGAGGGGCTAAAATATGCATGGGGGCTGGCTCTTCTGGGAGCTAGAAAAAAGAAAATGGGAAAGGGAGAAAGAATGAGAGACATAAAAAGCGAATGAGAGAGAGAAAGAGAGAGAGAGAGTTGGAAACAGTTTGAGGAAGGGAGGGAGTTGGTGGGAGTGCGAACGAGAGAAAGAATTAGAGACAAGATAAAGGATGGAAGCAAAGTTTGCCATAAGGGAGAGGGGGATGATACAGTAACATGTCTTGCGAAGGCTCATGGGAAGGTGAGGATTAACTCAGAGTGGGACCGCACTGGGAGGGCATGTTGGGTAGGGCACACAGGTCAAGCCCGTCCATCCATTCAGTCTCGTTAACAACGTACACACACGTTCAAGTCTCATTTCACCTGGGCATGAGCATGGTAAAACCCGGATATCGGAACGGAGTTGTCTGTGCGGCTGACTGCTCTATTCCTCACCGCCGTCACCGCTCAGGTGGGCCCGGAGTGGATGCGGGGGGCGGAGCGGACGGGAGTGATGGGGCACGCCCGCTGAGCCATGGGCTGGTACGAGCATCTCGGTTGGCCGGCCTCGGGGTGAGGCAGACAGTGACCGACAGGGTCCAGCGCTCCCCCTGCTGCTAAATGGACTGACCGGCCATATGCCCAGCGCCGCCGGCCTTATATCACTGTCACACCACGGCCGGGGGCTCACGTGGAGAGGTGGGGTGTTTAAGCCATGCAGGAGATTTAGGTCACACCCCCAAGCCCCTAAAATATTAAGTCATGGACCTGAGTAAGCTATTAACCTCACTGCCTGCTACTTATAAAGACCCACCCACCAACACACACAGGCGAGCACTGGAGGGGGCTGCAGGAATGGTGGCCCATAGCTCACAAAGATGAATGTAACGTGGGCTAGGGCAGGATGCAGCTGACCCCAGTGGCCTGTGGCAGCCACTGTGGGCTGAGTTATTCACAGTCCTCCCCCTACTCAATCTGTCTGCCCCATAATCAGCACAGAGAGAGAGACCAAGAGAGAAACAATCGCCTTCATATACTGCCACTGACCTAGCAACAGTATATTAACATTATTGTTAACTTTTCAGCGGGCACATTTTATATTTTATGTTTGGCCTTTATGTTTGCCACTTATGGAGAGAAATGGGGTCGGAAAATGTTGTGAGAAAGGTTGAAACTCACACCTAAAGCTCTGCTACCTAAGCCGAGCCTAACAGGACCAGAAAACTGCCAACTACTGAGCATAGGGCGCGGCCCAGTGCGAGTTAGGGGAAGCAGGGGCTCCTCCTCTGTCCGTTCGCATGCCGGGGGGATGAGTTCCCCCTTGGCCGGTTCGGTGGGGGCCCCCCTTAAGCGCGGGACCCGGTGTGGTCGCACCAGTTGCACCGCCGTAAGGATGGCCATGCACACAATACAAAACTTCTGGTCTTTATTTTTATAATATCTGAGTGAGAACCTAGCTAGTTGTGTATAATAAATAATAAAATTACTTAAAAAACAAAAAAAAACAAAATTGTTCGGTTACAGGTTACAGGAATTATAAAGAGTTTGAATGATGTCAGGTACGAACCCGGTTTAGCATCAATTTAAAGCCTTGTGCAGTCATGTGCATGAACCGCTTAGGCTCCAACAGCAAAAACTTTCTGACCACTGCAAACTACAAGCAACTACTGAAGCAGCAGTACAGTAAGATTACTGTTAGTTTTAGCACATTTTAGTTGGGACATGTCTGCCAACTGCAAGGCTCCAACACCAACACTCAAGGCGCGGTCACACGCGGTGCAAAAAAGGTCCATTGTCTATTGTCTACTTGGCAATTTCCTGTGAAAAACCTGAAGAATCTCTATGAGGAAATGTTTCATTCGTGTGCAAAATTCCAGATTGCGTGGATTCCTATTAAAGTGACTAGATTTTGCCTGTGACATTTTTCAGAGCAACGGTAAATATGACCACACTTTAATGGAAATGAGAGTGCTCATAAGGTTCTTAAGATTCTTAAACTGTATTATATTTGGTCGACTCCAATACTCAATACTCCAATCCACAAATATCTCCAAATATGGTCATAAGAATTCTTCAACAATACTGAATACAGTGCTGATACTATAAGAGTGTAAGGTTGCACCACTAAAGACAAGTCCCTAAAGGGGAATTAACCGGTTAGCACTAACTTTTTTAACCAGCACATTTAGTTCTAGCCCTTTAGAAGGGACTGTGTGGGAGGAAAGTGTGTGTGTGTGTGTGTGTGTGTGTGTGTGTGTGTGTGTGTGTGTGTGTGTGTGTGTGTCTAAGATTTAAATCCTGCCTGGCCCTTAGGCTTGGCTGAGATGTCTGCATTTGTGTTGGTGCTAAAATTGATACTATTTTTCACCTCACAGCTCTGTGATATCTCCAGCTAAACTTGAGTCAGCAGATGTGTCTCACTGCTCTGCCATGTCTGCTTCCTCTGGGAATCATTACCACGGGCCAGGAACATCCAGAGGTGCTTAAATCAAACCACAGCCACTAGAATGTCTGTATTTCTATACAAAAAACATCTTTTTGTTGGGCAATGAAGACACAAAACTCCTGACCAACAAAGAACCAGACTGCATTGTGGTACCAAACAACAACAATAAAGGCTTTTTATATTTAAAAACATCGATGAACAACTTCTTAAAGTGTGTTTAGCAGCGACAAACAGACCAGAAGTCAATAATTATCGTTGTCAGTGTGAACGCACATCAAGGCATACAGTCATGCCAAAAGGAACGAGGCATTTGGTACCACAGTGCCATACCTGTAAAAAAAAAGTTATTGCAAAAAGTGTACAGTGTGGCAGCGCTTTGTAAACGTGTGCGGCAGTGCTTACTTGCTAAAGACTATATGTGTGTGAGTGTGTCAGTCTTAGAGTGGAGGGGTTCAGGGCCTCCCTCAGGGAACTCAGATAAAGGATTCAGTAAAAGAGAGAGAAAGACTATACCTATCACAGTAGAAGAGACAGCAAGAGAAACAGATACAGAACAAAGACAAAAAGAAACAGAATAAAAAAGGGAAGGAGAGAAAGAAAGAAACAGAGACTCATCCGGAAAGGAATAATGTCAAGTGGACAAAGTGTGTTATTGTTACAGTAGCCAAACGGCTTTTGATGAGCTGTCAGACATCAGATTGTGCTGTGAACTTGAGCGTGAACCTGTAGGGCATACAGTTGTCTGTACAGTATAACTGCTCAAGGCCATCTGAACTGTGATTAGTGTACATTCCTTCATATATAGTGCTTAGTGGTACAGTGGTTGTCAAATTGTTTTGTTTGATTTTACACTGGATGTGATCCAACACAGTCCCAAAAGAGTTCATTATAGTAAAAAATGCAGAAAATAGAATACCTATAATAAATGCATTAAAATACTATAACATTTGATAGGATTTTATGGTCAATTGCAATATATTTATTTATTTGCTTTTAAAGGATTAAAAGGATCTAACTTCCGCCAGACCGCTTTCCATACTCTTAAAAAAGCTTATGCTGTACATCCAATGCCTTCCCTATTCAACTTACGGAACTGACGCGACACCAAGTTCTGTTTTTTTCCCGTAATTGGAATACGGAAGGCAGTCTGGCGGAAGCTATATTTTACTTCATAACTTGTTAAATATGGATTTTTTGTTTTTTACACAAATGCATCATTTCACTTCAGAAGGCCGGAGCTGGGTGGAATATGTTTATGACGGATGGATGTGGATGGAGACACTTTCTTCAGCTCATACTCGTTTGGTAATGCATACTGCCACTGTAAGGCTCGGATACGTCAGGATTTATTAATATTTCTACGATTGTGTTCATCAGAAAGAAGAAAGTTATATACACCTAGGATGGTTTGAGGGTGAGTAAAGCTTGGGGTAATTTTCATTTGAAAGTGAACTAATCCTTTAATTTTGTTTTTGTTTTTGTATATGCATTGCAAATGTGAGCAAGAGTGGGCCCGGGACAGCATTCCCAGTTGTCTGCCCTGACGATGCGTGTGTGTGTGTGGATGAATGTGAGTTCCAGCAGTCACAGCAGGTGGTGCGATTGATTTGCAGAGTAATGGGTCTAATCGTTACTGGCTTGAGGATGCACCTTGTTTTCCCCTTTAATTCCCTTATTAGCTGTGATCTGTGTCACATCTGTGTCTATCAGGGCTAACTGAGATCGACTACATAATACTATACTCCAAACATCACACATTTTGCTACTACAAGGAGATTCACTGCACATATGACACATAAAATATGATTAGAAAACATTAAAACATGAACATCAGAAGTTATTACATAGCTTTCTGGAATATTTCATTCCGACTGGTCAATCACGGCACAGAAGATTTCCTACATAGCTGTTTCTAGATTCAAGTTTTTCTTATCATTCCTTATGCCAAATGTAAGTAAAAATTGGCTTTGGGAAGTAAAGAGAGTCACTTGTGAGTAAGTATATTAGGAACTGTAACAATGCATGGTTTACATCAAATTGTTATTTTGACGTGCTCTTCTTTTATCCACCGTTTTTACCTTTAAAATAAAAAAATAAAATAAAATATTCTTACCCATTAGAATATTTAGCATTTTAAGCTTTAAGAAAACAACCTTTGTGTTTATTCAGGACTCCATGTGGTGACACATGGAATATTGTTGAATATTGTGAATGGAAAAAAAAAAAGAATATCCATATAATATCTTATCCCAGAAAGCCATGCTTTTGTAGAACTGCCATGTGATTGTGCATTACTCACCTGGAGCTCAGTTTGGAAGAAGAACTTCTGCGGACACTGGGAGCAGTCGTATATCTTGTCCTCCTGTCCATGGACGGCAAAGATGTGCTGCTGCAGCTTATTGGCCTGAACAAACACTGGGGGGAAAGGACAGAAGGGAAACAGCAGTCAAACGATTGGCTGAAACGCTTTACCCAAGAGTGTATGGCGAATTGGCTGTGAAAACAGCTGATTCGATTAAGAACTAATCCTGAGTGAGAAATTAAAAAAAAGGAAAAATCCATGACTACCAACTTTCACGCTTTGGGTAGGAGAGGGAGAATAAAAATAATGAATTTTTTGGATTTGAGACAATGTGTCGACACTGAGGAAAGTACAAGGGGGAGGGGGCGTTCTCAAATGAAAAGCTCTCAAACTCTCTTTATCGGAGAGCAGGGGATGACAGCCGGAGATGGAGGGAGAGACAGAGACAGACTAAAGTATCCCCACCAGACCTTGTGATATTTATCAATAAATCATTCCTCTATCCTCGGGTTTTTAAATTCCGTTCGTGTATTTTTTTTGTTTTTTTTGTTTCAGTAAACTTAAGTTTGCTGTGTGTGGAGACTATGAATTATTGAGCGTCCCTGGAGGAGAAGGCATCAGCTTACTTATTCATGAGCCACACAGGAATAGTGTTAAAGTTTAAAAGAGGACTGCGTACCTGTAAGGGAGGAAAGGGGGAAAAGAACGTGGTGTAGCCAAACAACTCGGTAAAGGTGAAAGAAAGACGGAGAACTAATCCACAAGGAGGAAGAGAGAGAGGGAGACAAAGGGACGGACAAGGCAAAAGAACAAATGATTTGATCAGAGGGGTGGAGAGAAGGATGAATAGAGGAGTGAAAGTGAGTGTACAGTGAATATGGATGAAGATGGAACTGGAAGAGGAGAAATAAGGAATGGGTGAAGGAAGAAAAAGATGAGATGAATAAAAAAAACGAGTGCAAAATTATCTGGAGATTGGCTTGTTGCAGTGCTGGGGACAATTTGGCCTTCAACACTGGTCTTTGATGTTGACAAGCTCAAGTAATGATTTCTGATTCCCAAAGGTTAGCCGACAAAAAGTCCAAAGTGACTTTCAAACTTAGTGCGAGGAGACGCACACACACTGGGCCTGTTTAACTAAATGCACACGTACGCGGAGGGTCCTACCCTGGAGAGTGAGAGCGGATTACACTGCCTTTCTATAAACCTGCCCTTTATTCTCTGACCTCTCCTCTCCTGAACACACACACTCACTCAACCAATGGATCTTCTTACCTCAAAGACATTCAGCATGACAACTGGCCTACAGAAAAAGCTAGTAGTTCATATGAGATACTTCACAGAATACAAAATGGCCGTTATGATTTGATGAAGCCAGTTAACTGCAGGCTCTTGTTTGTCTATTCTACTGCAGTGCCTTCTGGTCCAGTGAAAGTGGGACGTCTGACAGGGGCTCGATCTGCCCAGGGGTCATGAGTCCCACCAGGCATCACAGCGGGTAGATCAGCTCTCATTAGCTTTAGCATCAGCTCAGCAGGATATCTGCACCAACCGCAGCCTCCTGTCTTGGCCACGTTGAACTTTATTAACCATTGTGTGCTTCTGCATAAGAGTGTGTCATAATATCTCAAGTCTAGGGAAACTGATCTTGATTTATATAATTTACTATGTATTTACAGTATATGTGTATATTTCTGATCTTATATGAATTCCAGAAGCCATAAGTTGATCCGTGTTCTCAAAGAAAGTCCATGTCTGGTCTTTCCTCTCTCTCACCAGGATGAACAATGAATTTAATAGTTAATTCAGTTCAATTAGCAGGACAAGGAGGAGAAATGGAGCAGAGGAATGGAGGGGGGAGAGAGGGGGTGAGTGGTGGAGACGAGGATGAGATGGAGAGAAGGGGAGAAAAAGAGAGAGAAGATGAGAGAACCCCCCCCCCCCCCCCCCAAAAAAAGAAATGAGATGTGAGGAGACGAAAGAGAAAGAACAAAATGAAAACTAAAAGTTAAGAAATAAAAAAAGAGAAAAACAGACAAGAAAATTGGAAAAAAAGAGAAAACAGAAAATTAAAAAAAATAAATGAGGAGAAGAAAAGACATAGGACAAGATAAAAAAAGAAATGGAACAAAAGGAGACAAGAAGAGAAGTATTAGATGAGATAAAATAATATCTCATCTAATAAAACAATAAGAGAACGGTTAAAAATTTGGAAAATGAAATGAGAGGAAAAGAAAAGAGAAGATTAAAAAAAGTGAAATGAGACAAGAAGAAAAGAAATGAGATGGAACAAGAAACTAAAAAAGATGAGAAGAGAAGAGATGAAAAACTAGATGAGAAGGGGTGAGATAAATTGAGATAAGAGAAGCAGAAAGACAGGATGAAAAGAAAAAAGGATAAGAGAAGTAGAAACAAAAAAAAACAGGTAGGGTTGGGACAAGAAGAGAGAAGAGAAGAGATGACAAAAAAAAAATAAAGACGTGGTTTTGCATGTGATCCTACATAAAGGAATGTGCTAAATGGTGCTTATTTAAATGCAGATGGCCACATGAATGACCATGTGACCGTACACACTGAGTGCAGTTTCCCCTGCCATCAGTGGCAGTGTGTATCCCCCCCCCCCCCCCCACTCTTTGACTGCCCCTGACCCTACGACCTCGACCCCACCAACCCCCCGGGCCGGACCCCTCACCTGTAAAGCAGACGGGACACTTGAAGGTGCCTCCCATGCCCTCGAAGCTGTGCTCGATCAGGTGACACAGGAGCTTGGCCGGAGAGTCAAACATCTGGTTACACAGCTTGCACTCATGATTGATGCCTTCCTCTGCAACACAAGAGCACGATACAACAGGTTACACACACCGGCAGGGTCAGACAGAGAGAATGCGAGACAGAGAGACACAGACACATGCTGCCAAAAAACAAGGTACGACATTTTTACACATTAACCATCTTGTAAGTGAACGGTCATAGTCTTTTCAAGCTCTCTCGAGCGAACAGGGTCATTTTTCTGTTTCTTTCTGTCCTTGCACATCATTTGCGGTCCCAGGCTTATAATCTTCAGCTCTGGACAGTATGACCACCCGTCCCATCCCTCCTCCCCCTCCTCTGCCCAGTGCCGTCTCTTTCCCGGCCGGTAATTGCCTGCTGCCCCCCCAGTGCTGCAGGCTCTGTGCCCTCCCTCTGCCCGCTGCTCTATTTTAAGCTTGCCTGAGTGACATCAGTGCCGCCCCCTGCTGGTGTGGGACAGATGAAAGGTGGGCGTTGTGTCCTGGCTGGACGCCTCTGCTCTCGTCTTATCACCCTCCCGCCACACAGGCCTGAGCCCGGCCCGCCTGCCTGCGCTCCATCAGACACCCGCTGCCAGACTCCCACCCCGATCCCCCGAGCCCCTAACTGAGCCCTGGGGTATGGTTGACGCCACCACTGCGCCGTCTCCCAGACCCCTGTCTTCTCAAAGCGTCCAGCACCCCGCCGGCCCGTGCAGACAGACCCAAAGAGTCCTGCTGCTGAGCTACAGGGTGCGCGGAGGGTTAATAAAGTCTTCAATCATATATCCCCACCATCACCCTGACCTCCACCTCCCACCCCTCCCTTCCAAAAGCCACCTCTGCCGATTCCAATCTCCGCTCCGTCTCAAAGGCCCACACAAGGGTGCTCTAATCCCCGTTTGAAAGGAGCGGGAGGAGAGGCGGAGGGGGCAGTGAGAGTGGGGGGGGGGGGGGGATTGGCAAGGGCACAGCTTTGGTCTGTCCTCCCCCACTGCCCCTAAAAGACATTGCGTTTGGGAGGAGGGGGGAGAGAATTCCTTTTGGGGAGAATGAAAGCAGCAGCGGACAGAGGTTACGACTGAGTTTAATATGTCAAATGCCTTTTGGAGAAAAATCTGCTCTAGTTCGGGGGCCACGGTTTGAACGAGACCGGATCATCTCGAGATGCAAGATGAGATCCGTTCTCCGGATGCAAACCAAACAAACAAGGATAGGGATGAGAAGGATGCAGCACCAAGTGAAAAACTGATTCCTTTTTAGGAGAATGAAAGCGGCAGCGGAAAGAGGTTATGACTGGGTTTAGTGTGTCAAATGCCTTTTGGAGGAAAATCTGAACTACAGTAGTTAAGGGAATGTTTTGTACTAAACAAGATCCAGTTCACAGCTGTGAATGAACCACATACTTTACACACATCAGTAATAAAACTGAATCAGTTTTTAATTAGTGGTTTTCAAAACAAAATACAATTACTTGAGAAGCAAGGATATAAGGATATAAGTATTCCGTCTTATTGCACTGGCAGATTTTTTCATTTTTTAAGTATAAAACAAGAGAAAAAACACTTATACTCCAAAATACAATCTATGAATACAAGTAAATGTATCTTTGTTTTCTAGTAGAAATACTAGCTAATACCAATACCCTATTTTGGGGAACATTTTACACGAGACAAGAGCCAATGCATGGATGAGGATGAACTGAATGAATCCTTTTTGACAAAACGAGACAACATCTGTTCCGTGGCTAAGAACGGATCAAACAATATGTACATGCACAGAAACAAGAGAGAAGTGAGACCAAAGTGAAAAATTGGGAAAAAATGAGAGAAGGAGAGTTAGAGGAAGAGAATTCTGCTAAAGAAAGCAGAAAGCAAAGGGATAATTGGGCTGTCCAACACAAAGTAATGGTAGCCAAGGGGCCTGTGAGCATGTGTGTTTCCGCATGCGTGTGTGTGCAGTAAAAGTAAGCCTCTCTCCGAAAGAACTGCAGTTGATCAGTAAGTACAGAACATGCTCCATCATCTATTTTCCAGTCTGCGCAGAAACACTAAGCTCTCCACTTCATTGTCTGTGTGTGTGTTTGTGTGTCTATATGAGAGAGTGATGGGGCTACGTTGGGATTACCGTTGCTTGTTACTGCAAACCAGACTAGTGCTGTCAGGGAGAGCATTTGATCAGTGAGGCTGACACAAAGGTCTCAGAGAGGGGGACTGCAGTGTGCTAGGGGAGCCATCACACCACTAAAGAGGAGAAGACAGACGTGTAGAGTGCAGCAGAGGGCCTAGGAAGTGCATGACAACAACACGCTCTTTCATAACTGAAACTAACTGGGGGTTAAAAAAAGAACAAAAGGACTTTACAAGCACTGCGACACATCGTGAAAGGCAAACCGAAGAGATTTCAGATTCCTTCCCTTCATCTCGGAAAAGCATTGATGCTTGGCATGTTGTTTATATATATATATACACATATATATATATATATGTATATATACACACATACATACACACAGTGTCTTTGCATGTCACAATGTAAAAAAGGTTGATTGAAAGCAAGACCCCTTTATATTCTTATCTATATGTGGCTTACGTTAGAGGTTAAACAATTTACCATTCACCCTTTCTCCTCAAAGAATTTCACCCCATATTCATTGCTTATTAGAGCCTGTGCTAAGTAAAGCAGGAAGGGAGGGAGGAACAGGAGGGAAAATAGAGATATAAGAGCAACTAGAGGCAGGGATGTGCGTCTGAGAGAATATTTAACTGGAATTGAGAAGGAAAGAACAGGAGGAAAAAAGAAGACTGGCCGCCTCTAAAGGTATGCAGCATCTTAATTGAGAAACGGCATGAAGCCGCCACACATTCGCAGAATCACTGATGAGGGCTTTCCAGGACATCGATAGAGGGAGGGAGGCAGTGAGGGAGTGCGAGAGAGAAACGGCAAGAGGATCGAATCAAGAAAACAGCGATCGCGCAAAAAGATAGGCGGAAAGCAAATGAGTAAAGGACGTATTCATGTGGTATTCCAGGTTGTTATTCCACCGACTGAGCAGGCCGACTCGCCTTGCCGCTGCGCCTCTGCAGTGGCTGCTGCTGCAAAGCTTGGCCAATGTGCTTCCAGCTAATTGACCAGGGGGAGCCAGGTGGCGCCCTGGCCTGCGCCGCTCCACTGGGACGGGCCCATCTATATGAGAGTGCCTCCCTCCTTCCATCTTGCTCTCTCTCTCCACCCATCACCCCCTGTAGCATGCACTGGCACACAAATGAGCTGTGTAGATGGGAGCTGCACATCCCATGTGGCTCAGCACCTCTCGCCTGGCCCTGAGGCCCGCGGCCCCGGCCCCCGGATTGATGGCCTGAGCGGTAGAGAGGCAGAGCGGGAGAGCTGTGGGAGACGAGGGGAAGGAGGGGAGCGAGCTGGGGCGAAAGGGGGTGGAGGTAGCAGGCTTCTCTAGGGGGCGAGCTCAAGGTGTGTTGCCATGGCAACTCAGAGAGGGAGAGCAGGGAGAAGCGGCGGCGTGCTGAGCTTGACCCGTGCTGGTGGGGGTGGCAATGTGGGCCAAAACAGAGTGCACACACACACACACACACACTCCTACTGCAGGGCTAGGGGGGTCTCGAGAGCTCTCGCTTCCTACTCTTTCCTTTCTTTCTTACGCACAAACACCGAGTGCTGCATTGCTGAAACAATCCCAGGAGCCACCGCTCTACGTGCACGCACACATCGACTCACTACGCAACGTCTCCTTTACACAACTTTCATTCATGCCGAAAAGTTAAACCCAGCCCTCGTTGACTCGACAAAATATACATGTAGTCCGATGGCGATGCTGAGAGCAAAGTGGGGGACACGACTAACTCATCCGTGTTCTTTCCTGGCTGACGGTCTGATTCACACGTTTCCTATTATCTGCAGCAAATATTTCCGGAATGCTCTCTCTCGCTCTCTCTCTTTATCTGGCTGCCAAACGGGATGGAGTCTCCGGCTCCAGATATTTTTGGCAAACGTGGACGGCATATGGAGTTGACCAGCTTGGAATCTCCTATCAGATTACATAACAGTAGGACGCTGGATCCCTCTACCCTGCAGAAACCGACCTTCACGCAAACAAGCAAACAAACAAACTCTCCATCCAAAGCGCACGCCACCTCTTTGCTCGCCTACTTTCTCCGCTATCGTTGTGCATGTCTAAACTCATGGTGCGTCCTCGCTTATTCGTCGCTGTCTACCCTGCTGGTGTGGTTGTCTTGGTGACTCAGGCTGGTGTACGGATGAGTGTGGTAATTTTCTACCAACTGTGGCTATTGACTCAGAGCTTAAGCAAGCCACTGAGACCCAAAGTCGTCTATAACATGTCGACACTGAAATTCACATTTAAATCTTGTGCTGTGTATGCAGACTATATAAAAAAAAAAAACATACTGGCATACAAATATGCAAAATATACAGGTGAATGTAATAATACACTGCAAGTTGTATCTACTTAACGTGCTTTCTTGCATTTCTGTAGCAGTAACAAACCTCAGTACTCAAAAAGTTGACAAAGTTACTATCAAATGCCTGTGCCTTTGAAAAAGGGATGCTTTTATTCATGTAGACATCTATAAACATGTCAAAAGTTTAATTAACTTTAACTTGTTAATCAAGATTCTGTTAATTTGTTGCTTTGACCAGGGTTTTGAGCCACTCAGAATTGAACTGGGATTGAATATGAAATAAGGTAGCAAAAAGGATTCAGAATTGCAATTCAAATTCGAATGTAAGGAAGTAGAATTAAAATGAATTGAAACATTCAAATAACTGTAATGAACTACAAAATAAACTTGTTTGTTGAAATTTTTTTTTAAAAAGCCTTGAAATTAGAAGCTAGATAGATAGATCAAGCTTGTGTAGTTAGAATCCACTGCATTCACTTGCACTGAATGTGTTTCGTGCTTAAGGGTTAATCTTAATGGGAGGTCTTGTCAATATCACACTCTTCATTACGACTGCTGCTTCGGGTCTCTGAACAGCACAGAATCAAATTAGCTACCCGAAGTCTTATTATGCCTTGTTACTACCAGGGTGCTCTCATCCAGAGAACTTCATTACCCATAATGCTCTACAGGAGCAGCTGCACATTCTGTTTAGCTTAAGCCAATGAAATGCCCCCTATAATAAACCAACCACATACTCTTCCAATCAATGTGCTCTGTTCTTAAGTGCCACCCTCCTAATTTCTACTCCACCAATCAGGATGTGTCAGCAGGTCTAACCCCCTGTGAGGCAGGCTGGTCTGGCTGCAGTGTTGATGGCCACCCAGTGCTCCCACTGAGGCAGCGCTCTCTCATTTCCAGCACACACAGATAAAAAGACAGCACACTGTGCTGCAGATAGAGTCTGCAATCAAAACAGAGCTCAAATGATGGATAAAACATGCATGTTTACTGCATACATCATAGCGCTCTGACCTTGCAATGCCTGAAAAATAGTGCATGACCGAGGCTTTTTTTTTTTTAAACTGAATTAACTGAGGTATGAAAAATAATGTGTGTGATTCTGTTGCCAGGGCAAATGATATGCGTGCCCATGCATACATACGCACGCGCGCACGCACGCAAACAGTAACCCACCCACATCATCTTGTACATACAAACCACCCTCGACCTCACAGTCATACACACTTGAGGACCTGATTGTTAGCGTGTAATATATGCACAGCTATTTGTGTTTTGAATGTTAATTGAATGCTGGAAAGTGCCGGTGGGGGAATAGTTCTAATCAGCATACCAATAAACCCTTCACATGATAAAGTCTTTATAAGAAGCACTTACTCCCATGGCCTCCATATACCTTAACAGTCACTGTACACCTCCTCCTCTTTCCCCTCACCCATTTCTTTCCTATCATCTGCCCTTCCTTGAACCTTCCTAGACGGCATGAACGCAAAACAGCCATGTTACTACCAAATCCGACATGCGTGAACATATGCTTCTGTGATTAAATAATAGTAAATCTACACCATAAAAATGAGGAAAGAGAGGTATGTGCGGCGTTGAATGTCGCTATGGCAATGCAAAAGCATGAATAATAAGCTCATTGAAGAATTATTGCATGTATAATAAACTCTTTAGAACAGCCAGATGACTTGGCCAGGGTCTCGTTAAAAGCAAAAGAGACGACGCAACACGTAGAAGACACAAATCCATATTTCAAGGTCAAAGCGAGCCATAACTCCTTTGCCAGTTTCAAACTTTTATTGGAAGTGGACACACGCATGAGCTCACCCGCGCTTGCACAGCCCCAGATTGCTAATTGCAGTATAGAGGGTAATTATGGCTCTGGTGAGTGGTCAGCAGAGTATGAGCTGGCCAGTGCTGTTGGCCGGACCTGGTCTTTGTGGGGTCTTATTGAATTTGAGGCCTGGTGCAGTGAATTTGGAGTTGGCTGAGCTGTTAGTCGGCTGCACACACACTGTCTATCTCTCTCTAATACTGCAATCTGCCACACGACTTTCCGAAGACATGACGGGTTGCTTTTGAATGCAATAACTGCCAGAGGACGCAGCTGCCTTTACTATTACAAACACACAGTGGTCACATTCAGCAAAATATGCATAACAGTCCTTTAAGTCCTTTATGGCTCTGTAAACAGTAAGCATGTGTGCGCATATGCGTATATATATATAGTATGCCTATAGTATGCACATGTGCATTTAATCCACACCCCTGGGTGCGCCAGGGGCTTTTTATCAACGCAAGATCTCCCAAATGCAGCTCAAAAGCAATATCCATGAACCATTCCACCACAATTGCTCATTGTTGATTTGGTCCTTTGGGATACGGCAAATTCCTGGGACTTTGTTTCTGTCCTCCCCCCCTCTCGTTCAACCCATTGAACCCACAACCATATCAGCTGGAAATACAATTGGCAAAGAATACCTCTATCACATGGACATTCAAACCACATCCCATACCAGGTCGCCTGTGCCGACCCGCTTCAACGTTCCCTTTCATCTCTCTCCTGTTTTTTTTCTCCTGTATTAGGACACGTCTACGTCTTTGGTTGGCTGGTTGTGAATTATCTGCTCACTAAGGAAGGGGGAAAAATTCTGAGCAAATATGAGGAAGCAGCAGGATGCTAATAATGCACCTCCAGCTGTTCAAGTTAACCTGCAAATGTGTCCATCTGTACCTCCAGAGTAAGAGGGAGACAGAGAGAGAGAAAGATGAAATGCTAGAGAGGATAGAGAGGGAGGGAGTTATACAAATGAAAAGAGATTGAAAGGATAAATGCGCTCACATGAAAAAAACAATGATGGAGGTGGAAATAAAATGGTGGATATAACTAAGAAAAAGGCGCAGAGTTAGACTGAAGGGGAGATAGAGAAAAAGAGAGAGAGGTTGGGGGGGGGGGGTCCTGGCAGTAAGCCGGCTCTATGTGGATGATTGTGAGCAGTCGGAGTGACCTTGCTGCGTCTGGACCGTCCCCGCCCCCTGCCCTGCGTCCGACTGTGCCCTGCCTTTGGACCCTCACCCAGGGCCAAAACACACACTGCCATCTTGCTGGGGCCTCAAGGGAACACAGGAACCGCGAATATATATTAACTAACACGCTTACACGCGCACACACATACTTAATATCACACTAAAAAAGCTCGCACATATACACAAATCGCACATTTAATGAAGACACTACATCATTTGTAGGTCATGTGTATGAACCTCTGCCAAAAACTCCCATGGACGCCCCCCTCCTCTCCTTTCCATCACAATCTTTCCTCTCGCTGTTCTCAGTTGGTGCGTCTATAGACTCTTCCTCTGTAAATACTGTCATATCAAAGATCTTCAGTGGCTGTTTTATGTGGATGTTTACAAACTGATCTGAGACACATCATCAGCACTGATGATCAGAGAGTCGAGACTGTTAGGGGAGTTCATTGAAAAGAGAAGAGTTGCGTATCTGTGGGGGAGAGATGGGAACGCTTGAGCGCAGCGACAAAGGGGAAGAATGGAGGACGGTGATAGAGAAGTGCAAAAATTCAGGTTATCAGAGCTGCTAAGAGTGTGATAAATGTATTTAAGGGATTGGATTAGTCATATCCGCTCGATGAGTGCTCACCTACAAGGACGAGTCTTTTTTGCAAGGATTTTTAATTAAAGGTGAACTGAGTCGTTTCTACGCCACTAGCGGCACCAGGGAAATTGCCAAAATAAGAGTTTCCAAACAGGTTTTGTGAAACAGTCCTACTGCCCCCTCTCCGCTGTCTGATATACAAAAGATCTATCTGTCCGTCCATCATTTAAACTTTTTAAAGTCCCCCTGTGGTGAAAATCAAGTTTTTAAATGTTGTTTGTGTGTTTTTAATATGATTTAAGACAAACCATGTGCAAATTCATGTGTCAACACCATTGCTGAGTAATTTCTCCTTAAAACTGCAGTGAAAAAAAAGAGTCTTAACCCCCCGTTTGAAATCGCTGGTGTCTGTGACATCACAAACTACTGTGCCGGCAGGCTTTAGCATATCATTAACAGCGAATTAGCAGGGGAGTCTCGAGAGAAGCCAGGTTATCCTGGAATATTTTTCTGTTGATATGAAAAATCGTGTAGATTTAGCAATATGGTGGGTGTATGATGTATATTACAATGTTATGATGAACTATATGCCTTTCTTCACTGACGTTTGAGCTGTTCAAAGCATTTGTGAGGATACTGATTGTTAGAAGGCAGCTGTCTGACTCTGAAATTTGCGAACGGGAACATGATTTGTGTAACATTAGCAACACATTATTAGCTGTTTGATAACACAGTCAAACAAAAGGCTAATCATATTAATTAACCTTATGTGTCCGATGTTGTAAAGAGCGATACCATTGTGCAGTGTTAAGGCAAGGGTGTAGAGTTACATTCAAGCTATTTTAAGACATGAAGAATTTCATGCTTTCCCCCACAGGAAAAAAAACAGTTAAATATGTCATTTTGGTAATCAAAGATGAGTTTTAAGTGATAAAATTATTGACTATAGGGGGACTTTAACTTTATTTTTAAGTTAAACATTACAGTTAAATTAATTTCTTTGAATTTCAATTAATTTCATTCAATTTTCATTTTTAATGCTAATTCCTTACATTCCAATTGCAATAGGAATTCTGCATCCTGCTTTCTACCTCAAGTTTAATTCAAAATAACGAACTGAACTAAATTTTTTTCAACTTTTTTGGTCACACGATGCAGCGTTCCTGTCTCAAACTTCTTCCTCTATGACGCACAATTAACTTAGAAATCAATGTCACGGCATTTTCTGCCCAAAACGCCATTGCTGGCTCAAATAAACAACAAAATGTTTTGAAAGCAATAGTTTACACACTTTGCGATGTCAGCCTTCAAACGGTTTACTTAGTCACTACTAATTAAACTGGAAAAGAAGAAAGCATTTTAACATCGAAAAAATTATACATGCACACCACCTTGTTCATTACTGTGCTTCCTGAAATCATGCGCAGGAGCTGCGTTTGCGTCTCAAATGACTGTTCTATCCCCTGTGCAGGGCACTGCCTTTGATGTGACTTAATGGAAAGGTTTCTTTCTGCAGATTAGGGAATAGGGAACGACTGAGCAGTTTGAAAGAAGGCCCATCTTCCCTCAGGACTGCAACATGCTCTATGCCTGCATGATATCTTCTCTGCATGCCACTTCCTCTGAGCGTTCATCTCCCAACATGCTTTGCCCAGCTCCTCTGAGTCTAAATCTCCCAGCATGCTTCTCTTCCCCCCCACCCCACCCACTGAGACTGGCCAGGCCATAGTGCACCTGTGAGTTACCATGGTTACCCGAACCTGTCTTTTGTGATGCTAGTACCACATACTCAAATACAAACAAATCAATAAATAATGCTGTATTAATTATTCGAAGGCCAGGATTAAATATACATGTGTTTAGAGATTTGTTTGTGCGTTCAGACAGCAGCAGGGCTTTTAAAACTGCCATCTTGGATACAGCATTCCCAATTCGGACAATGACTCCCAGCTGACAGTGACGTACTTACATACATGGAAAACAAAAGCCCTCATTTCCTGGTGTTGGATAGAATTAGAGTCATGTTGAAGCTTTTAATAAAATAAGAATGAGTGGGAATTGTTTGGAAAGTGACTAAAGAATTTCATACACTATATCCCAAATGCGTCCTCCATATTTTGTACAAAATTAGTTTTCCAAACGCATTTTCAATTACAATTATTTACAAAGGACATCTGTGATTTTTAGTAGTTTTTAAGATGGAAGTGTGTACTTTCTGGCTATGGCCATTATGGAAGGATGTGTGCATCATAAATCTTATTGAAAAACAAAAAAAGTTAAGGGAAAGAAATTAATTAAGATGAGGATCATACCTGATTCTGCTATTAAAGTGGCAGTTCTGAGCAGTCCAGACCTTCTGTATTGATTTAATTCTCTTTTTAAATCAGATGGGATGCCAACAGTACTTGAACCACCAACTGTTCCCATAAAAGTTTTGGCAAAAAGATCTACATTCATAATGAAGGTGCACTGGGCAGTGAAACAAGAAATTTAGCTTTAGTAACAGAATTCGGCAAAAGTCGTATTAAACTAGAAAAGGTGTTGTGAAAAAATGATATACCCCAGACATTTCTATCCAAATGGGATTAAATTTCTTAGCATTCCCCTGAGTTATTCGAAAAGCACTAAGCAATTTGCTCTAATTCTTACAGAGGTTGTCTGTAATTTTTCATAGATATGTTCAAATCAGGATTAAAATAAAACACAAATTTACCTAAGCTCCTTAGGGAAAACTAGTCCTGTCCAAATAGTTCTTTTGTTGTTTTCTTTATTGGATTTCTTTCCTTTTCCAGTCTATGTAACTCCCTTAAACTCTCTGTCTGTCCCAGACAGACTGTTTGAAGGTTAGCAGAAACTACTACTACTACAAAAAAAGCAACCACAAAGAAACACCAAATACTAATATTAATATCAGGGTGTCAAAGACTTGAGTTATTACAGATGACAAAGCATTAATCGGGTGTGCACAGGGCGTGTTCCCCTGAGGGGTGACACCAAACTGGATGTTCAAAGACCCCAGTCGAATAAAAATCAATATTAATGCGCACACATCAACAACAAAGGAAGTATGTCAGTGCTTCTGTTTAGAGGATGCTTTTCATCCTAACTTTAATTTTTTTCTTAAACCATCGTTCATTCCCCCACTGCATGGAGGGAGGGGGGTGTTTGTCCCCTTGGGAGAACTCATCTGTCCCACCTAAAGAGTCCTCAGTCAAATCAAAGCTCCCAGCAGCCCAAGCGCCCTAATTCAACATGTCACATCCACACTCACGGGAGTGAAATGAGAAGGACAGCACAGGAGGGGGTAAATATTCCACTTTTCCCCCCCATCTCTTTCACTTTTCCTTTACAGTTTTTACACCTTATGTTTATGGTCTTTATTCTTTTGTATATTTTAAGGTCCTGGACATGGCAGACAGATCTTGATGAATCTTTTATATGAGTCTATACAAGATTTTATGAATTAGTGAACCAGAACTAGCTATTTTTAACAGTATTTTTAAAATCTAGGTTACTGTTAATTTATAATAATATAATGTAATACAAAACAATGTAATTTCATACAATATATTTTTAATTAGTTTAATTCATGTTTAGTCAATATATAAACTAATGTTAACTTAATAACTTGAAACGTTAAAAATGTCAAGAATGTTAATGTTAACATAAATTAAGATAAACCAAGATTAATAATGCTGTAAAAGTATTTTCAAGTAAGCCATTAATAAAAATATAGAACTTAGGAATATTATATATATAAATATATTATATATACATATATATAAACCTGCCCTGTACAGCTATGATCAGCTGTTTGTTTGAGCTTTCGATGTTTTGTTATGGATATAATGTAAAGATTACAGATTAAAATGTGTGATTAAATTGCGTTTAATCACGAGTTAACTCGTGACAATCATGCGATTAATCGCGATTAAATATTTTAATCGATTGACAGCCCTAATTTACTGTATCTGTGTGTGTATATATATATATATATATATATATATATATATATAAATGCTATTATATACATATATCTTAAAATATTAAACGTATTATTATACATAAAAATATAATTGACCAATAATTACGAGTTAACTCATGACAATCATGCAATTAATCGCGATTAAATATTTTAATCGATTGACAGCCCTAATTTACTGTATCTGTGAGTGTGTGTGTGTGTATATATATATATATATATATATATATATATATATATATATATATATATATATATATATAAATGCTATTATAAATATATATTTTAAAATACTAAATATGTATTATTATACATAAAAATATAATTAACCAATAATTAATAAATGGTGTAAAAGTATTTTCAAGTTAGCCATTACTAAATGTTAACATATAGAACTTGATATACAGTAAAGTGTTACCAAAATTCCATCCCTATCAAAGGTTTAAAATAAAATCATCTGGTCAAAAAGGGGTACATTTTCTCTCCAGAAGCAATGAACAGTACTCGCAACCTCAGAATGACACCAACAGTTAAGCTGAGAATCAGCGGTCGGTCTAATTTCATTGGAGGTGCACAACAAATTTGTCGAACACATGCAAGATACACACACATTCAAACAGCGCGCACACACACACACAGATGCTCGCGCACACACAGGCCAGATGGAGCAGGCGAGGCAGGGCCAAGTGCATGTGCACCTCATTCGTATGCCGCGTTTCCTCACTCCAGCGATGGCTCCTCAATCGTTATGTCTCAGGCTTGAACTCCTGATACGAGCAGCATTGTTGTTTTGTCATCTGCCCTCCCTCTCTCTCACACATCAAAATAACATCTGTTTACATCTATGCAAACACCTGACAGGCAGCTGATGCCCCTTTCTCTACCCTCTGCTATAACAAAAAGCAAAAAAAAAAAAAAAAAAAAAAAGGGAGGGAGGGCGAGTCTAGAACCGGAGCACATCTGGGTGTACAGCCACTGGCCTGATCCAGATGTGGGCTGCCGAGCTCTGCAGGCGAAAACACACCTGGACGCATACAGCAGCAAAACAAAGGGAAAGGGGGAAAACAGCCCCCCTGCTCCAGACTATCTATTCTCATCCAATCTCTCTCTCATTTGCCTTTTCTCTTCAACCAAATTCAAAAGCGCGCATGGAATTGTCATGTCCATGTATGGTGGCCACTGTCACCTACGAATCGAATGCGTGAAATTAGCTTATTCGTGGGCTAATTCTATAACTGAAGAGGAAAAAAAGGAGTGTGAAAGTCTCACAAACGGCTGTCTCCCTCAAACCCCCCATGGCTGCCCATGCTTAATCCCCCATGATGCACCGGGGCACTTTCAGAGCCACTGAGACCCACACTGGCGCCGAGGGCTCACACACATACGGCCATCCAGATGCTATGGGTAATTAACCTACCTCTGTGAGCGAGCGAGTGTGTAAAAGTATGAGAGACAGACTTTGTGCACGCGATAGAATCGGTGCCATTATAAGACGACAAAAGAAAAAGGCACGATGGTCACGAATGTGCACTAGCCTAAAGAAACACATCAGTGGAGACAAAAACATGAGTGCGCACACACACCGCAGCAGTTGAAGAGTGAGATCAGGGATGAATGCATGCTGTGGCACAGGGGAGGCAGTTCTGGGCTTGGCTATGCCCAGGGTCTTAATGACTTAATTGAGGTAATTATTTGGATAAGAAGTCCAATCACCTGCCTCTTTTCCTCAAGGTCCTCATCAGAAGCTAATTAAAGAGCCGCTCCCAGCGCGAGTCCGACCGGTGCTACGTCAGAGGGCTAAGAACTCAGTAAAGAAAGAGTAAACTCTCCACGCACCCACATCCCGCTCGTCTCGCCAACCTCCTGCTGATCTTATCTGAATATGTAGCTTTCAGGTTGTGTTCAAAATCTAAAAAATGTTATAGTATATAGAGGCATAAAGGAACTTTTGAATGCAATGTTTGCATAACATTGTTTCTACTACGATACTTTCAATTTTTTCAGGATTTGCTTCTGTTTCTACAGTGAAATAAGTGTTATAGTCATTAAATATTGGTTTGGTTATATCTAAACCAGAGGTCTTCAACAGGAAGTCTGCAGCCCCTAGGTGGGCCATGGTGGTATTGCATGGGGTCTGCAATCATTGTTTGATCTCAAACAAATTTTTGTAAAAAAAATGAAAATTTGCATTAAACAAAAATGTAATATTAAGGTAACTTATACCAAAGATGAATTTAAGTTGTTTCATTGTCAAGAAATTGAGTTGAATGAGTTAAATGTGTAAATATATATCTCTGTGATTATATTTTATGGCAATGTAAGCATCATAAAACATCATGCAAATATATAAATATGGTACTATTGAGGTTTACTTTGCCTTAAAAATAATTGAAGGTCCCTGCTCGAAAGCACACTTTAAGTACACAGCCAGTCTGTTAAATGAATAGTTCACCCGATTTATTCAACAATGTTGTTTCAGAAAAAAAAGGAGGCAAAGGCACCGTTAAAATATCTTAAGTAACTTTTATGTACTTTATACGAAGTCTTATGAATCCATTTAATATTTTTGGGTTGAGAAACAGAGCAAAATTGACATTGTTCACTTGCTGGATTCATTGAGTCAGTAGGGAGTTGTACTTGAGAACCAAATCAGTCTTATTCATGAACAAATCATTCAGAATGAATTAGAGTCAAAAGAATGAATCATTCATGAATCAGATATCACTATTTGTGTCATAAATGCTCCAAGGAGAACACTGGTGAATGTCAAAATTATTAGCGAATAATGGGTTGGGATTTATCACATGGCTTAAGAAAACTTGAAATACAGCACACAAGTCTTACAGACTACTTTATGATACATTTAAGTTGAGTCCCAATTAGGGTTGGGTATCGTTTTAATTTTAACGATTCTGATTCCGGTTCTGCTTATCGAATTCGGTTCTTCTCCGATTCCGATTCCAATATTTTTTTATGGAGAGAAAAAAAGAGCAAATACTTCAAGAATAATGTTTTTACCTTTAATTCTTGCCACATTTAGGCTATAACCAGTAGGCTGTAACCGTTTTTGTACCTGAGTGTGAGACGCAGCTATTGCTAAGCTGTATCTGCTGCTTTAGGACTCGCGGCTGGGTTAGAGTTCACAGTTCGTTATTTCAAATGTAGGCGCGTTATTTCAAATGTTCGTTATTTCAAATGTGTGCCTATAGGCTATGCTTTTCAGAATGCCTCAAGCGCACCGCAGGTCATGTGACAAGAACCAACCGATCAGCTTCGGCCTTTCTGTAACAACATAAAAAGCTCAGTCGGTTTTATTTCTCATCTCCATAAATATATCTAGTAAAGCTAATGCAAGGGCTAGAAATCAATTAATCCTTTGCTGATACTTCCTCGTCATCTTACAGAGCGCAGTTCATAGTTGCATAGCAACGACAGATGCCACAGGAGCTAAAGCACTTTGGAAAGGAGGAGAAAGTGGCGTGGCCGTGCTTTCCATGCGTTTTTAGACACGCTATGTGAACGGCCCCAAACACGGTGCATTGCTTCAGATTAATGCCGTTTTGAAGCAAAAGTCAGAGCCGATTGTGATGAACTTCGTATGTGCGTGATGAGATAAGGTCCTTGTAGCAGGTCCTAGCAGATAGATACAACTGTAAAATGCTCACTGCTGTTCACCGTGTGAAAATGACTGAAAAAAAGTCAGGAATCAATAAACAGAATCGAAATGCGTGCATCGCATCGAATACCCGGTTCTTTTAAAATTGGAACCGGTTCTAAAATGGAACCGGTTCTCGATACCCAACCCTAGTCCCAATCCTCATTCACATTCATTACAAGAAAAAGAATAGACAGGATATTCTTCAAAAATGTACCTTGTTTTCATAAAGGTTTGAAACAACATGAGGGTGGATACATTTTTTGGTGAACTATCCCTTTAAGACCTTGGTTTCAGCCTCTATCCCGTCTATCTGTCCTTCCATCCCATCATCCACTCCTGTAATGCTCTAGAAACGGCCTGTCAGCGAATTCTCAAGTCGCATTTCCCGCTCATGTTTTCGATTTCTCCTTCCTTCGCGGATTCTTATAGTTTACCTCTCAAGTCTCACGATTTCCTGTCTCATCCTCGCCCGCTCCTCACCTCTCTCTCTCTCTGGCGAGGTGGCGTGGAGTGAAGTGAGGCCTCTCTCTCCGACGGCAGCTCTGCTGTGCTGGTTTAATTGCGACAGCACCCTCATGAGCGGCTGGAGCTAGGGCCGCCTCAACACCTCCACAGAGTGTTCAAGGGTAACCAGCAGGGGTCTACCACCCCCCTACTCTATCTCTCTCCCTCTCTCGCACTCACGTATACACACACAGACACACACATGAACGCAGTGGGCCCCTCAAACAGGCGCCCAGAGAGTAGCCGTCAAACACTCACTCCTCACATCTCATTAATCAGCTCCCAACATCAAACAGTAACGCTGCTGCTTCCCGGGGGCCTGCCCGTCCGCCCGCCTCACACTGTTGTGTCTGTCGTGGCAAATGCATTTCTGTTTCTATTGTGTATGTGCATGCGTGGAGCATACTGAGTGCGCCAAGTCTGTTTTGGCCAGTTTGTGTTAGATAATGAGCCGAGTTGAGACTGTTGAGCTGAGTTTAGCAACTGTTGCCGGTGCCTGGGTCAGGTTGTTGTTTACGATAGTCCGCTCGCCTGTTGCAGAGCGTTTTATAAGCATGTACTGTGTGCTCTTCCCTACGGCTCTGTGAATAAAATCCGACACCGTTTCACCTCTGACTGGGCTGGAGCGGATTCGCATTTGCATTGCCGGTTACTTGTGTAGGACACAAACGTTCTGCCTTATAGGATGAGAGCTCCTTTGTCACAAGGTTGTTGTGAATTCCGACATATATCTTTAAATAAGTCATCAAATGTGTGTCATAATCAGTGTTGGGCAGTATCTAGTTACAGTAATAATATTACTTTTTGCAGTAAGTAGTAGTGCAACTAATTACTAATAAGATTTCAGTAATAATATTACAGTTACCATCCATAAAACAGCTTGTTACTTAGTTACTTTTGATGCCTCAACCCCTACTGTTTTGAAATCCAACAATCCAATAATTCCTAGATTTATTTTCAGAATTTTCATGACTCACACAGGAACATGAAGTCACCAGTGCAGCAGGCAAGCTTGGAATATGGAAAAGCTTACATTCAGCGGATGAAAATATTGCCATTGCATTGATTTTGTCATGAGAAAAGATGATACGAACACCGTTGTGTAAGTTGTGGCATTATGTAAGTTGTGGCATTACTTTACTCTGGCATTACATGGCTTGCCCACCCACATCCCTCTGATCCTGATATAAATTATATTACTATAATTAAAAATCTTTTTTGGAAAACAAAACATTTTCTTACGAACTCATATGATTTCTTATTGATAAAATGCATCATGTGCCACATCAATGTTGCCACGTTGGCTAAGATACTGTCCATTTTTCCCCAACATAAATAAGAAATAAGTGATGTAGCCATTAAATATTTGTTTGGTCATATTTTAAAGCAGAGAATTTTAATCCATCACCAAATGTCTCAAAATCCAGGGACTGATTTGTGAAATTTATGCTGTATATTATAGCTGTATAACTTTTATTTATTATTATTGTTGTTATTATTATTTATTAAAATCTAATGATCTAATAATTATTTTACCTTGACAACAATATACAATAATTTTTCAGGTTTTTGAGTAAATATATAATAATATATATATATTACTCAAAAACCTGAAAAATTATTGCATATTGTTGCATATATATATATATATATATATATATATATATATATATATATATATATATATATATACACACACATATATATACATGACTCACACAGGAACATGAAGTCACCAGTGCAGCAGGCAAGCTTGGAATATGGAAAAGCCATATACACATATATATATATATGTGTATATATATATATATATATAACACATATATATATATATATTATATGTGTATATATATATATATACACATATATATATATATATATCGTGTATATATAGGCTATATGCTGTTTTCAGTATATATATATATATACACACATATACACACACACACACACACACACACACATACAAAATGTCTATGATACACAAAAATATTGGTAAAATGTATAAATTTTTGTTGGGCTTGTGAAAATTATGTCTATGATACACAAAAATATTGGTAAAATGTATAAATTTTTGTTGGGCTTGTGAAAATTATGGCAGGGCAAGAACAAATCACTAACTTCCTCAACTTCTTACTTTTGAAGGCATGCCTGGTATCAGTCACGCACTTGCACCTTAATACGATCCATTTCCAGTGGTAGTCACCTCTAAATGACACTAAAACATTCTTCCCTGCATTGACTTCCCCCTTTTATGAGTGTGGCGCACAAACAGGGCGATTAGACAGCAGCTGAAGGTTCCATCAGCATTTGAGCAACGATTTGCCTCTCCCCAGCTGCAGCCCATTACAGGAGGGAATGAATTAATAAACCAGTGAGGGGAGGGGAAAAGCGAGAGAGAGCGAGCGAGCGAAAAGAGAGAGAGGAGAGACTCTAGAGTGTGTCTAGCCTCAGAGCTGGCCTGGCTGGAGAGCTCATCTGAATATGGACCTCGTTAGCAGGTATGGCTCACAGGCAGAGAGATAACACACACATACATACACACACACAAACACATGCAGAAAGAGAACAGCATAAATACAAAAGTCATAAAGTCTTGTAGTGCGAGGCTCAGTGTCTAGGGAAAGGAGAAAAGCAGAAGGACTTGGGGAATTTAGAAATAGAAGACGACTTTTATTATCTGCTATGTCAAGATGCAATACTGTATCTCATAACGACTAGAAGAGCATAATGTATTCAGAGCCTGACATATAAAGTTACTATAGATGAAAGCTATTAAGTGTGCCAGTTTACTGCACTGTAAGGCCCTCAATATATTCTACGCTAGTATGTAAATGCAAATGTTCACAATGCATTTACATTACATGTTATAAGTGCAGAATTTTCACATATAGTCATGTGTCATGGCATAGGCGCCGATCCCGTGGGTGCTCGGGGGCTGGAGCACCCACGGAAATGGTCGAGCACCCACGGAAAATTACGAGATATTCTCCATGGATTTTAACAAGAAAAAAAATCGATTGCTATTGCTATCAGAAACGATCCTTATATATATAGTTTATTTAAGGCCGTTTCAGTGACGTTATTTTAATGGCAAAAGTCGAGAGCGCGTCTTTTGATATGGAACAAAGTCTCAGATTTCAAATTCTGTCCATTTCATTAAGAAATTCAAGCAATAAATACCGTTTTGGCGCTCTTTAATGTGCACTCGCCTGTGCGTTATCAAACGCATAGCAAAAGACTCGTGCCAGTTTAATTTTTGTTCTAGATCCAGTGCTCTGCTGCTACATTGCAGCGCACTCGCCATCAACTGGACAGGGGTGGGAATTACAGTTACAATTTAAAATAGATCAGCCTCAGTGTAATCTGTCACCGTGACGGACGGCCTTCAGATTTTTCCGTCATTGAAAAAATGTCATTGATTCTGTCAATGACAGGTCGAGCACCCACGGAAAATTACGAGATATTCTCCATGGATTTTAACAAGAAAAAAAATCGATTGCTATTGCTATCAGAAACGATCCTTATATATATAGTTTATTTAAGGCCGTTTCAGTGACGTTATTTTAATGGCAAAAGTCGAGAGCGCGTCCAGTGTTGAGCGAGCACAAATCTCAACTCGGATTTCCATCACTCTCACGCTCGCTCAGATTCAGAATCAGAACTTAAAACTGTCATTGCCCTGTCCCTAAAATGGTCTTCTTTCCTGGATTTAAAGTTGACAGAAGCTTTTAACCACCTGACTTTCACGACTGACTGACGAAATAACAGTGTAGGCTACCTTTAGGTAACGTTACTGTCTGATCATCAGATTTCAATGAGAGCACGACAACACTCATGAAAAGAATGTGCTTGTTTTGGGTCGAATTCAAATGAAACATCCAGTTGACATTCATTTGACTTCCCTGGTATTGATATACAATCATAAATAAACTTCTTTGATCTTAATGAGAGAAAAAAACTATGCGAGGGCGGATTCGAACCGCTGATAATTAGAGCACGGGAGAATTTCTGACTGTATTAACGATAACTCTACCACGAGACCAATAGGGAATATTAGGACAAAATGTGGAATTGTCTAAAATATAATAGTAGTTCGATACTTATATTGTAATGTAGCTGTAAGAATGAAACTATAATATCTTTAAAAAAAAAAAAAAAAAAAAAAAAGGGGGGGGGGGGTGTTACTGGGCACCCACCGGCAGAAACATAAATCGGCGCCTATGTGTCATGGAATCAATGGTTCAACTATTGTCATGGCGGAGCTACAGATTTAAAAGAATAGTACACCCAAAAATGAAAATTCTGTCATCATTTACTTACCCTCAAGTTGTTCCAAACCTGTATGAATTTCTTTCTTGGACTGAAAAAAATACTACGGAAGCCAATGGGGCCCATCAACCGTTTGGTTACGACATTCTTCAAAATATCTTCTTTTGCACTAAGCAGAAATTTCAGCAGAAAGTAATTCATACAGTTAAATAAATTATGGCAGAATCGTCATTTTTGGATGAACTATCCCTTTAAGACAATCTTGCCCAGCAAGTTATTAAAACTATTAACATGTTTTAGATTGCTATCTGAAAAACAACACTGAGAGATATAGTATGTACTGAATCTGAATGTACTTTTCGATTAATATTGTAGATATGTAGGTGTTTAGTATAATAACTATATTCCCAGACATTATTAGCCATGCTGAATGTTGGCCTACAACATTCTAACATCTGTGAAAATAACTTAAGTGCCTACAGTGCCTTCACTTGAAAAGAGCAGCCAGCCTCACAATTTTCCACCATTTTCTAAAATAATTTTCTGGCAATTCTGTTCCTGCAAAGTTCAGCTCCAACCCTGATCAAACATGACTGAACCAGCTAATTAAGATCTTCAGGAGCACTTATAAACACAGACAGGTGTGTTGAATCTGAACTCTGCAGGTAGGTAGATCTCCAGGAACAGGATTGAGCACCCCTGTTTTACAGGATACCAAAGTGTCCACTGGCTGTACACATCAGCAGCTCATTGGATATAGATGACCATTCCAGTATTATCCAGCTCCTGTTTCATGAATACTACGTGCATCTTACTCATTTGACATGCATTTTGCATACTACGTGGCAGGACACTATGCGTATTGAGTCAAGAGTGGCGTAGCTTAGCTTCCAGCAGTGTAATGTTGGTAATGGCATCCAGACGTTCGGCACACACTCACATACACACGCCTGGCAGCACAGAGGAAGTGCCAGCGCCACCCGTAACCTGATCTCCACTCACAGCTGTCCAAACACCACAGAGAGAGAGAGAGAGAGAGAGAGAGAGAGGGTGAGAGAGAGAGAGGGGAACCCTCTGGGGGTCTGGGGCAGGCTGGTGCTCCCTACAGTGAAGGGTGCATTCTTTCCTCTCCTCTCCTCTCTCTATCCTCCCCCACTCTGTCTTTCTCCTTCTCTTCCTCTTCTCTCTCTTCTTCTCCCCTGGCACCTCTTCCCCCTCCCTGCTAATACCACAGTCTGCTGTGCAGAGCTGGGCCAATCACTGGGGCATCTGGGACCTGGCTCAGGGTGGGGGGTGCAGAGACACATGATCATTGCCGCATGTGTGTGTGAACGTGTGTGTGTGTGTGTGTGTTGGAGCGGGGTTTAGGTTTTTCATGCCTGTTTATCCTTTTGTGTTTGCAGGGGACTAGCGGCAATCTGGGGGTCTGTTCACATTGTTTTGAGTGAGAGAAAGAATGTTCATCTATTTGTGCTTTTGAATGAATTTTTGAGTGTGTTTATGAAAGTGCAAATATTACATCTTAAGGGAGTATGTGTGTGTGTGCTGTGTGTGTATAGGTTGGGGACAAAATTGACTTCAAAAGTGAACTAAATCTGACAAAGATTGGAATTTTTGTCTCTTTTGGACTAAATAAATTATTTTATATATAATAACTATAAAATTCATAGGTTTTATATAGTATATATAATTTATTATTTTTATGTATACATATGAAAAAGTGAGCTAAACATAAGAAAAAATATAAATAATTTCAAATTATGGTTTTTGAAAACATAAAAATGCAGAACATTTTCTGTGATGGGTAGGTTTAGGGATAGAGAATTGAATATACAGTTTGTACAATATAAAATTATTATGTCTATGGAAAGTCCCTATAAAACATGGAAACTGTGTATGTGTGTGTGTGTGTGTGTGTGTGTGTGTGTGTGTGTGTGTGTGTGTTCGATAATCTATGAAACTAAAATCTCCTAGACTACAAAAATTACATGTTGTGGCATTCATGTACCACTGGGTGTTGTCTTGTGTTGAAGTGTAAGGGCTGAGGCTAAATTCTCTGTATTAATATATGTGTGTGTGTGTCTGTGTGTGTGTGTGTGTGTGTGTGTGTGTGTGTGTGTGTGTGTGTGTGTGTGTGTGTGTGTGTGTGTGATGCGAAGCTCTAATCTGGCTCCTGGATGCTGGTGTCAGTGTGTGCTCTCAGCTTTCTCTCCTGGGGTTGGTGACAGTAAAGTCTCTCTAATCCCCCCCAGTCCCTGATACACAACACACCTCCCGCTGCATGCTGATGAGCCTTTCTCAACCCGCACATGCTCGCACACCACGTGCATACATATGCAAACACGTATGCAAACGCCAAACGTTTCTCTTTAACTGTGAGGAAATGGAAAGTCACTGGAAAAATGGAAAGTCAATATGTAGAGACAACGGCTACTTCATATTTCTGTCTATTTATGTTTACAAGTGCAATGAGTTCTTGTATTCTTTTCAAACACATGAACGAAGCTCCTACACTCCTTAAAAAAACCTAACAAAACACTTACTGCATTCAAAATCCCATACTTTTTTTGTAAAACAATGTCCAAACGAGATGCAATGTGTTAAAGTGACAAAAAATAAACTCTTTTAAAGCAAAAGTTTGCCCTAACCAGCTGCAACTGCAACAAGTGACATGACGAGACATTGTTGGTTACTTGTTTCTTTTTTGTCACATCACACTAACTCATTTGATTTTCAAGAACTTAAAATAAAAAAGTTAATAAACAATCTTTTATGTCAATTTCTATCAAAATGTGTGAGTAGGCTAACTCAGCAATTAACATGCATGAGTACTACAAACTCAAAACTTGATAGTTCTGCTTACTTAAAATTGAGAACATCATAACTCAAAAAATTATGCAACTGATTACCTCAATTTTTTTGAGTTAGCCCAACTTGTTCAGGTTTACAGTGTACTGTTAAACATTAAATATCAAAAATGTTCTGTTTGGCTTCAATTTTGTCACTTTGCAGAGAGCGAGAGAGAGAGAGAGAGGGGGAGGAAGAAGAGACAAGAAAAGAGAGCAGTAGAAAGAGAGAAAGCAAAGAGGGAGCATGAGAGCGGCCCCTGAGCATGTCAGAGGCCTATCAGTGAAAGACAATGCTCATTTGCAGCACAAGTCAGGACCCCGCAGAAGACCAGGGCCGAAAATGAATGGAGAAGCAGGGGAGAGAAGGAGCCAGGAGAAATGAATCCTATAAGTCGGCCCCTCCTCTCCTCACGTCCATCTGAAAGAAAGGAGCAGGCCAGGAAGAGGAGGAGGAGGGAAAGCTGGAAAAATGGGAACCAGTGGCTGGATGTCAGATCTGAGCCACCACACTCTGCTACTCGTGACTCCAAGGAGCGGAATTTACACTCCCATGGTTGTAAGAGAGACAGAGACAGATGATATTATAGCAGGAAAGCAGAGGTCCAGAAGCAGAGAGAATCATTAATGGTTATCAGAGAGGAGCAGAAGTCCCCCATCCTTGACTGGGCTTGAGAGCGTTCCTGTCTGGGTCCGTCTCCATTAGTACGAACAGATTCCTAGTCTGGTTATATCTAATTACGCCGCACCTCACTACAAATGTTAAACTCTACGGGGCCTTTTAGTGAGCGAGCACGCCACTCAAGGCTGGATGGGAAACAGAAGCACCTCAAGTCCGCAGAAACAAGACCTGAGATCCAACACAGGTGCAGGGAGCACCTGCAGCCCACGCCATCCATCAAAGCCAAACACCTGCCTTTAGCAAACACTTCTTCTCCCGACTAACCCGTTTTTTTCCTGCCCTATCATCCCCCTTCCACCTCAGGAGCTCCACAGCCCAGCTGGATCGAGTCTTTCTCCACAAATCAAAAGAAAGGCTTGTGTACAGTGCGCGTTGTCAGGCGTTTGATTGGTCTTGGCTTCCCAGCAGGCAGTGCGCCGGGAGCCTTGAGGGGGGGAGGCCATGTTGCCGGCCGAGCCAACCCGGTTCAGCCAGACCTGACACCCCTGACCCCATCTCGCCCAGGACCAACCGAAAGCCCCGTTTACCCCCCTCACCCTTCACAATTCGAACGAAAACACACAAATGCACACATACCGATGACTTTTTATTGATGAGAGATGCCAAAGAGTTACATAAACACGACGACATCAGCACAGACCTTTGAAAGAAAAAGACATGCAGACATAAAAAACACCCACAAATCTAAAACAAAGGAACCCATATCCCTAGGGTAGGCTGAGCTGTCTGTGTTGAAATGCAGTGTGGAGTGGACTAAGGGGAGCGAGGACATGTTTGTGCGAGGGAGTGTGTGTGTTTTGTTGTGTTTTCTGAACAACTGTCATTGTTCAATGCTTGTTGGTGAGGGCGTCTGCGTGACAAAGCCTCCCTAGTCGGCTTTACCACAGAGACCCACTGACTTCAGCCTTCTCAGCAAACCCAAGGCCTCCTGTGACTGTGCGTGTGTGAGAATCCGAAATTCCGGCAAACCAACTAAATATGTCAGAACATTGAGAGGAGTGTCAAATCGTTCTTTTTCCCTTCTGTAATCCTCACTATATGTATGTGTGTGACAGACTGAGAGCGTGTGTTTTCACTTCAGACCTGGCTGCAGCTGTGCAGACTCCCTTCCACTCGAAGAAAAAAAAGCCTACTTATCAGCTTATGTTAACAGCGTAGCATTTGAATTCAAAATATTGAACTACTGCTATCATGAAACAAACACTGACGGCACTCCCGCTGCTGTAATGTGCTCTGTGACCTTAAAAACGGATCTGGGCCCATCTCAGACACAATAAATCTGCTTAAAAGCATCTCACAAGTGAAAAAACTTCTATAAGACTTCTCAAAGGAATTCACTGATCATCTATTCGAAAACATCTGGATGGTAACCCGGTGTGACAGTATTTACTGTATTGTGTATATAATATTTATTTTTTGGTTTGTGATTTGGAAACAATCAAGTGAGATCAAGTATATCTCTTATTATGTATATTTGATCTAAACACAGTAAAAACAGTAATATTGTGAAATACTATATATTATTATAATTTAAAATAATTGTTTTCTATTTTAATTAGTGCTAATCGTGATTAATCGCATCCAAATGAAAAGTTTGTTTACATAATGTGTGTACTGTGTATATTTATTATGTATATATAAATACACACATACACGTATATATTTAAGAAACACACACACAATATATATAATTTATATTATATATAAATATACATATTTTATGTATAAATATAATACATTTGTGTTAAATATATACATGGATGTGTGTATTTATATATATACATCATAATTATACACAGTACACACACATATATTATGTAAACAAACTTATTTTGGATGCGATTAATCACGATTAATCGTTTGACAGCATTAATTTTAATTTTTATATTTTTTAATTAGTTTATTCCTGTAATGGCAAAGCTGAATTTTCAGTGCCACATTATCCTTCAGAATTCATTC